>NC_091989.1:52988874-53305298 GCF_044704955.1 Pristiophorus japonicus
GGAATAGTTCTAGTTAGTCCCTTTTGGTAATTTCTCACCCGTTGGTCGTTCAGAAGTAGATTGTAGAGTGGAAATAAAGGTCAATTCTTCAGTTTTTGCTGATTTGGTTTCGGTTGGTCGTTTCGCTGGTTGTAGTAGCCCGGGTTTGTCAATTTAGTTGCTGACAACCTTCCATTTCGTGGGCCTCGTGCTCAGTCAGTTCTTGATGAGTTCTAGTAGTTTCCTTCACTGCTCCATTTCTTCACTCCCCAGCTCCGGCTGCTTGTGTCTGTGTCTGTGTTCCAGTCTGTGTGCTGCTCCTTGCTGGTCTTTCCTTGTAAAACTGGGGGAGAGATATATTCAAAAAAAAAGGCTCCATTATCTCCCATCAAATCTCTTGGGCTCTGTTTAAACTGTACTGTCCATTGATTTTCAAATGTCTCCTTTGTCAGCAGTAACTCGATTAGGGTGTGAGAATGTGCTATCAGTGGTTTTGCATTGTTTTAGAATTGTCCAGTTTCTTGACCATGATTTCCATTGTGCTTGATTGGGTAATTCGATTATCTCTTAGAGGGTGAATAGTTCCCCCAGACAGTCTGGGGTCTTTAATACATGAATTTGGCCCCACCTCCTGTATTTGGTAACTCTTTTTTTTTTGCAGCCAAAATGTTGTAGAATCTTAAAATTGATATGCTCCTTCCCATAGATGTTTAGGGGATCTCAAGCTTCTGTAATTTAGGTCCATTTTGAATTCCCTTTCCTATGAGTCCAAACACTGGGAGGGGGGGGGTCTCCATGAATGCATCCCCTTTTATCCCCCGCAGGCTTCGTCTGCCCCTTTAAACTCATTTTAAAAGCCCAGAAAGGGATTCTTCTCCTCTGTAGGGGAAAGGTACCTGGAATCTTTGAGAGATATTGGTAAATTCTACATAATGGATACTTTGCGTCTGTTTTCACAAAAGAGAGGGCGATGCAGACCCTGGAGAAAGGCCCCCGCACCGGCCGCTTCTATCCCGGGCTGAAAGGCCCTTGCACTAGTCGCTTCTATCCCGGGCCGAAAGGCCCCCGCACCGGCCGTTTTTATCCTGGGCCGAAAGGCCCCCGCACCGGCCGCTTCTATCCCGGGCTGAAAGGCCCTTGCACTAGTCGCTTCTATCCCGGGCCGAAAGGCCCCCGCACCGGCCGCTTCTATCCCGGGCCGAAAGGTCCCCGCACCGGCCGCTTCTATCCCGGGCCGAAAGGTCCCCGCACCGGCCGCTTCTATCCCGGGCCGAAAGGCCCCCGCACTGGTCGCTTCTATCCTGGGCCGAAAGGCCCCCGCACTGGTCGCTTCTATCCCGGGCCGAAAGGCCCCCGCACTGGTCGCTTCTATCCCGGGCCGAAAGGCCCTGGCACCGGCCGCTTCTATCCCGGGCCGAAAGGCCCCCGCACTGGTCGCTTCTATCCCGGGCCGAAAGGCCCTGGCACCGGCCGCTTCTATCCCGGGCCGAAAGGCCCCCGCACTGGTCGCTTCTATCCTGGGCCGAAAGGCCCCCGCACTGGTCGCTTCTATCCCGGGCCGAAAGGCCCCCGCACTGGTCGCTTCTATCCCGGGCTGAAAGGCCCTGGCACCGGCCGCTTCTATCCCAGGCCGAAAGGCCCTGGCACCGGCCGCTTCTATCCCGGGCCGAAAGGTCCCTGCACTGGTCGCTTCTATCCCGGACCGAAAGGTCCCCGCACTGGTCGCTTCTATCCCGGACCGAAAGGTCCCCGCACTGGTCGCTTCTATCCCGGGCCGAAAGGCCCTTGCACTGGTCACTTCTATCCCGGGACGAAAGGCACCCTGCTCCCCCCTGCCCCCCCAGCCCCCCACTGGTGCCGTTTCTTCAGCTCCGTTGAAACAATGGCATCTTCTCTCAGCCAATTTTCTCTTCTCTACGCCGATTTGCTTAAGTGTAGGTGAGGTTTTTCAGAAGAGTGCAGTGCGCAGTTTTAGAAAAAAAACCGTACTTGGCCAAATCCGTCTAAATGGCCAGAAACGGCGCACACAGCAGCTTCCGCGCCCAGAGATGTAAAAAAATTGGGAACTAAAAAAAATCAGACGTACCTAGTTTAGAATGCTGCAGAAACTTTGCTGAAACTTGCAGATTTTAGTGTGCTCCAAAAAAAACAGTGTAGACCAACAAAACGGTGCAGAATGGCGGCGAAAATTCAGCCCAAAGTGCTTGCATCTGATTTTTTTAGTTCCCCATTTTTTGACGCCTCTGGGGGCGGAACCTGCTGGGTGCGCCATTTCTGGCCATTTAAGAGAGTTTGGGCAAGTAGGATTTTTATTCAAAAACGGCGCATGACACCGTTCTGTAAAACCTTACCTACACGGAAGAAAATCAGTGCAGAGAAGAAAGAATTGGCACTTAGAAGACACCATTGTTTTAGCAGAGCTGAAGACACGGCACCTGGGGGTGGGAGGGCCTTTCGGCCAGGGATTGCAGCGGCATCAGCAAGGGGGAGAAGGGGGGGCCTTTAGGCCCAGGAGTGCAGCGGCACTGGCAAGGTGGCGGGGGGAGCCTTTCGGCCAGTGAACACTTACATGTTGTGCAACATTTCTCTACATATCATTTATAGGCTCCTGGTTTCATATATTGAGATTTCACTCTGTTGTCCCATGTCTCACTTAGTGATCTATTCTACAAAGCATAAATGCTTTATTTGTGTCTCAGCCCTTCAGTGTGTCCCTCGTTACCCTGGCAACCTCAGTTTTGCGGCGCAGACCTTAAGTTTAAGGACAATCTGCGCCGCTCCAAAATGAAAGGTTATGCCGGTGAAACCTGGAACTTTTTATTTGCTGCAGTTGGGCCACTAAAAAAAATCAGACGTACCCCTACAACTGCACCCAAAAAAGTCCATTTGGAAATTTGGGCCCCAAATTAGAGACATTCTGATCAGGTATGTGAAGCATCGGGTAGGAGGAAGTAAGAAACAAACTTCTGTCAAATTGTTTAGGGTGTTTATTTAATGGGTGAGTTTAATTAAAGACATATGTCATTACCTTTCACAATCAAGAGGTTTAACTAGGTGGATTAGTGTTTTTTTATTTGAGGATGGATTTATTTGCAGTTGGTGGGAAAGTATGGGATGCACAAATCCTGAACAGAGATTTGCAAGATTTTCAATAAAAGCAAAATAAACCATTAAAAAAACCCAGGTTTTGCTACTTAGTAGTCTTGACAGCAACCTATCACCTTATCGAAAATGTGATGTATAAAGTCCTATTGGTGCGTTGTTGTTCATGGTTCAATTGTCTAGACATGGATTTAAAACAGTAACAATTTTCTTCTGGTGGCTTATAATACAAAATGAAAGTCATTGGGGTAGTTTTTCGACTTTGTGCATTAGTGTAAAATGTATAATAGGTAATCGGCAGCCAGTTTTACATCTCTCTCAATTTTTATTTCCATTGAAGTCCATGTGAGAGATGAAAAACTGGCTGTCAGCTCACCCGTTTTACACTATCGCACATAATCAAGTTCAACCCCTTTAAGTTAGTAGACCAATCTTACGCATCAGTCTAGTGAGATTTCTGCTTGTGCTGCATCTACTTAAAGGGAAGTATCCATTTTAAAGGGACATTTGCTTTTGCCAAGTAAAGATTGTATTTAATTGGCTAACCTGTGGATGAATGTAAGCAAAAGCACCTTCCTTCACAGATGCAGCTGTAGAATTGCTCCTTTTGGAGATGGGTGAACATAAGAACATAAGAAATAGGAGCAGGAGTGGGCCATTTGGCCCCTCGAGCCTGCTCCGCCATTCAATAAGATTATGGCTGATCTGATCATAGACTCAGCTCCACTCCCTGCCCACTCCCCATAACCCTTTACTCCCTTATCGCTCAAAAATCTGTCTATCTTCGCCTTAAACACATTCAATGACCCAGCCTCCACAGCTCTCTGGGGCAGAGAATTCCATAGATTTACTGTGGTGTTTGCAGGCACTTCAGTAATGATTCCACGAGGTAAGGTATTGCACTTGACCTGTAGTGTACAGGTGACCTCTAGGTCTCCACCTGTTGCACCCTCTGGTGGTACAGGCATATTGTATACAGTGTAAAGATACATTCATTGGTCTTATGTAACTGTACATTGAGTGTACAGGGTATATACATACACATCACTCCCCGCTAAGTCTTGTGCCACTGGCCTTTGCACTGAATGCTCTGGCCCTCGACTTGAGTGCCCAAAGCCCTTGCACTTTGTCTGTGCTTGGGGATGGCTCTCTCCCTGTGGACCCCCAAGTCCTTATTGCCACAACATTGGGAAATGGTCAGCAGTGGACGGTTGGAGGTTGAAGTGGGGGTTTGTGTGGGTTCTGGGTATGATCCATGTGTCCATGACTACATCCTCCCATCCACCCCCCCCGTCCCCCCCCCTTACATAGACCATGTGTGTGGCTCGACTGTTGCATTTACATACAAAAGAAAAAAAATTACTTACATGACTGTTTGGGTTTAGCAGTGGTGGAACAAGTACATTTTACAGGTAAGGTACGTACATGGTATTACAGTCTTGCCCCTGGGGTGTAGGTGCAGGTGGGCGAGGACGCTAGTTCCAGAGTCACTGGACTGTGTCCAGGGTGTCTGATGGCAGCGCTGTGGCCCCTGCCAGCTGAGTGAGTTCGGGTCGTTTCCTTTGGCTGGGTCTCAGGGCCTTTTCCTTTGCCTTGTGGTGGGCAGAGCCACAGGAATGTGTGGCCTCCCTGCCCTCCTTTGAGGACTGTAGGGTCTCGCTGCTGCCCTTCAGCGGTAGTGGGAGCCTGGTCATCCCAGGTTCCCTCGGGAGGACTGGAGGTTGCTGGTCTCTTGCTCCCTGTGCTGGCCCTGGTGGCCAAAGGGGTAGGGCCGATCTGGGGCAGGGTACCAGCAGTGGTGCCTGTGCCGTCTGCTGATCACTAGCCCTGCAGTGGGTAAGCTCCCACTGTGTGTGGCCACATTCCCTGGGGCATCACCTTGGTCCCGGAGGCGCATGCTACATGATTGGGTAGCCCTGTGGACCTGGGTGCTTCAATCGGGAGATTGCCCTTGGTTTTGTCAGCGAGCATCTTGAACTCGGCATCACACATTATTCCATTGTTTACATTCCTGATAATTGGCTCCGATCGCTCTCAGGTACAAGTTCACATTTGTCAATTACATCTTTACGCTCAATTACATATTTTCCCTGTATATTACTTGCATCGCTTTACAATGTTACATTTAGATACTTGTGTTCATCAATTACACCTTTTCCGCGTATCCTACTGCCATCGCTGTTTAACGGTACAGTTAAATACTTGCATTTCTTAATTACATGTCTCAGATTAGTATCACCGGCATCTCTGTACAAAAAGTGTAACTGAACCTTTAATTGTTCTGGGTTGCCGGTCTCCTTTAAGAGGGCCTTGCAATCTTTACCCCAATCCGGTTCGCTGCTCGGCATCAAGTGTTGCTCCCTCAACACTGCCCCTTGTGGTCTGGTCACGGCCATCTTGATTTCAGGCACTTCGCCTCGTGGTGCGGGCGCCATCTTTTCACTCTCCTCGCAGTAGGCTGCGGTGATCCTTCTCTCCCCAGGTTCTGCCACTGAAGCCGGTAAAATACCATCTGCATCGATCTGCTCCCTTCTGGGTCCTGTCATGGCCGGGAAGGTGTGCTTTGTCCGTTCGGGTTGGATCATCTCACCATTGGTTAGTGCGGTCTGTGTCATCACCACGCAGTCGAGCTGGACGGCAGGTGCTGCGATGGATCCAAATTTGGGGCCGCCTAGGATGTCGATCACCGGGGCCTGGAAGCTTTCCCAGCTCCAACAGATTTGGATTTGCTTCATCCAACTTCTTCCAAGCAGCGTTGGACTATCACCAGCAACGATCCACAAAGGTAGCTTATGCATCGCACCGCCGTAGGACACCTGGACATCCACGCTGCCAACGACTGGGATGGGGTCGTTTATGTAAGTGAGCAGTTTCACCTGGATTGGTAGCATTTTCGGTTGTTCGATAGGGTTGTCCCAGAGTTTCTCGAAGGCCGTCTGGTTTATCAGCGATTGGCTCGCCCTTGTGTCGACCTCCATCGAGACTGGAACACCGTTGATTTCAACTTCTATCTTTAATGGGGAACTCTCGGTGGAGCAGGTAAACACTCTGTACACTTCTTCCTAGGGCTGAGTTGCCTCCTGGACTCTCTCTTTGTCTTCATCAGCGCTGGAGCCCGGTTGATCGGCCAACTCTTCAGCGTCTCGGTGAGTAAAGTTTCTTTTACACATTCGCTGTAGATGGCCTTTAGTGTTACAACCCTTGCAAGTATAGTCTCTGTATCTGCATTGGTGGGCTTTGTGATTTCCTCCACAGCGCCAGCATGGGGCTGGCCGGCTGGCGCCCTGCGGCGGACTCAGGGTTGCGGGGCTCGGGGTCACAGTTTTGTCTCTGAAAGGTGCCATTCGGTTCACTGTACTTGCCGTGTTGGAGTCCTGGGATTGAGTCATTATCCTTCTGGAATTGTAGGCCGAGGCCATGAACGCTTGGCTCACGCTAATTGCTTTCTGCAGGGTGTCCGCAGGAAGCAGCCTGTGGAGGAGGCCTTCGTAGCCGATTCCAATAACAAGGATGTCCCTCAGTGCGTCAGTGAGGTGGTCGCCAAAATCACATTGCCAATTGCCTCAGGTCTGCAGCGTATTTTGTGATTTCTTGGTCTTCGGGCCGCCGATGTGTGTAGAACCGCTGTTTGGCTGTTAGAATGCTCTCTATTGGCTTAAACTGTTCCTGTATCATGGTTACGAGCTCCGCAAACGTATTCATTGTCGTCTTCTCTGGGCTAGCAAGTCCCTGACCAGGCCATGAATGGTGGGCGCACAACGGCTGAGCAGCGTGGCTCGGCGTTTATCAGCCAACGAGATTGGTGTGTTTCCAGCCAGGTCGTTCGCGATGAAGTAGTGTTCTAACCTTTCCACAAAGGCATCCCAATCTTCACCATCAACGAATTGTTGAAAGTTGCTCAGGTTAGCCATTTTTCATGTGGAATTCATATTCTCGTCGCCAATGATGGTGTTTGAAGGCACTTCTCAAGGTAAGGTATTGCACTTGAACTGTTGTGACCTTAGTCCATTTATTGCAGCTCCTAAGGTGGGCTCCCTTTTATACCTGGTCACCTGCAGTGTACAGGTGACCTCTAGCTGTTGCACCATCTGGTGGTACAGGCATATTGTATACAGTGTAAAGATACATTCATTGATCTTATGTAACTGTACATTGAGTATACAGGGTATATACATACACAACATTTACAACCCTCTGAGAGAAGAAATTTCTCCTCATTTCAGTTTTAAATGGGCGGCCCCTTATGTCCCCTAGTTTTAGTTTCCCCGATGAGTGGAAATATCCTCTCTGCATCCACCTTGTCGAGCCCCCTCATTATCTTATGTTTCAATAAGATCACCTCATTCTTCAAAACTCCTATGTGTATAGGCCCAAACTACTCAACCTATCCTCATAAGTCAACCTCCTTATCTCCGGAATCAACCTAGTGAACCTTCTCTGAACAGCGTCCAGTGCAAATATATCCTTCCTTAAATATGGAGACCAAAACTGTACGCAGTACTCCAGGTGTGGCCTCTCCAATACCCTGTACAGTGTGTGGGTGAAAGGAGGGTTGCCTTGTTTATCAGCCCAGGACACGCTCTCCAGCAGAGAGTGGTACAGAGTGCCTGGCAGGAACTGATGCAAAGCATCAATACTATTTCGAACACCCAATCGACTCAAAAGCAGCTGCTAAAATAAGTTTGCTAACTTGGAAAAAATATGCCAAGATAATGTCACCTAAGATAGGAACAGCTCGATGAATAAAGACCAAGGTCTATCTAGTTTGCCTTCTACCATCCTGGTAGTCAAATGATACAATGACAATGGAGGTTTTGAATAATCATAGCAATCAATCTATTTCAATTAGTCTACAAATGGCCCAGACATGATGACAAAAACCACAAGAATAGAGTTTTGGGAACCTTGGACTAGAAGCTCCACTTTTTTTGCATGCTTAACACCCACTTAATACCCATTTTACCGCTGAAATGACGTATAACGCCCATATATCGTCCATTTTGTCACAAAATGGAAACTGACGGGCTTTTTTAGGAGACTTATCGCCGAGCATTATTTTCCCAATGGGCTTAACACCGGGAAAAAATATTACCGCCCGCCCACTTTTTTGGGGCTGAATCAGCAGAATGGGTGAAATCAACGCTCGTAATATCACCCAGCGTTACTTTCCGCATGGAATTAACGCCGAGATTCAATATGAATGCCTGCCCATTGATTTTAGTCATAAAGAGCATATTTACCCAAACAAGCGGCCATGGAGATCGTCCATCGTCAATTTCACCACCTCGCACACATGCCACCCACAAAATCGCTCGCTCAAAAAACCGCCCACAGAAAGTGGAACTAACCGGAACGAACGCCAGCGGTGTGGCTGGCAATTGTTAAATCCCACTCTTAAATGAGGAGCTATCGGAAAGATTTGCCTGAAAGAGCGCTATGTGAGTGACAACGCTGACATACTGCTGTGTGTGTGCAGCTCAGACATCAATGGTGCCCATCACCTTGGTGCCAGTTAAAGTTTATGTTAATTGATGTTAAGTTGTATTTAACCCTTTCATGGTAAGGAATCAGCAGTGTGTAAGTGTTCAGCGATCTGAGACAATGCGCAACAAGGTTATGTTCAATAACAAAAGTTTAAGACCAACATTGGTCTGAAATCATAAGTATCACAGCCAATAACACCCAACCCCCGCCCACACCCCACTTTTTCCTACATTGACATAAATCACATGTTCAACATGTCCACCAACACAGAAAGCAGGAGCGTGGTCCACAGCTCCCATACATAGCAACAAATTGCATACACCCAGATGGAGAGATAACACAGCCATTACCTGCGCACATGCACCTCACTTTCCTTCTCCCTCTCCTTCTTCACCCCACCTCTAGTCATTCCCCCCCTCGCTCCACGGAGCCTGGCCGAGGAGCTCCTCAGGTGGTGCCTCATTGCGGGGGATGAAGGCAGATGCGGTGGTTGTACGGGCATGGGGTGCCGGGGGGGGCAACATTCTCTGATGCAGAAATAGGATCTTGGTGCTTGCTCTCATCTGCCGTTTGCAGTGCTGGTGCGGAACCTAGGGGTGGAGTGCCGCACTCGGGGACCACTGGGAGGCCTGTGGCAGCAGTGTTTCTGGCTACCAGTTCCAGGGCCTCCTCCATCCCTTCCATGTTATATCTTATTTGTTGGACAAAAACTTGGTGCCAACTATGTTCTTGGTGCTTAGTAGGCTTTTTTGCTGCTGGTGAATCTCTGTTGTGCCTCCCACAACAGCCAGACAAGCGCACACCACAGCTGTACACGCTTTCAGTGCCTCTGAGCTCCCTCTCACTGTCTCCTCTTCTGCGCATGTCATGATGACCCTTGACCTCCTGAATCATGGGAATCGAGCATTGCCATGCCGTTGCTAAGGACGGCCACACTTTATGGCAGAAGGTCAAAAAGATTTAACGCTACCACCCATTTGATATCGCTCGCGGGAACATCCATTTTCAAAAATGTAAACTCAGTGTTTTGATAACGGGCGAGAAGCCGGTGATCTGAAAACCCTTTTTTAATGCACACACTGGAAATAATGCCCATCTTTGGGTGCTAACACAAAAGTGGAGGTTCTAGCCCCATAGATCTAAAGTTACTTTTTTCCTCCCAAGCATGTCTCAAATTACATGTATAATCCTCATAACAAGTAAATAGGCAAATTATGTATACCTAAAGTGTTTCCTATTACCATGGCTGCTGCCTCATAAAAAGCACTGATGTGATCTTATAGGCTTTTTTGATTGCTCAACAAAGATGACCATTGTACAAATATCAATATGTTTCCACTTACTTTTATTTCTAACAAAGCCAAAACATTAATGTAGACAGAATTAGTTTAAATTATGTTCTTGAAAAGTCTGGGGGTGAAATTGAGCTCGATACAAGGCCCCTTATGGATCCAAAATGGTGTCCGCGACTCATGCATACACTTCTAATGCGAATGGGCCGGACGCCATATTGGTAAAGGGGTTAGTGTGCACACCTAATATCCTCCAGAAGTATGCAGAGCAGGCAGATCATGATGTCAATCAGCGTGCAATGCTGATTTGGCACAAGCACTGCCATTTTGGAGTTCCACGCTCCAGCCAACACTCTCTCTTAACCTCCCACAGCTGAACATGTGTTCAATAGCATGAAGGACGCACACCAGTGCTATTTAAAGGGATTATCAACTATTTACAGGTTAGTTGCTGGATTATTTCTTCTGGCTGTTACTGTAATTCTACGTCTGGCTGGTGCTGAAGTACTTTTTTGGTGACTTTAAGGCTTATGCACAACCTAGTTGCTTCCAGACATGGATGGCCGAGTAGGGCTGCCTTTTGGCATGATGTGTGACTGGGAGAATGAGCGGAGGACAAGCAGAACAGGTCAAGAGGGAGGAAGAGGAGGTAGAGAAGGGACCTCAGCGGCAGCCCATATCCTCAAAGGGTATTTAGGAACCAGATCTGTTGGGAAACAGATTGCAGAAGTGCTGTCATGCCCTTCAAGCCCCTTTGCATGGTGGTATCCATCATAGGCAGTCCCTCAAAACAAGGATGACTTGCTTCCACATCAAAAAAGAATGAGTTCACAGGTGTTTCAATGAAGGACCTAATATTCCAGGTCCTGAACTACATCCTGAAGGGTGGAAGATGCCTGTGCGTGGATTTTTTTAACGTGGGGTGGCCGTTGCACTTCAGGCCACCACATGGGCTTGACAGAGCTAGGTTTTGGTCCAGTGGCAAGGGTTAGCCAAGACAACTGGAGACCTGCTCTGCTGCACGGACTGAGTGCGCACACATATCGCAGTGTGGGCTGGCCTGTGCTGCCCCTGGGCTCTCGCCTCTTCTGGCCCCATACTATGCCTTTCCTGGGCCCCGATCATGTCCCTCTACAATCTCTCGCCACTCCTGCACCAGCTTGCGCAGTACCTCGCAGTGGTACACCAAAAAGGACCGGCAGCCATGGGCAACGTGGTGGCCCCGACCTGCGAGAGACCATCAGCGGCAGGTCAGGGCCATAAAAGGAGCGGCGAGTGGCAGCCATGAGCAGCATGGCGGCGTACCATTGCAAGCTGGTATCCCGAGCCATGATGGCAGCAGTCATGGTTGGCTCCACAGGTGTATTGAAAGGTTGAGCTCCAAGTTCTGCGCAAAGTCCTGTGCCAAGTTGGTGCCGGACTCCTCCATGCTCCTTGACATTGAACGTAGGCATCCTGCCCCATCAAAGTCATCATCACAGTTCTCTGCTGCAGAACTAGTGTGTGATCTTGCCCTCCAGCAAGCTGGCACCTGTGCTATCCTTGCTCCCTGTCCTGGCTGCAGGCCACTCGTGCCTGGTGTCTCATCATGTGCAGATCCAACCTCTATGCTATGTTCTAAATTACATGCTCTGTCAGTATCTGAGCTGTTGGCTGCGACAGTGCAATCGAAAGATGGTGTGTCTTCATCTTCACTGTCTTCTTGCTCTTCCACTACTGCCTGACCAGGTTGCAATTCTGGGTATATGAAAGGCAAAAGGGAGAAGGGTAGGGTTGTGGTGAGTGGAGAGGAACAGAATCTGGATTAACAGCTTCTCAGTCAGAACAGACTGTGGGATGAGGGAGATGAGAGATGAGAGAAAGATTCGGTATCCACATGCCCTCACATTCAATGGCTTCAGCCTCACTGATGGCCATGGCCTCAGCAATGGTCCTTCCCATAATGTCCAGCATCATCTCCTCTCTGGGGATTAGAACATGCAGGCGCGCCTCTCCCCCGCCAGGTAGCTCCTGCTGCCTCCAGTTGTGCGCCACCTTCTCATGCGAGAGAGGGAAGTGTGTTAGTGAGTGTCGTGCAGTCTGTTTGGGCGCAGGATAATCGCGCATCGTGACCCCACGCCTGTTTTCAGGGCCTAACCAATGTATAGCCCCCTGTCTTTTCCCCTCAATGGTGCTGATAATATAAGCTTTGCAAACACAGGCTTTTCATCACAGCCAGGTGTTGTGCAAGGGCAGGCAATATAAAACTTAATGTGCTGCTATGAGAAGAGCATCAATGGTTGGTTTCAATAAAGCTATGGCTCAGGGAAAAGCAATAATAGAAAGTAACAGTATTGTGTGAAAAGGCATGACACCTCTCGTATCTGTTTGGCAATTGGTTTGATCAACTGGATGGTCATAAAACATCAGCGTGTTGCATCCAGCAGGAAGAGGACCATAAAATGAAATGATGTAAAAAGATCCTGGGGCCGAAATTGCCCCCAGCCAGAAACACGGCTGATTTACCGTGTTTCAGCTGTTTTCACCAATATGGTGGATGTGGTGCTTTCTTGCGCGAAGTTCTGCTCTTTGGCATTTTTTTCGAGTGGCCCAGAAGTTGGTCATAATGGGGGCGGAAGTGCGGCAGAGAGTGGACGTTCGCACACTAGAAGGCCGTAAGTTGGAGGCGGGCGGAGTGTCACCGAGTTGCTCCCCTTCACCTGCAGGGCAGAGCCACTGCGAGATCTGCGATTCTTTTAGTTAGGTCCACTGGGCCACCAGGGAGGATTTCGGCCAGGCCAGCGACCTGCCACCTAAGAAGTGGTGCCAGGCTGGCTGTTGGCGGCCCGGATGAACCCGGGGCATGATTGTCGGCCCCATCTGGCAGTCGGCTGACAAAAAAAGTAAGATGGCGGCCGTGGCAGTGTGCCCTCCCCTTTAATGGTGGCCGCACTGCACAGTGCAACGACAGAAAAAGCTGCAGACGGGACTGAGCGGTGGCAGCAACATTTTCTCGTCGGAATTTCATGTTCATGGGGGGATCATTGGTGTTGCACACCCTGGTGACACACTTAGGACAGATCGGCAGCAGCGGGGCGGAAGTGGGGGAGCGGATCACTGCAGGGTTACCGCAGGAGGGTAATTTTCAAAATGGCAACCATTCTACAAAATTCAGCGACCATTCCATTCCGCAGCGTGCCCGACGATTTCCGGCGGTAACAGGCCTTAAAGGAAGGGGCAATTTCGGCCGTGCCATATTTTAACTTAGTTAAAGATTAAGTTAACTATTTTAGCTTCCTTCAAGACCATGTAGCTTGATACAACAGGCTCGGAGAAGCCATCTTGATCGGTCCTTATTAATATCCACACATGTACATTTTGGATGTAAGGCTAATGTGTACTATTCTATATGGTTGATTCTGGTGTTCATGATTAATGTTTTGTCAATAATAAATGAAGTGAATTATCAAACATTTTACTGTATCTAGCTTTATGAATCTGTTTAATGGGTAAAGGACATATCCAACAGCCATACTATAGCTACTGTACATTCCAGGCACAACTTCACATACATCTTACAGATATGCACACAAGAATGTCTTTAAACCAAACACATCTGCATGATGCATGCTTACTTATTCACAAAGCCATTGTGTACTTGAATATCACAGTTTGTGCTCCTGATACAGCCAACATCTCATTTGGGGCTAAATTGGGCTGTTTAGTGCCTGTTTTTTAGGTGCTGCTTTGCTACATAAGGATCAAAAATGGGGTCTGCGATGTGCGCACACACTTCAGATGGGAAATATGCAGAGCGCCATCATGTAAAGAGGTTTGTGCATGCACACCTGACAACCGCCAGCAACATGGGGATCAGCAAAATGATGATGCAAATCAATGAACAATTCTGATTTTATGCCAGCGCTACCATTTTCAAAGTCTGGGAATTTGAGCATGACTGGGAGAATGTAGAGAGGCTCATGTAGAGCAGGATAAGCTGTTAGGATGGAGGAGGCAGAGGGAGAGAAGGGCTCTCAGCAGGAGGCCATATCGTGGAAGGATCTTCAGGAAGCAATTCTCCTACCTCAACTTCAGCGAGGACCAATGCATGAGCTGTCTTCGCTTCACAAAAGTTGTGGCTAAAACCTGCCAACTGCTACAACCACAACTGCAGCCTCAAAGCAGGGCAAGGACCACATTGCCTATGGTTGTCAAGGTGAACGTTTAACTTAACTTCTATGCATCTGGCTCCTTCCAGTCTGTTGCTGGAGATATAAGCAATACCATAAAGTTTGCAGTGCACTGCTGTATAAGGGAAGCCGGCTCTCTATACACAGAGAAACACTTTCATCTCATTCCCTCTTGCCAGAGACAAGCAGGCAGAACGATTTCCCCCTCCAATTCTTTCCTGATGCCTCCTATTATGTGCCACCTTCTCTTGCAAGAAAGAGAGAAGTGTGTCAGTGAGTGTCCTCAATTTGTTTGGGTAATGTGGCTGTCATGGTTGATTAGCTGCCAGTGTGTGCGAGATGTGAGTGTGAGGCTTGCAACAGTTCTAAGTGTGTGAGGGTGAGGTAAAGCATATGAATTGAAGGGTTGAGTACTGATTGATAGAGATTGTTGGTAGGTGGTTGACAGGTGTAGTGAATTGAGCAGTGGATGAGGCTAGTGGTGCAGTTGGCAGGATATGGCATTTGTAGATTACACACCTTGACAACTCGTGTCAGATTGTTAAACTTCTTCCTGCACTGCATTCATGTTTTTGGAGCTACTCTCCTGGCATTGACCTCCATCGCTACTTGTGCCCACTGCCTCTTGACCATTTGTCTAAAGGCCCTCCTGCCCCCTGTGGATATAGAATGTCTCTTCTTCTCTACACTTCTTGCACCAAGTGCATTGTCAGAAAACCTTGGTTCACACTCCCTCGCAGGTTCAACCATTCCTCAAAGTATCACAGCATAGATTCACTTCTTAAAGACTCCCACCACTTCATGCAACCACAATGCACCTCGTCTTTAAAAGGTGAAGGCTGCTTTTTATGTAATGCTTACCATTCGCGTTATAGGGCCCCCTGCTGATGCATGCAGCCATTGAACAGCACGGTTTGTGTTGGCTGCACGCAGATATCAATTAAAAGAGTAGGCAGCACCAATTTACTATGTTGCCTGCATCACAATGAACGGGCACGGGTTAATTGCGTTTCGTGATGGACTTGGATGAGGGGACTAAGTGTAATGTAGCCAAGTTTCTGATGATACAAATATAGGTGGGAAAGCAAGTTGTGAGGAGGGGACAACGAATCTGCAAAGGGATAAAGATAGGCTGAGTGAGTGGGCAAAAATTTGGCAGATGGAGTATAATGTCGTATCCAATTTGGTAGGAAAAATAAAAAAGCAAATTAATATTTAAATAGAGATGACAAAATGCTGCGGTACAGAGGGATCAGGGGATCCTTGTATATGAAACACAAAAAGTTAGCATGCAAGTACAGCAAGTAATTCGGAAGGCAAATGGAATGTTGGCCTTTATTGCAAGGGGGATGGAGTATAAAAGCAGGCAAGTCCTGCTACAACTGTGCAGGATATTGGTGAGGCCACACCTGGAGTACTGCATACAGTTTTGGTCTCATTATTTAAGGAGGGATATACTTGCATTGGATGCAGTTCAGAGAAGGTTCACTTGGTTGATTCCTGAGATGAAGGGGTTGTTGTATGAAGAAATGTTGAGCAGGTTGGGCCTATACTCATTGAAGTTCAGAAAAATGAGAGGTGATCTTATTGAAACATATAATATTCTGAGGGAACTTGACAGGGTAGATGCAGAGAGGATGTTTCCCCTTGTGGGGGTATCTAGAACTAGGGGGCATGGTTTCAGAACAAGGGGTCACTGATTTAAAATGGAGATGTGGAGGAATTTCTTCTCTCAGAGGGTTGTGAATCTGTGGAATTCTCTACGCCAGAGAGCTGTGGGAGCTGGTCATTGAATATATTTAAGATGGAGATAGACAGATTTTTGAACGATAAGGGAGTCAAGGGGAGCTTGCAAGGAAGTGGAGTTGAGGGCAAGATCAGATCAGCCTTGATCTTATTGAATGGTGGAGCATGCTCAAGGGACCAAATGGCGTACTCCTGCTCCTATTTCTTATGTTGTTATGTGATCCCCACGCCTATTTTCAGGGGTTAACCAATTTAACCCCCATTTCTCGCCTTGAAGGACAAAGGGGCTGAAATTGCCACCCTCTTCAAGGTTCATTACCGACTCCAAGAAGCAGTAATGGGGCGGTTAGGCCTTTCCGACTGAGGGCAGGCCGACCCATCCGAAATTGTCCCCAAGGCCGGGAACAGTGGAAACGGGTTCCCGCCCCGTCGGGCACGCGACATCCCCTTACCGCCCGGCGGCAAACCCTTTCCACCCCATGAGGGAAATTGCCCTGCAGGAGTGGAGCAGCTGCCGCTTGGTGCCTCGACAGCTTTTCCCAGCAGGAAGCTGGCAATGGCTGGGCATCGCGTCTGCTCTTAAAGGGGAGGGCTCTGCTGTGCCCACCATCTTATATTAATTGCCGGCTGAGTCTGAAGTCAGTCCGACAATAGTGGCCACAGGTTCATCCATCTGGCCCGGCAAAGCTCTCCCTGACGCACTGCCGCCATGTAACTGCCCAAAACACCGCCCCAACAATTAAAAAAAGTCTAAGAGGCCAAAATCCCTCTATTCTCTGCTTCGAAGATTTGGGCGGAGAATCATCATTTAATTCGAATTAACCACCACGTTTAGGGCGGTGGGCAATTTTGCCCCCAAAGTGTCACACATTAGATCAGAGCAGAACCTCGCAGGAGGTGGGCCTCAAACTTTTAAGCTCTTTCAGTCTCTTTGAACAGAAACCAACTGATATTATTGGGACTAAAAGCATACACAAAATGGGCGGGTGAAGTCTTATAAAGTAAAGGTTTGGAACATCATAATTGAACAAGATCTGCTCATTTTAATATTATCATGATTAGGTTGCCTGGTGCATAGGGAGCACAGTGTAATGTACTTGCTTCATGGATTCTTTGCTTAACAATTCATAGCAACACATTGGTATTAAGAACTAGTTGGTTTATTAGCAAAGGTTTAACAATCACACTACACATTACAAGTTCATCCACTAGGCTCACAACTGCATACCTCATCATGGATGACCTAGGTTCAATTGATCGAGGTTTTTTTGAGTGTTGTGAACATCATGTGACTAGCTAAGCCACTCACCTGTGAACATACTCACAAGTGCAGACATTAGAAGCAATGAAATCAATGGTGAGGATATCTGACAAGAACAGCTCTTCTGTGTTGATGTGTCTGAAATTTCCTTCACACTAACTGATCATGGCAGAATGAGGAGTAGGACTGCTCCTTTGGGGACATCAAATTGAAGGCCTTTTCTCTGAAGGTACGGCCAAGGGCATTCCTCTTCAGATCTCTGGGACAACCTCCAGTGCTGTCCAATGTACACAATAACTTGGTGGTCGTGGCTGCGCATATGAATACTTTCACACTTTCTCCCTCCAAATGGTTGTAAATGCTAGATCAATTGAAATTTTCTCGACTGAAATCGATAGATTTTTGTGAGGTAAAGGTATCAAGGAGCAGAGGCAAGTAAATGGAGTTAAGGTACAAATCAGCCATGATCTAATAAAATGAAGGAACAGGAGTGCTGGACTAAATGGCCCACTCCTGTTCCTATGTCCCTGCATAGATTTTAGCAGCACTTGTGAAAGAAATTGTCATAAAAGTTGCTAATGTATATTTAACCCCTTTGTCTTTTCACAATTTCTTACAATCTTGCACATTATTTGCCATATTGTTAATTTGATATCATTATTGATAATGTATGGCGCTTGCATGTTGTAAACTGAACACTAGACGGCTTGCTGATAGGAAGAAACACATTGTAGCACTGACACTCCAAGGTCTCCTTTGTATTGCTTTGAAGGATATCCTTATTAGGCGGGAAATTGTGTTCGGGAAATTGAGTGGATTGAAGGTCGATAAAGCCCGCGGCCTGATAGTCTGCATCCCAGAGTACTTAAGGAAGTGGCCCTAGAAATAGTGGATGCACTGGTGATCATTTTCCAACAGTCTATCGACTCTGGATCAGTTCCTATGGACTGGAGGGTAGCTAATGTAACACTACTTTTTTAAAAAGGAGGGAGAGAGAAAATGGTTAATTATAGACCGGTTCGCCTGACATCAGTAGTGGGGAAAATGTTGGAATCAATTATTAAAGATGAAATAGCAATGCATTTGGAAAGCAGCATGGACTTATGAAAGGAAAATCATACTTGACAAATCTTCTGGAATTTTTTGAGAATGTAACTAGTAGAGTGGATAAGGGAGAACCAGTGGATGTGGTGTATTTGGACTTTCAAAAGGCTTTTGACAAGGTCCCACACAAGAGATTGGTGTGCAAAATCAAAGCACATGGTATTGGTGGTAAGGTACTGACGTGGATAAAGAACTGGTTGGCAGACAGGAAGCAGAGAGTCGGGATAAATGGGTCCTTTTCAGAATGGCAGGCAGTGACTAGTGGGGTGCCACAGGGCTCAGTGCTAAGACCCCAGCTCTTTACAATTTACATTAATGATTTGAATGAAGGAATTGAGTATAATATCTCCAAGTTTGCAGATGACACTAAACTGGGTGGCGATGTGAGCTGTGAGGAGGACGCTAGGTGGCTGCAGGGTGACTTGGACAGGTTAGGTGAGTGGGCAAATGCATGGCAAATGCAGTATAATGTGGATAAATGTCAGGTTATCCACTTTGGGGGCAAAAACACGAAGGCAGAATATTATCTGAATGGCGGCAGATTAGGAAAAGGGGAGGTGCAACGAGACCTGGGTGCCATGATTCATCAGTCATTGAAAGTTGGCATGCCGGTACAGCAGGCGGTGAAGAAGGCAAATGGTATGTTGGCCTTCATAGCTAGGGGCTTTGAGTATAGGAGCAGGGAAGTCTTACTGCAGTTGTACATGGCCTTGGTGAGGCCTCACCTGGAATATTGTGTTCAGTTTTGGTCTCCTAATCTGAGGAAGGACGTTCTTGCTATTGAGGGAGTGCAGTGAAGGTTCACCAGACTGATTCCCGGGATGGCTGGACTGACATATGAGGAGCGACTGGATCAACTGGGCCTTTATATACTGGAGTTTAGAAGGATGAGAGGGGATCTCATAGAAACATATAAGATTTTGACGGGACTGGACAGGTTAGATGCGGGAAGAATGTTCCCAATGTTGGGGAAGTCCAGAACCAGGGGACACAGTCTTAGGATAAGGAATAAGCCATTTAGGACTGAGATGAGGAGAAACTTCATCACTCGGAGAGTTGTTAACCTGTGGAATTCCCTACTGCAGAGAGTTGTTGATGCCAGTTCATTTGGTATATTTAAGGGGGAGTTAGATATGGTCCTTACGGCTAAAGGTATCAAGGGGTATGGAGAGAAAGCAGAAAATGGGTACTGAGGGAATGATCAGCCATGAGCTTATTGAATGGTGGTGCAGGCTCGAAGGGCCGAATGGCCTTCTCCTGCACCTATTTTCTGTGTTCTAGAGGGTCTGGAAATAAAAGCAGTGACTTGTTACCACACCAAATTTGAATATTTATATGGACATAGCAAATATTATTCCTTTTGTGCCCAACTCATTGATATAAGTGGAAAACAAAAGAGGTACCAGTACAGATCTCTGGGGCACACCTCTGCCCATATCCCACCAATCCAAAAAACATCCGTTTACCTGAACTCACAGCTTAATCTCCCCAAGTGCCTTCATTTTGCTAACAAGCATTTTATGTGGCACCTCATTAAATACCTTCTGAATTTCCAAGTATGTAATATCCACTGCATTCCCTATCTATAAATTGAGTGATTTCCTCAAAAAAATCAATTAAAATTCATTGCATATGGAACACTTCAAGAGGTTTATGAAGGATAGAATGTGCTATATAAATGTAGCTTTTTTAACTAAGCTTTCTCTATTTCTCCAAATCTCCATCCTATCATGTAATCTGGCCCAACATCTGTTGAAATAATTACAAGTTCACACTGGATTGACCAAGTAGGGTTCATATCAAGAGACCCATCTCTTGTACTTTATAGGACATGGACAGCAAGAAGGGCAAAATATTACTCAATTACAGTCATCTTTGTTCCTCCAAGGAATTTTCTGACATCTAAGCCCTAATTTGATCTCAGACTGTGTGATATATTCACAGAGCACAAGCACACACAGCTTCCGACATGGCAGGCAGCTCTCTCGGAAGCCTCCGGAAATCTGCCTGGTTCTGTTTATTATTAACTATGCAGTTGCAGTGCACAATACGTCCACATTCACAGTGTGGAGCTACAAACAATTCAAGCTTACAGACATTACACTTCTCCCTCCTTAATGAAGAAGCCATCATAACAAACATCATATATAACTTTCATGTTTATACATGACACTGGATATATAACTTTTTTTTTCCATATTTACAAATTTAACTTTAGCACTTGTTTTCTGTTTCGAAGAGGATACCTTCATTCTCAAACAGAATCTTCCAAACATGGTGTCGAATCTAAACTCATTTGAGGCTCATCCTGAGGAACGTTTTCCTCCATGGAATTTCCTTGATTTTCATTTGAACTCACTCTAACTTCAGGCTCTTTGTTTTCCTGACTCGGACTCAGTCTTTCATTCTGATTCTCTCCTGGATTTGTTTCCAGTACATTGGATTTAGGATTTGCTACTGGTGTATCAAAACTATCTGATGAGTCAGAAATAATTGAATCATTCCCACCTTCAACTCCTTCCATGTCTTAGGTAAAATATGATCAATATGAACAAACCTAACCTGTCCATTATCAAACATCTTTACCAAATATATGTGAGGACCACATATCTTCACCACTCTTCCTGGTAACCACTTTAACCATTTATGGTGATGGTTCTTCACTCTCACCTTCTGGTTTAATTTCACAGTTCTCTCTTTTACTCTATCTCTATCATGATTCTCTTTCTGTCTTAGTTGTGTCTGTTCTACGGATTGTGCCAAATTTGGTTTTAACAACGCGAATCTGGTTCGTGGCTGTCGTTTGAGAACAACTCTGCTCGAGTTCTACCAGTAGTTGTATGAGGAGTATTTCTATATGTAATCAAAAAAATTTCCAATTTGTGATCCAATGATAACTGTCGTTTTCTTGGATTTGTCGAACATTTGTTTTATGAGGGCACGTTTTACAATTTGTACAGTGCGCTCTGCTGCACCATTCGAAGCAGGATGGTATGGTGGAACCTTGGTATGTTTCACACCATTTTTGCTCGTGAATTGTGCAAATTCTTCTGAACGAAATTGTGGTCCATTATCCGAAACAATCTCTTTAGGGAGGCCAAATGAAGAAAATAATTTTTGTAAAATGTCCAATGTTTTACTTGTTATTTTCCACATTGAAAACACCTCAACCCACTTCAAATGGCTATCAATCACAATGAACAATTGTTGTCCTTCTAACTCAGCAACATCAATATGTAGCCTTTGCCATACCCTGGGAGGCCATTTCCATGGCTCTAATGGTACTGGTGGTGGTTGCTTGCTTACCGATTGACATGTCGTACACTGACTCACGATGTACTCTATATCTTTATCAAGACCTGGCCACCATAAATAACTGCGTGCAAAACTCTTGGTCAAACATATTCCCAGGTGCTTGTCATGGAGGTCTCCGAATAATTTGGACCTGAATTTATTTGGTATAACCATTCTTGCACCCCACATGATACAATCTTTATCGACTGATAATTCATTCCTACGAATGAAGAATGGATGTGTATCTTTGTCTGTTACCTGGTTTGGCCATCCATTTGCAATATACTCATACACCTTTGACATCACTGGGTCACGTTTGGTTGCTCTACCAATCTCTCTACCAATCTCTTTAGCTGTGACTGGCAGTTCATCAATGTATGAAAAATAAAACACTTCTTCCCTATCGGGTGTAACTTGTGATGGGGAAGGCAATCTAGACATTACATCAGCATTAATGTGATCAGCTGATCATCTGTATTAATAAGAACATAAGAATTAGGAACAGGAGTAGGCCATCTAGCCCCTCGAGCCTGCTCCACCATTCAATAAGATCATGGCTGATCTGGTCGTGGACTCAGCTCCACTTACCCGCCCGCCCTCTCCCCGTAACCCTTAATTCCCTTATTGGTTAAAAATCTATCGATCTTTACTTGAAAACATTCAATGAGCTAGCCTCAACTGCTTCCTTGGGCAGAGAATTCCACAGATTCACAACCCTCTGGGAGAAGAAATTCTTTCTCAACTGGGTTTTAAATTGGCTCCTCCGTATTTTGAGGCTGTGCCCCCTAGTTCTAGACTCCCCTACCAGTGGAAACAACCTCTCTGCCTCTATCTTGTCTATCCCTTTCATGATTTTAAATGTTTCTATAAGATCACCCCTCATCCTTCTGAACTCCAACGAGTAAAGACCCAGTCTACTCAATCTATCATCATAAGGTAACCCCCTCATTTCTGGAATCAGCCTAGTGAATCGTCTCTGTACCCCCTCCAAATCCAGTATATCCTTCCTTAAGTAAGGTGACCAAAACTGCACGCAGTACTCCAGGTGCGATACCAATACTTTATACAGGTGCAGCAAGACCTCCCTGCTTTTGTACTCCATCCCTCTCGCAATGAAGGCCAACATCCCATTCGCCTTCCTGATTACCTGCTGCACCTGCAAACTAACCTTTTGGGATTCATACACAAGGACCCCCAGGTCCCTCTGCACCACAGCATGTTGTAATTTCTCATTCATATGTATATCATATGTATATGCTGACAAAATCAAAGCCCATCTCTGCATTCGGGCTGCAGCTAATGTTGGAACTGGGGACTTTGGATGGAGGATTGCTGTTTGGCGCTTATGGTCCATAACGATGGTAATCTTACGACCATACAAGTATTTCTGAAACTTCTTGACCCCAAAAATAAATGCCAAAGCTTCCCTTTCAATTTGCGCATAATTACTCTCACTGGCACTGAGAGTGCGTGAAGCAAAAGCAGTTGGTCTCTCCTCCCCACTACTTAATACATGAGAGATTACTGCCCCAACTCCATACAGAGAGGCATCACATGCTAGCTTAATCTCCTTAGATATGTCATAGTGAACTAACATGGTGCTCTCTACCAATTTGCTTTTACACTCTTGAATGCTGTATCGCATTCTTTTGACCACTTCCAATGGACCTGTTTTTTCAAAAGTTCATTCAGTGGATGTAATACTGTTGCCAAATTTGGTAGGAACTTCCCATAATAGTTCAAAAGACCCAAGAATGAATGAAGTTCAGTGACATTCCTGGGAGTGGGTGCATTTCTGATCGCATCCAATTTTTCCAAGTTGGATGTAAACCATCTTTGTCTACTCTGTACCCTAAGTACTCCACTGAGTTTTTAAATAACTCACACTTACAAGCAGACACTCATATTCTATGCTTCTCTAGCTGTTTGAGGATTTCATTCAATATGTTATTATGAATTTGCCTATTTGGTGCTGAGATTAGTATGTCATCCAAATAACATACTACTCCTTCAATACCTTGCAAAATCTGGTTCATCACCCCTTGGAATATGGCAGGGGCAGAAGACACTCCAAATGGTAGCCTATTAAATTGATATAGGCCGAGATGAGTATTTATAGTCAAACATGACTTGGACTCATCTAGTTCAAGCTGTAAGTAGGCATTCGTAAGATCCAGTTTTGAGAAGATCTGACCACCTGTCAGTGTTGTGAACAAATCTTCTATATTCGGCAATGTATTGGGGACATTACCCTCTAGAACCTGGTTTACGGTTACTTTATACTCACCACACAATCTTACCTTACCATCGGACTTAAGTACAACAACAATGGGTGTAGCTCAATTACATCGATCTATCTTACAAATAATGTTCTCAGTCTCTAGTCTTTTGAGTTCTTGCTCAACTTTCTCCTTGAGTGCATGTAGTACGGAACATGGCTTGTAGTAAACTGATCTAGCGTCCTTCTGTACCCTGGCACTCGCCTTGAAGCCTTGGATCGGACTGCCCATTTCGCAGAACACCTTCGGATACTTCTTGATAATCTCATCCGTTGATGAAAATCTCGCTTCCACACAGAAAATCTTACTCAAATCCAGCTTCAGTGAGCTCAACCAATTTCTTCCTAGTAAGGCAGATTTGTCTCCTTTCACTACTATTAGAGGCAAGTTCTGAAATTGATCTTTATATTTCACCAGTACGGTGATACGACCTACCACAGGAATTTTCTCTCCCGAGTAGCCTCGCAGCTCTATCTTGGATTTCTCCAGTTGGAAATCACTCAATTTGTCGAGGTACAGCAACTCCGGTACTACACTCATGGACGCACCTGTGTTAATTTCCATTGGTATCTTGAATCCCGCAACATCAATGTGGATTTTGATGCTTTCCGAATCGTTGTCCGTTAATCTCGTGCTCCTGGTGACGTGTAACTCTAACATCTCCTCGTCTTGTTGTTGTTCTTCCATGCTATGTAGTCTCTTGGGATTTCTACTCATAGCTTTGAATGCTGGACTCATAGCTTTCAAAGCTGGTTTACACTTCAGTCGGCATGCCTTCACAAGATGCCCAGTCTTTCTGCAGAAGAAACACTCTGCCTTCACATATGGGCAACTTTGAGCAATGTGTTGTCCCAGGCACCTATAGCACGACTTCGACGCTCTGTTAGAATTTCCAGTTTCTGAGACTTTGGGCCCCCATCTTCTTTTACTTTGAACCTGCAGGTGATTTACCTCGGTTGACTGACGACCGTAATTATTATTTAATTCTCGGGAATATTGTTCGGCCATGCCCATTGACCTCGCTGTCTGACAAGCAATCTCAAAAGTCAAGTCATGCGTCATCAATAACTTCCTTCTGATCGCATTATTTTTCACCCCACAAACAAAACGATCCCGTAATGCTCGGTTTTGAAAGTTTCCAAAATTACAGTGCATCGATAGCTTTTTTAATGCTACAATGCAATCACTGATATTTACTTCAGCCTTCTGATTCCAAATCCCGAAACGATAGCTTTCATCAATTTCTAATGGTTTGGGGTTATAGTGCTCCTCCAACTTTGTTAAAATCTCTTTAAGCATTGTGTCCTTTGGCTCGTCAGGCACAAGCAGATTTACAAGGGTTTTGTATAATGCCAGACCCGCAATTGATAAGAAGATCGCTTTCTTATATTCCAACACAGCCCGGTTCTGGACTGCCTTGTCTGGAACTTCGATTATGTTATTTGCAGTGAAATACATTTTTAGCCGATCCACATGTGCTTTAAAACATTCCCGGTTGTGTCTATATTCCCCCAAATGTCCGATTACACCTGCCATTTTAATCTCTAGCTGTTCACACCGCGTGCTGTATTTTACCTCGGATTTTGTAGCTTTTTCCAAAGACAGAAACTTCCAAAGTCTCTCTGTCGGCTGGCTGAATCCTTCACCAACAAAATTTAAGCTTTAAATCATCCGAAAAAAATCCCATCTCGCTGCCAAATGTGATATATTCACAGAGCACAAGCACACACAGCTTCCTACATGGCAGGCAGCTCTCTCGGAAGCCTCCGGAAATCTGCCTGGTTCTGTTTATTATTAACTATGCAGTTGCAGTACACAACATGTCCACATCCACAGAGTGGAGCTACAAACAATTCAAGCTTACAGATATTACAGACTGGGAGTCTGGCGGGCGGGGGCTGAGGTAATGTCCCCGGTCAGCTGCCCGCCTGAAACCAGCAGTAAACAGCAGCTGGCCCGTGGGCGCGAGTAAAGTGTCGGGTGGCAGGTGCCTATTGGTCAGAGCTAAAGAAATGGATGGGAACTCGGGAGGCCTAAACTTTCCTTGTAGAACTAAAGTAATATACTGTTTAAAAACTTACCTGCTTGGACCACCAGTTAAAATTGCAGTGGAGGCCCCATGATGCCAACAAACCCCAATCTGCATATTTAAAGGATCCCATCAGATTCAGGATAGTGTTCGTGCTCCTGTTTAGAAGGTTCAAATAGAAGAGAGCGGGTAAGTCTCCCGGCAAATTGTGACTGCCTGCTGACCTGTGTATGCAAGCCTGTCTCTCTTACATGCAGTCCATTGCTTATAACGGGCGGGTTCATGCGAACACAATTCTCCTGCTGTATGTTTTGGCCGGTATAACGTTTGACAGACTATGACAGATGAGCACCCAAAATAATGCTCATGCCCCCACTTTTAATCAAGTGTAAGGAATATTGCCAAGATCGATGGGCCAGCGTGACAGTTAAGAAACGTTGACTCGCAAACCGCTATGATCGTGAAAGCCTTTCAAAACTGCCAATAATTTCAAAGTCCCTGAACCCGCTGCTGCCAGATTTGTGGAATTAACATTTAATAAGGGGTTATTAAAAGGCGCGCGGAGGAACGCTACGATTCTCATGGAACAACGTGCGCTCTGATAAATGGCGGCGCGCGGGCGGGTTAGCGGCGCGAGCTGTTTCCGTTGAGCGGCGGCCGGGCTGCCAACGCGTGCGCAGTGTCTGCTCCCAGTCAGAGCCCCCGGGGGTGGTGGGGTATAAAGAGCCGGAGCGAGGTGGTTGTGAGGAGGTGCTTTATGGTAAATCCGGCTTCTGCTCCGGGAAGCGTGCGCTCGCGGTGGTATTCGACGCCCCGTCAGTCCCGGGGAGGCACAGAGAGTATCATCATTCGGAAGGAGATGCTGCTCATAGCCCTGCTGACATTAATTAAAGCGGGCCATAGTGGTTGTCTGCTCCACTTGGCTGAGTGTTGGCCGGCCTGCCAGTCATGGTTGTTCAGTCTTGGTAACCTTGTATTGCAATCTCAGCTGTCAGCTTTCCCATTTTTCCAGAGTTGCTACTGACTTGTGTTGAGATGATGATGACCGCCAGTCAATGTTTTTTTCCCCCTCCCCCTAAAATTTTGAACATGCTTTCAATGTATTGTAAAATGGGCTGGTGGATATGCAGTCTGTCAGCCTTCCTAATCTTTCCCCCCAGTGCTCTATTATTAACTGAATAGATGCATGTCGTCTACTTGGCAGCTAGGAAATTGGTGCAATTTAACTAATAGTGATTGGTCATGACTGGTGCAAAATGCAGAGGGCTAACACGGCAAGGGAATACACATTAAATGGTAGGACACTGAGAAGGGACCTTGGAGTGCAGGTCCACAGATCCCTGAAAGTAGCAGGCCAGGTAGGTAAGGTGGTTAAGAAGGCATACGGAATACTTGCTTTTATTAGCCGAGGCATAGAATATAAGAGTAGGGAGGTTATGCTTGACACAGTATAAAACACTAATTAGGCCACAGCTAGAGTACTACGGGCAGTTCTGGTCATCACATTACAGGATAGATGTAATTGCACGTGAAAGGATAGAGAGGAGATTTACAAGTTTGTTGCCTGGACTGGAGAATTTTAGCTTTGAAGAAAGATTGGATAGGCTGGGTTTGTTTTCTTTGGAATAGAGGAAGCTGAGGGTAAATTGATGGCGAGCCGCTGCCTTAAATCGCTGCAGTCCGTGTGGTGAAGGTGCTTCCACAGTGCTGTTAGACCGTGAGTTCCAGGATTTTGACCTGGCGACGATGAAGAAATGGCGATATACTTCCAAGTCAGGATGGTGTGTGACTTGGAGGGGAACGTGAAAGTGGTGGTGTTCCCATGCGTCTGCTGCCCCTATCCTAGATGGTAGAGGTCACGGGTTTGGGAGGTGCTGTCGCAGAAGCCTTGGGTAGTTGCTGCAGTGCATCTTGTTGTTGGTACGCACTGCAGCCATGGTACGCCGATGGTGGGGGGAGTGGACGTTTTAAGGTGGTGGATGGGGTGCTAATCAAGCGGGCCGCTTTGTACTGGATGGTGTTGAGCTTCTTCAGTGTAGTTGGAGCTGCACTCATCCAGGTAAGTGCAGAGTATTCCATCACTCCTGACTTGTGCCTTGTAGATGGTGCAAAGGCTTTGGGGAGTCAGGAGGTGAGACAGTCGCCGCAGAATACCGCAGCCTCTGACCTGCTCTTGTTGCCACAGTATTTATGTGGCCGGTCCAGTTAAGTTTCTGGTCAATGGCGACTTCCAGGATTTTGATGGTGGGGGATTCGGCAATGGTAATGCCGATGAATGTGAATGAGCGGTGGTTTGACTCTCGCTTGTTGGAGATTGGCATTGCTTGCCACTTGTTTGGCTCGAATGTTACTTGCCACTCAGCCTAAGCCTGAATGTTATCCATGTCTTGCTGTATGTGGGCATGGACTGCTCCATTATCTGAGGAGTTGCGAATGCCACTGAACCGTACAGTTATCAGCGAACATCCCCACCTCTGAACTTATGATGGAGGGATGGTCATTGATGAAGCAGCTGAAGATGTTGGGCCTAGGACACTGCCCTGAGGAACTCCTGCAGTGATGTCCGGTGCTAGGTTTGACTCCAACCAGTGGAGAGCTTTCCCCTTGATTCCCATTGACTTCAGTTTTACTAGGGCTTGCTGATGCCACACTCAGCAAATGCTGCCTTGATTTCAAGGGCAGTCACTCTCGTGTCACCTCTGGAATTCAGCTCTTTTGTCCATATTTGGACCAAGGCTGTAATGAGCCGAGTGGACCTGGCGGAAGTAGACTGATGGGGTGGTAGTTGCTGGATTGGATTTGTCCTGCTTTTTGTGAACAGGACATACCTGGGCCGTTTTCCATATTGTCGGCTAGATGACAGTGTTGTAGCTGTACTGAAACAGCTTGGCTAGAGGCGCGTCTAGTTCTGGAGCACAAGTCTTCAGCACAATAGCCGGGATGTTGTCGGTGGCCATAGCCTTTTCTGTATCCCGTGCGTTCAGTCGTTTCATCACATCACGTGGATTGAATCGAATTGGCTGAAGACTGGCTTCTGTGAAGGTGGGGACCTCTGGAGGATTCCAATATGGATCATCCACTCGGCACTTCTGGCTGAAGATGGTTGCAAACGCTTCAGCCTTGTCTTTTGCGTTCACGTGCTGGGCTCCGCCATCATTGAGGATGGGGATATTCATGGAGCCTCCTCCTCCAGTTATGGTCCACCACTATTCACGACTGGATGTGGTAGGACTGCAGAGCTTTGATCTGATCCGTTAATTGTGGGGGCGCTTAGCATGTTGCTTCTGCTGTTTAGCATGCATGTTGTCCTGTGTTACAGCTTCCCCAGGTTGGCACCTCATTTTTAGGTACCCCTGGTGCTGCTCCTGGCATGCTCCTCTGCAGTCCTTATTGAAGCAGGGTTGGTCTTCCAGCTTACTGGTAATGGTAGAGAGGGCTTTGCCGGGCCATGCGGTTACAGATTGTGGTGGAGTACAATTCTGTTGCTGCTCATTGATGCCCAGTTTTGAGCTTTTAGATCTGTTGTGAATTTATCCCATTTAGCATGGTGGTAGTGCCACATAACATGATGGAGGGTGTTACCAATGCTGTCATGGTCAGATGCATCTGCTTAGGATATACGGCATAGAAATAGGCCATCCAGCCCAACCAGTCCATGCTAGTGTTTATGCTCCACTCGAGCCTCCTCCTGTCTTTCCTCGGACATCAGCATAACCCTCTGTTTCTTTCTCCCTCATATGCTTGCTTAGCCTCCCCTTAAATGCATCTATACTATTCACTTCAACCACTCCCTGCGAGTTCCACATTTTCACCACTCTTTGGTGGGAAAATAAATTTCTTCTGAATTCCTTATTGGATTTCTTGGTGACTATCTTATATTTGATCGCCTCTAATTATGCTCTTCCCCACAAGTGGAAACATTCTCTCTGTATCCACTCTATCCTTTCATAATTTTAAAGACTTCTATTAGGTCACCCCTCAGCCTGCCACAGGTAGATTGGTGAGGACGAGGCCAAGTAAGTTTTTCCCTCGTTTTGGTTCTCTCATCACCTTGATTTTAACCTTCATATTGCTTGGACAAAGCAAATTGGCCAGGGTAGCCTTGAGGAGTTCATAGAGTTTATCCAGGATAGTTTCCTTGAACAGTACGTTGCGGAACCAACCAGGGAGCAGGCTATCTTAGATCTAGTACTGTGTAATGAGGCAGGATTAAAAATTGATCTCGTAGTAAAAGATCCTTCAGGAATGAGTGACCATAATATGGTTGAATTTCAAATTCAGTTAGAGGGAGAAAAAGTTGGTTCTCAATCAGGAAGCTGTCAGTCCAGATGTTGTTCATCTAGATCAGGAGAATGAAGGGCAGCAAGAAGACCCCGATAATAAAGCTTAAATAAAGGGGACTTCAAAGGTATGAGGGCAAAGTTGGCTAAAGTAGACTGGGAAAATAGACTAAAATATAGGACAGTTGATGAGCAGTGGCAGACATTTAAGGAGATATTTCATAACTTGCAACAAAAATATATCCCAATGAGAAGGAAAGGCTGTAAGAGAAGGGATAATCATCCGTGGCTAACTAAGGAAATAAGGGAGGGTATCAAATTGAAAACAAAGGCATACAATGTGGCCAAGACTTGTGGGAGGACAGAGGATTGGGAAATTTTTAAAAGCCAACAGAGAATGACTAAAAAAATGATTGAGAGGGAAGATAGATTATGAAAGTAAACTAGCATGAAATATAAAAACAGATAGTAAGAGTTTGTACAGGTACATAGGGGCCAAGTTTCGGCCTGAGTTGCTCCTGTTTTTTTGGAGCAGCTGGTTTAGAATGGAGTATCTTAGAAATTGCAATTCTCGGCAATTAGTTTGCTCCAGTTCTAGTCAGTTAGAAGTTTCAGTTTGGAACAGATTTCTTTTTTCAAAAGGGGGCATGTCCGGTCACTTACACCCGTTTTGAAAATTTAGGCAGTGAAAACTTACTCTAAACTAACTTAGAATGGACTAAGTGTAGATTTTTGTACGCTCAGAAAAACCTTGCCTACACTTAGAAAATTAGGCGTAGGTTACAAATCAGGCGTAGGGAATGGGGGAGGGGGGGGGTTTAAAGGGAAGTTTACAAACATTAAACACAGTTTTACAAATAAAGAGCCATCATCAATAATAAATGATAAATACATCAATAAATCAACCAATAAATCAATCAAAAAAAATTAATAAAAAATAAAAAAAATTAAAAAATCAATAAATAAAAAAAATTCTACTCACTGACTGCAGCACCGGGAGCCCTCCAACAGCATGCTGGGACGGGGCCTCCCCAGTGTGTGTGTGTCTCTCTTTCTCTCTATCTGTCTGTGTGTGTCTCTCTCACTCAGTGTCAGTGTCTCGCTCTCTGTCCGTCAGTGTCTATGTGTTTATGGCAGCGAGGGGGGAGGGAGGGGGGAGGAGAGGGAGGAGAAGGGAGAGGGAGGGCGAGGGGAGGGAGAGAGAGGGGGTGAGGGGGGGGAGAGGAGAGAGAGGGGGAGGGGGAGAGGAGAGGGAGGGGGAGAGGAGAGGAGAGGGAGGGGGAGGGGGAGAGGAGAGGAGAGGGAGGGGGAGAGGAGAGGGAGAGAGGGAGGGAGGGGGAGAGAGAGAGAGGGAGGGAGGTGGAGGGGGAGAGCAGAGGAAGGAGGCTGAACGGGCCCGGCTGACATGAAGAAGCCAGGCCCAAGACTTTTACCTAGCAAGGTAGGTGGCTGGGGGAAGCCGGAGCGGGGTGGGGGGGGTCACCGGAGCTGGGGGGGGGGGGTCGTCGGAGTGGGAGCTGGGGAGGGGGTGGGGGGTCGTCGGGGGGGGGGAGTGGAGCGGGAGCTGGGGGGGGGGGCTGAGCGGGAGCTGGGGCGGGGGGGGGGGCGTGGGAGCTGGGGGGGGTCGGAGCGGGAGCTGGCGGGGGTGGGGGGTTGAGAGAGCAGCTGGAGCCAGAGCAGGAGCTGGACCAGGGAGGTGCAGCCTGATCCTCGCAGCCCCAGTGAGGCCATTTGGCCAGGGCTAGGGGCTGCGTGCTTTGGACCCCTCCCACACAGTTTCGGGCGCCTGAAGCTACTGCACATTCACGCCCACTGTAGCGCGCCTGTGCAGAGGTCCCGGCATTGATTTCAGCGCAGGGACCTGGCTCCGCCCCTCACAGCTCGTGCTGCGTCGCGCCGAGCTGCAAAGGACCTGCAGGGAGCCGGAGAATGTGCAGGTATTTTTTTGGTGCACTTTCGGCTGCGAAAAACGGGCGTCCGAAACTTGGGCCCATAAAAAGGAAAAGAGTGGCTGAAGTAAATGCTGGTCCCTTGGAGGATGAGGCTGGGGAATTAATAATGGAGAACAGGGAAATGGCAGAGATGTTGAACAAATATTTTGTATCGGTCTTCACGGTAGAAAACACTAAAAACATCCCAATAGTGGATAATCAAGGGGCTATAGGTAGGGAGGAACTTAATGCAATCACTATCACTAATGAGATAGTACTAGGTAAAATAATGAGACTAAAGGCATACAAGTCACCTGGACCTGATGCCTTACATCCAACAATCTTAAGAGAAGTAGCTGCAGAGATAGTGGATGCATTGGTTGTAATTTACCAAAATTCCCTGGATTCTGGAGAGGTCCCAGCGGATTGGAAAACCACAAATGTAACGCCCCTATTTAAAAAAAGGAGGCAGACAAAAAGCAGGAAACTATAGACCAGTTAGCCTAACATCTGTCGTTGGGAAAATGCTGGAGTCCATTATTAAGGAAGCAGTCATGGGACATTTGGAAAAGCATGATTCAATCAAGCAGAGTCAGCGTGGTTTTATGAAAGGGAAATCATGTTTGATAAATTTGCTGGAATTCTTTAAGGATGTAAGGAGCAGGGTGGATAAGGGGGAACCAGTGGATGTGTTTTTGGATTTCCAGAAGGCATTCGATAAGGTGCCACATAAAAGGTTACTGCACAAGATAAAGGCTCATGGGGTTGGGGGTAATATATTAGCATGGATCGAGGATTGACTAACTAACAGAAAACAGAGTCGGGATAAATGGGTTATTTTCCGGTTGGCAAATAGTGACTGGTGGGGTGCAGCAGGGATCGGTCGATGCTGGGTCCCTCAACTATTTACAATCTATATTAATGACTTGGATGAAAGGACCGAGTGTAATATAGCCAAGTTTGCTGATGATACAAAGATGGATGGGAAAGCAAATTGTGAGGAGGACACAAAAAATCTGCAAAGAGACATAGAAAGGCTAAATGAGTGGGCGACAATTTGGCAGATGGAGTATAATGAGAGAAAATGTGAGGTTATCCATTTTGGCAGAAATCATAGAAAAGCAAATTATAATTTAAATGGAGAAAAAATGCAAAGTGCTGCAGTACAGAGAGACCTCAGGGTCCTTGTGCATGAAACACAAAAAGTTAGTATGCAGGTACAGCAAGTAATCAGGAAGGCAAATGGAATGTTGGCCTTTACTGCAAGGGGGATAGAGTATAAAAGTAGAGAAGTCCTGCTACAACTGTACAGCGTATTGATGAGGCCACACCTGGAGTACTATGTACAGTTTTGGTCTCTGTTTTTAAGGAAGGATATACTTGCATTGGAGGCTGTTCAGAGAAGGTTCACTAGGTTGATTCCAGAGATGAGAGGGTTAACTTATGAAGATAGGTTGAGTCGATTGAACCTATACACACTGGAGTTCAGAAGAATGAGAGGTGATCTTATTGAAACAGATAAGACAATGAGGGGGCTTGACAAGGTGGATGCAGAGAGGATATTTCCACTCAGGGGAAACTAAAACTAGGGGACATAGTCTCAGAATAAGGGGCCACCCATTTAAAATGGACATGAGGAGAAATTTCTTCTCTGAGTCTTGCAAATCTATGGAATTCTCTGTCCCAAAGAGCTGTGGAGGCTGGGTCATTGAATATATTTAAGGTGGAGATGGACAGATTTTTGAACGATAAGGGAGTAAAGGATTAATGGGGAGTGGGCAGGGAAGTGGAGCTGAGTCCATGACCAGATCAGCCATGATCTTATTGAATGGCGGAGCAAGCTCGAGGGGCCAAATGAACTACTCCTGCTCCTATTTGTTATGTTCTTATGTTCACGTGCTGCAGACCCAGTCTGGCAACTATGCATCAGGACTCGGTCAGTAGTGATGCTACTGAGCACCTCTTGTTTAAGAACATTGAAGTTCCCCACCCAGGAGTACATTCTGTATCCTTACTTCTCTCAGTGCTTATTCCAAGTGGTGTTCAACATGGAGGAGTACTGATTCATCAGCTGAGGGAGGGCAGTATGTGGTAATCAGCAGTAGGTTTCCTTGCCCATGCTTGACGTAAAGCCATGAGACAGCATAGAGTCCAGAGTCAATGTTGAGGACTCCCAGGATCACTCCCTCCTGACTGTATACCACTGCCACCACCCCTAGTGGTATGTTCTGTCCCATTGGCATGACAGACCCAAGGATTGTGATGGATGAGTCTGGGATATATGATTCTGTTAGTCTGTTGTTTGACAGCTCTCCCTATTTTGGCACAAGTCCCCAGATGTTGGTAAGGATGACTTTGCAGGGTCGACTGGGCTGGGTGTGCTGTTGTTTTGTCCGCAGCTGGTGCCAAGGTCGATTGTCCAGTTTTATTCTTACTGTTCCTCATAGCATTTTTTTACAATTAAATGGCTTGCTCGGCCATTTCAGAGGACAGTTAAGATTCAACTACATTGCTGTGGGTCTGGAGTCACATATAGGGTAGACTTTGTAAGGGCAGTAGATTTCCTTCCCTACTTCCCTAAAGGAATTTACCATTAGTGAACCAGATGGGTTTTTAAACAAGAGCCCGATAGATTCATGTTTACCATTAGTGATGCTAGCTTTTTAATTGCAGATTTATTTAATGAACTGAATTTAAATTCCCAGCTGTAGTGGTAGGATTTGAACTCTGGTCTCTGGATTACGAGTCCAGTAACATTACCACTATGCTACCATTCCCAATGAACACCAATGAAATTATTGAATGGTTCACTATAGTTGTTTAAAGTATGTACAGTGATTTTAAATCGGGTTACTCACAGGTAGAGGACTGGACATCTTTATTAAAAATGTTTATCTTTGGTGATAATCCCATTTTCAGTTGTGTTAATAAAACTGCACCAGGTCACCACTCTTGAATACATCAAGGAATACTTTCCAATGGAAAGGAAAGAATTAGGTTCTATTACGCTGCCCAATTGCGCTGGTTCATGGCAGATTTAATATTTGTGATTATGCAAATTAATTTAGTAGAACCTTGAAGCCTAACCTAACCAGCGCCATTTCAAGTGCATTTTTGGGCCCGATTGCGCCCAAAGCAGAAACTCCACCCCATAAGGATTAGTCATTTTTTTAAAAACCTCATTGTATTGAAATACTTATCTTATATCTCAGTGTCACTTCTCTCACTGCACACACAAGAGCACCATCTAGTGTAAATCTCAGCCCATTGTTTTTCTAGCAGTCGACATTAATTCCAATGTTTGCAATGAGCCTTTATTGTTGAGCCTTTTGGGGTGACACTGTGTTGTCCCAATGTTACCAGATGGAACATAAAATATTCAGGCAATATAAATATGATTCATCATCATCATAGGCAGTACCTCAGAATCGAGGAAGACTTGCTTCCACTCTTAATGAGTTCTTAGGTGGCTGTACAGTCGAATATGAGAACCACAGTCTCTGTCACAGGTGGGACAGATAGTCCTTGAGGGAAGGGGGGATGGGACTGGTTTGCCGCACGCTCTTTCCGCTGCCTGCGCTTGATTTCTGCATGCTCTTGACGAAGAGACTCGAGGTGCTCAGCGTCCTCTCGGACGCACTTCCTCTACTTAGGCGGTCTTTGGTCAGGGACTCCCAAGTGTCAATGGGGATGTTGCACTTTATCAGGGAGGCTTTGAGGGTGTCCTTGTAACGTTTCCGCTGCCCACGTTTGGCTCGTTTGCCGTGAAGGAGTTCCGAGTAGAGCGCTTGCTTTGGGAGTCTCGTGTCTGGCATGCTAACTATGTGGCCTGCCCAGCGGAGTTGATCAAGTGTGGTCAGTGCCTCAATGCTGGGGATGTTGGCCTAGTCGAGGACGCTAACTTTGGTGCGCCTGTCCTCCCAGAGGATTTGTAGGATCTTGCGGAAACATCGTTGGTGGTATTTCTCCAGCGACTTGAGATGTCTACTGTACATGGTCCATGTTTCTGAGCCATACAGGAGGGCGGGTATTACTACAGCCGTGTAGACCATGAGCTTAGTGGCAGCTTTGAGGGCCTGATCTTCAAACAGTCTTTTTCTCAGGTGGCCGGCGGCTGCACTGACGGCAGTGTTGGATCTCGTCGTCAATGCCTGCTCTTGTTGATAGGAGGCTCCCGAGATAAGGGAAGTGGTCCACAATGTCCAGAGTCGCGCCGTGGATCTTGATGACTGGGGGGCAGTGCTGTGCGGTGAGGACAGGCTGGTGGAGGACCTTTGTCTTACTGATGTTTAGCGTGAGGCTTATGCTTTCATACGCCTCAGTAAATACGTCGACTGATCAATAAACAATAAATAATTAGGCATAATACAGTGATATAATACAAATCTTAGATCTGGATTTTGCAGTAAAAATAATGGTGATGCTATCAGCACTTACCGTTATTTAAATGAACAGCAACCTCTGGCCACTGCACATGTGCAGTTATAATCAACAACAACTTTTATTTATATAGCGCCCTTAACGTAGTAAAAGATCACAAGGCGCTTCACAGCAGTTTTATAAGGCAAAACATAAATTTGACACCGAGCCACATAAGAAGAAATTACGGCAGTTGATCAAAAGCTTGGTTAAAGAGGTAGGTTTTAAGGAGCATCTAAAAGGAGAAAAGAGAGGTTTAGAGAGGGAGTTCCAGAGTTTAGGGCCTAAGCAGCTGAAGGCACTGCTACCGATGGTTGAGCAGTTATAATGAGGGATATTCAAGAGGCGAGAATTTGAGTTGCGCAGACATCTTGTGGGGTTGTGAGGCTTAAAAAGATTTCAGAGATAGGGAGGGGCAAGACCAAGGATGGATTTGTATACCAGGATGAGCATTTTGAAATCGAGGAGTTACGTAACCTGCATTGCTTAACGGGAACCGATGTAGTGTAAGAGATTACAATCCTGTCCCCACTTATCTACAGTTCTTGGACTTCAGGATTTATAAGAACAAAATACACACAGTACAGGATTTGGGTTAATCTTAGATTTGTTTGTTTATTGAACTCACAAAATTCCCTCCAGTACAAAACCCTCTGTGATTTGACCGGAATAACACAAAACCCACAATACAAAACCCCTACACTAGGTTACCTGAAACTGACACGAAATCCCAGTTTAAACCCTTCCGCGATTCTACTGCTACTTACAAAATTACTCAGACTAACCCCTCTACGATTTGGCTGAAACTTACAATCACCCACAAAGCTGGTTGTTCTGGTGTTGATTGTAGGCTTGGACCAGATGACCAATTGCCATCTTTCTTCCCGACTGCAGTAACCACGCTCAAGAGTTGTCCTCTTTTTTTACATAAAGATCCATATTACAATATCTCAAACATATTTCCTGTTGAATCGTCCAATGGTTAATTCCGTTTATTACACACCCTGGTTTAGACAGGACCGAGCGGACATGATCAGTTCTCATGCTGTTTAAAACAATGCAACCCTTCTGTGATCCGATGTTTAACACTTTTTAATCCAGTTTATTTCACACTTGGTCGAGGGAGGACCAAACAGACTTGATCAGTTCTCATGCTGCTTAAAACAAGGATATGTTTATTTGTACTGCCAAAATGGCCAACATGCTCCACCCTTTGTTTCTGATTGGTCCCCTTGGAGGATAAGCCACACCTTGAAGTTTCACAGCACTGGACCCACCCATTCCAAGGTCTCGCTGACTTTGCAAATTGTAACTCAATCCATTTTGACTTCCTGAAGCGACAGAGGACAGAGTAACCCAGAAGACAGCAAGGGCCAGCCAAAGTCATGTACCCCAGTCCAAGTACATCCTGTCATATATGTACATGCTGTTTGTAGCTACCAGATGGTGTCATTGTTGGAGGCCACTGAGCAGTACGCATATGGTGCTGCTCTGGTATAAAAGACCAGCCATTTTGTGAGTCAGGCACTTTGGGCCATAATAAAGCAGAGCCAAGGTTGTACCTTGTCCAGTTAAACTGAACTCAGTTTGTACCGTTATTGCATACGTAATACATCCATCCCCCAGCCAAAGTGCCTTACCCCAGCACGTGCATCCTACCCACCCACCATAGATGGGGCAGGCATTGTGCACGGATTGTTAACAACAGGTTTATTCGGAATGGAGTGAATAGTGACAGTGTTGTGACTTCTGGACATCATCCACTCCAATGATGTCCCTTGTAGGGGGTTGGAAGAACGTTATTCCCTGAGTTCCACCCCCTCCCCTTTTCTCTCTCTCTCTCTCCCCTGCACCCCTCTCCCCGCCCCCCCCCTCTCTTCTCTCTTATCCCCCTGCCTCTGCCGCCTCTTCTCTTCCCCCCCTCTCCCCCGCTCCCAGCCTCTCTTTGCTCCCCTCCCCAGTCTCTCTCCTCTCCTCTCCCCAGTCTCTCTCCCTCGGACAAATATCACTGGCTGGAACCGGCTCCACATGTTGCCTCCGATCCATTGGCCAGGACCAGTTCGAGCGGCATTTTGAATGAAGAGAGCGGCCCAGCGGGGAGAATGGCCCGCACTGAAGTGACATAGAAACATAGAAAATAGGTGCAGGAGCAGGCCATTCGGCCCTTCCAGCCTGCACCGCCACTCAACGAGTCCACGGCTGAACATGCAACTTCAGTACCCCATTCCTGCTTTCTCGCCATACCCTTTGACAAAACTCCAGAAAATTTGTCAAGCATGATTTCCCTTTCACAAATCCATGCTGACTTGGACCTATCATGTCACCTCTTTCCAAATGCGCTGCTATGACATCCTTAATAATTGATTCCATCATTTTACCCACTACTGAGGTCAGGCTGACCGGTCTATAATTCCCTGTTTTGTCTCTCGCTCCTTTTTTAAAAAGTGGGGTTACATTGGCTACCCTCCACTCGATAGGAACTGATCCAGAGTCAATGGAATGTTGGAAAATGACTGTCAATGCATCCGCTATTTCCAAAGCCATCTCCTTAAGTACTCTGGGATGCAGTCCATCAGGCCCTGGGGATTTATCGGCCTTCAATCCCATCAATTTCCCCAACACAATTTCCCGACTAATAAGGATTTCCCTCAGTTCCTCCTCCTTACTAGACCCTCTGACCCCTTTTATATCTGGAAGGTTGTTTGTGTCCTCCTTAGTGAATACCAAACCAAAGTACTTGTTCAATTGGTCTGCCATTTCTTTGTTCCCCGTTATGACTTCCCCTGATTCTGACTGCAGGGGACCTACGTTTGTCTTTACTAATCTTTTTCTCTTTACATATCAATAGAAACTTTTGCAATCCGTCTTAATGTTCCCTGCAAGCTTCTTCTCGTATTCCATTTTGCCTGCTCTAATCAAACCCTTTAGCCTCCTCTGCTGAGTTCTAAATTTCTCCCAGTCCCCGGGTTCGCTGCTATTTCTGGCCAATTTGTATGCCACTTCCTTGGCTTTAATACTATCCCTGATTTCCCTTGATAGCCACGGTTGAGCCACCTTCCCTTTTTTATTTTTACGCCAGACAGGAATGTACAATTGTTGTAGTTCATCCATGTGGTCTCTAAATGTCTGCCATTGCCCATCCACAGTCAACCCCTTAAGTATCATTCACCAATCTATCCTAGCCAATTCACGCCTCATACCTTCAAAGTTACCCTTCTTTAAGTTCTGGACCATGGTCTCTGAATTAACTGTTTCATTCTCCATCCTAATGCAGAATTCCACCATATTATGGTCACTCTTCCCCAAGGGGCCTCGCACAACGAGATTGCTAATTAATCCTCTCTCATTACACAACACCCAGTCGAAGATGGCCTCCCCCCTAGTTGGTTCCTTGACATATTGGTCGAGAAAACCATCCCTTATGCACTCCAGGAAATCCTCCTCCACCGTATTGCTTCCAGTTTGGTTAGCCCAATCTATGTGCATATTAAAGTCACCCATTATAACTGCTGCACCTTTATTGCATGCACCCCTAATTTCCTGTTTGATGCCCTCCCCAACATCACTACGACTGTTTGGAGGTCTACACAACTTCCACTAACGTTTTTTGCCCTTTGGTGTTCTGCAGCTCTACCCATATAGATTCCACATCATCCAAGCTAATGTCCTTCCTAACTATTGCATTAATCTCCTCTTTAACCAGCAATGCTACCCCACCTCCTTTTCCTTTTATTCTATCCTTCCTGAATGTTGAATACCCCTGGATGTTGAGTTCCCAGCCCTGATCATCCTGGAGCCACGTCTCTGTAATCCCAATCACATCATATTTGTTAACATCTATTTGCACAGTTAATTCATCCACCTTATTACGGATACTCCTTGCATTAAGACAAAAAGCCTTCAGGCTTGTTTTTTTAACACCCTTTGTCCTTTTAGAATTTTGCTGTGCAGTGGCCCTTTTTGTTCTTTGCCTTGGGTTTCTCTGCCCTCCACTTTTCCTCATCTCCTTTCTGTCTTTTGCTTTTGTCTCCTTTTTGTTTCCCTCTGTCTCCCTGCATTGGTTCCCATCCCCCTGCCATATTAGTTTAACTCCTCCCCAACAGCACTAGCAAACACTCCCCCTAGGACATTAGTTCCGGTCCTGCCCAGGTGCAGACCGTCCGGTTTGTACTGGTCCCACATCCCCCAGAACCGGTTCCAATGCCCCAGGAATTTGAATCCCTCCCTGCTGCACCACTGCTCAAGCCACGTATTCATCTGCGCTATCCTGCGATTCCTACTCTGACTAGCACATGGCACTGGTAGCAATCCCAAGATTACTACTTTTGAGGTCCTACTTTTTAATTTAGATCCTAGCTCCTTAAATTCATTTCGTAGGACCTCATCCCTTTTTTTACCTATGTCGTTGGTACCAATGTGCACCACGACAACTGGCTGTTCTCCTCCCTTTTTAGAATGTCCTGCACCCGCTCTGAGGCATCCTTGACCCTTGCACCAGGGAGGCAACATACCATCCTGGAGTCTCGGTTGCAGCCGCAGAAATGCCTATCTATTCCCCTTACAATTGAATCCCCTATCACTATCGCTCTCCCACTCTTTTTCCTGCCCTCCTGTGCAACAGAGCCAGCCACGGTGCCATGAACTTGGCTGCTGCTGCCCTCCTCTGATGAGTCATCCCCCTCAACATTACTCAAAGCAGTGTATCTGTTTTGCAGGGGGATGACCACAGGGGACCCCTGCACTACCTTCCTTGCACTACTCTTCCTGCTGGTCTTCCATTCCCTAGCTGGCTGTGGACCCTTCACCTGCGGTACGACCAACTCGCTACATGTGCTACTCACGTCATTCTCAACATCGTGGATGCTCCAGAGTGAATCCACCCTCAGCTCCAATTCCGCAACGCGGTCCGTCAGGAGCTGGAGGCGGATACACTTCCCGCACACGTAGTCGTCAGGGACACCGGAAGTGTCCCTGAGTTCCCATCTGGTACAGGAGGAGCATATCACATGACCGAGCTCCCCTGCCATGACTTAACCCTTAGATACACTTAAATTGGCAACAACAATGTTAAAAGTTACTGACTGATATACAAAAGAAAGAAAAAGAAAACTACTCACCAATTTCCAGCCAATCACTTATCCTCTTGGCTGTGACGTCACCTTTCTGTTTCTTTCTACTTCTTTTTTGCCTTCTCCCTGTAGCTGCACAAGTACGCCTTTTATAGGCCTCTCCATGCACCTCATCGACGCTGCTCCCGACTGCCACCGACGCTGGGCCCCGGACTCCCTGCTGTGCCTTTTATAGGCCTCTCCACGCACCTCCTCGACGCTGCTCCCGACTGCCACCGACGCTGGGCCCCGGACTCCCTGCTGTGCCTTTTATAGGCCTCTCCACGCACCTCCTCGACGCTGCTCCCGACTGCCACCGACGCTGGGCCCCGGACTCCCTGCTGTGCCTTTTATAGGCCTCTCCACGCACCTCCTTGACGCTGCTCCCGACTGCCACCGACGCTGGGCCCGGACTCCCTGCTGTGCCTTTTATAGGCCTCACCAACGGACCTCCTCGACGCTGCTCCCGACTGCCACCGACGCTGGGCCCGGACTCCCTGCTGTGCCTTTTATAGGCCTCACCAACGGACCGCCTCGATGCTGCTCCTGACTGCCGCCGACGCCGGGCCCCGGACTCCCTGCTGTGCCTTTTATAGGCCTCACCAATGGACCTCCTCGACGCTGCTCCTGACTGCCGCCGACGCTGGGCCCCGGACTCCCTGCTGTGCCTTTTATAGGCCTCACCAACGGACCTCCTCGACACTGCTCCCGACTGCCGCCGACTCTGGGCCCCGGACTCCCTGCTGTGCCTTTTATAGGCTTCACCAACGGACCTCCTCGACGCTGCTCCCGACTGCCGCCGACGCTGGGCCCCGGACTCCCTGCTGTGCCTTTTTTCGGCCTCACCAACGGACCTCCTCAACGCTGCTCCCGACTGCCGCCGACGCTGGGCCCCGGACTCCCTGCTGTGCCTTTTTTCGGCCTCACCAATGGACCTCCTCGACGCTGCTCCTGACTGCCGCCGATGCTGGGCCCCGGACTCCCTGCTGTGCCTTTTATACGCCTCACCAACGGACCTCCTCGACGCTGCTCCCGACTGCCGCTGACACCGACTGCCGTGACAGAGGACAGAGCTCTCTTTCTCTCTCTCCCCTCCCCCCCCGCCCGCTGCTTGCGGCTCAGCGGGAGGCCCAGTCGGTCGGAGGAGCAGCAGCTCGGTCGAAGAACCCGTGGAGCAACAATGTGGTTGGACTGATCGCAAGGCCCCACTTCTCTCTCTCTTGCCCTCGGCCCCCTCCCCCTACCATCGGCCCAGGCTGGCCGGCTGGGGGAGAATAGAGGGAGAGTGAGAGAGGAAGGAGAGAGTCGGAGCCTCAGGTCCTGCTTCGGGCACCACTTGGATGGAATGATTTGGTGGGGCGCGGAGCTTGTCGCCTGTCAGTCAAAAAATTGCGTACAAATAGTAAGTCCCTTAAAACAATGCAACCCTTCCGTGGTAAAGTTAATGAATGTGTAACTGCCCCTCTTCTTGACAGGAACCATTCGTTATGGTAATAGCCGTCGTCCGATGCTATTGTCTATGTGGATGGCATTCTCAATACCTTAATCGATGGCAGTTATCCTGTATCATTGTAAATGATAATGTCTCTGCCAGTCTCTTAATTGCATCAGGCAATAGCAATCCTCTGACTCCATTGTCTTATGATCATGTTACTTCCAGTCTCTTAATGAGCCATAGTTTTGTTGCAATATTTGAATTAACCCGTTACTGCATTGTGATCTGTGCTGAGGTTTGGCTTTTTATATTTCACAGTGCAATCATGTCCGTGGGTTTGGGAGTGGGGGAGAACAGATCCTACATCTTTCCCCTTTAACATCTGTTAGACGAGATATTCCGTCGATTCTTCTGCTGTTGGGAGTGTATTGCCAGTCTCAGCCAAATCTTACATTCCTTTTATACAGCCTATACCTTTGATTCCATTGCCCCATATCCCCTTTTAAATAATCTTTCCAGTTTTTCCCTTTTTATTTTTTGTTTCAGTTTACATGATAACCTAAACAAGTACCCATCATCATCATAGGCAGTCCCTCGGAATCGAGGAAGACTTGCTTCCACTCCTGAAGTGAGTTCTTTGGTGGCTGAACAGTCAAATACGAGAGCCATAGCCTCTGTCACAGGTGGGGCAGATAGGCAATGAGGGAAAGGGTGGATGGGACTGGTTTGCCGCACGCTCTTTCCGCTGCCTGCGCTTGATTTCTGCATGCTCTCGGCGTTGAGACTCAAGGTGCTCAGCGCCCTCTCAGATGAACTTCCTCCAGTTAGGGCGGTCTTGGGCCAGGGACTCCCATAGAAACATAGAAATTAGGTGCAGGAGCAGGCTATTCGGCCCTATGAGCCTGCACCGCCATTCAATAAGATCATGGCTGATCATTCAACCTCAGTACTCCTTTCCTGCTTTCTCTCCATACCCCTTAATGCCTTTGACCGTAAGGGCCATATCTAACTCCCTTTTGAATATATCTAACGAACTGGTCTCAACAACTTTCTGCGGTAGAGAATTCCACAAGTTAACCTCTCTCTAAGTGAAGAAGTTTCTCTTCATCTCGGTACTAAATGGCTTACCCCTGGTTCTCGAACTCCCCAGCAACGGGAACATTCTTCCTGCCTCTAACCTGTCCAATCCTGTCAGAATTTTATATGTTTCTATGAGATCCCCTCTCATTCTTCTAAACACCAGTGGATACAAACCTAGTTGATCCAGTCTCTCCTCATATGTCAGTCCTTAGCAAGTTCGTCCTTCCACAGATTAGGAGACCAAAACTGAACACAATATTCCAGGTGTGGCCTCACCAAGGCTCTGTACAACTGCAGTAAGACCTCCCTGCTCCTATACTTAAATCCTCCAGCTATGAAGGCCAACATGCCATTTGCCTTCTTCAGTGCCTGCTATACCTGTATGCCAAACTTCAATGACTGATGTTCCATGACACCCAAGTCTCGTTCCACCTCCCCTTTTCCTAATCTGTCTCCATTCAGATAATATTCTGTCTTCCTGTTTTTGCCACCAAAGTGAATAACCTTACATTTATCCACATTATACTGCATCTGCCATGCATTTGCCCACTCAACTAACCTATCCAAGTCACCCTGCAGCCTCTTAGCATCCTCCTCACAGCTCACACTGCCACCCAGCTTAGTGTCATCTGCAAACTTGGAGATATTACATTCAATTCCCTCATCTAAAATCACTGATGTATATTGTAAATAGCTGGTGTCCCAGCACTGAGCCCTGCGGCACCCCACTGGTCACTGCCTGCCATTCTGAAAAGGACCCGTTTCTTCCGACTCTCTGCTTCCTGTCTGCCAACAGTTCTCTATCCACGTCAGTACATTACCCCCAATACCATGTGCTTTAATTTTGCACACCAATCTCTTGTGTGGGACCTTGTCAAAAGCCTTTTGAAAGTCCAAATAAACCACATCCACTGGTTCTCCCTTGTCCACTCTACTAGTTACATCCTCAAAAAATTCTAGGAGATTTGTCAAGCATGATTTCCCTTTCATAAATCCATGCTGACTTGGACCGATCTGTCACTGCTTTCCAAATATGTGAAACTTCACCATAAAAGTCCATTAAGATGTAGGTGTGCTAAACAGAACATAACTTAAGACTGTTAGCAAGCAAAAATAATTATTTTAAAACAAACATGAAGTAGTTAATTGATAGAAATGCAAGCAATAGAAAAGTTAAAATAAATGAACATAAATATTGTAAGACAGATGCTGCAATGTTACTGTTAGCTCACCTCCAAATCAATTTTCAGTCCTTGATGATAAACTTCTGTCTCAAAGATGATCAGATGCAGCTCTTCGTGACAATCAGAGAAGTCTGAAACAAAAATATGGATACTTAATTATTAATAATGAAGGCAAACAGTGTTCCATACAGATCAACTATTCCTCTTATACAAAACACTTGGAAGTTGTCAAAAGGAACAAACCCTCCAGTAATACAACAGCTCTTCCTCTATATGAATGACATATGTTTCAATAGATGCAATATCAATTGCTGATTACCATGGGACACACTAACAATGACTCTTCTGGGGAAAAAACACTTTGGAAGGTAATTATCCACAATTAGGAAAACCTCAAGACAAAAACTGTACAGCAAATAAATAATTTCCATTTGGAAGTACACAAACCTGGAATAGGAGTACCCATCCAATGGAACACAGGATACCCCACGGTTTATAAAAAGTAACTTGTCATAATAGAAAACAGAAATACTAACACAGCAAAAGTTAACTGCATTGGAACAGAACTGTACAATGAATAGTGAAAAACATCTAGTTGCAAGAAATTGTACATTTTAAATCTGTACTTACATCACGACTAGCTCTGCCCCCATTTCCACATCTCTGTTCTCTCAGCGTCAAGTGCTTAAATTCTGCTGAAAGAAGGGGTTGCGGACTGTACTCGTATGGCTTTCACAGTAGAAGATACAGTGGCATATATTAAAAGAAAGGTATACCACTCCTTAAATATTAAATGAATATACAACTACAGGAATAAGATTCTGAGGCCGCGATGGAGCCAGGAAGGGTAGGGGCCAGGCTGAAATTAGCCAAAGAACCCGTCAAGGCCGGGTACATGGAGGCCCTGCCGATATTAGCCGTGGCCTCATTAGCATGTTGACAGTCTGGCTGGTGGGTGAGGGATCACAAGCGGTAAGAGACTGCAGCCAGGGACCCGGGGATGGTGCCCGGCAATGGGAAAGCTGTTAAATTTAAGTCACGACGCCGATGATGTCATCAGGCCATAACTTTGATATGTTAATTAGGCCTCCACCTTCCTATTACAGGGTCTGGTTGCCCGATCCTGATATTTTAAGACTCACAGAACCTCTCCCGCCTGTCGTGGGGAGCAGGGGCTGCTGGTTATAAATGAGGCCTGAACATTGACAAAGCATCCAAAAAGTTAACATGATGCATGGAATCATAGAAAATAGGTGCAGGAGTAGGACATTCAGCCCTTCAAGCCTGCACCGCCATTCAATGAGTTCATGGCTGAACATGCAACTTCAGTACCCCATTCCTGCTTTCTCGCCATACCCCTTGTAGTAAGGACTACATCTAACTATTTTTGAATATATTTAGTGAATTGGCCTCAACAACTTTCTGTGGTAGAGAATTCCACAGGTTCACCACTCTCTGGGTGAAGTAGTTTCTCCTCATCTCGGTCCTAAATGGCTTATCCCTTATCCTTAGACTGTGACCCCTGGTTCTGGACTTCCCCAACATTGGGAACATTCTTCCTGCATCTAACCCGTCAGAATTTTAAAAGTTTCTATGAGATCCCCTCTCATTCTTCTGAACTCCAGTGAATACAAGCCCAGTTAATCCAGTCTTTCTTGATATGTCAGTCCCGCCATCCCGGGAATCAGTTTGGTGAACCTTCGCTGCACTCCCTCAATAGCAAGAATGTCCTTCCTCAAGTTAGGAGACCTAAACTGTACACAATACTCCAGGTGTGGCCTCACCAAGGCCCTGTACAACTGTAGTAACACCTTCCTGTCCCTGTACTCAAATCCCCTCGCTATGAAGGCCAACATGCCATTTGCTTTCTTAACTGCCTGCTGTACCTGCATGCCAACCTTCAATGACTGATGTACCATGACACCCAGGTCTCGTTGCACCTCCCCTTTTCCTAATCTGCCACCATTCAGATAATAGTCTGTCTCTCTGTTTTTACCACCAAAGTGGATAACCTCACACTTATCCATATTATACTTCATCTGCCATGCATTTGCCCACTCACCTAACCTATCCAAGTCACTCTGCAGCCTCATAGCATCCTCCTCGCAGCTCACACTGCCACCCAACTTAGTGTCATCCGCAAATTTGGAGATACTACATTTAATCCCCTCGTCTAAATCATTAATGTACAATATAAACAGCTGGGGCCCCAGCACAGAACCTTGTGGCATTTATAATGAAGGCCTTTTTGCCAATCAAAGGCAGGTTTCCTGATGACTCCTGATAGATGAGGGTTCACCCACCAGTCCTGGCCAATGACCCCAGTCAAGCTTCCTTGCAGCATTGCTGAGGAGATACACAACAAGGCCCATTTGGATACCAAGGTCATAATAGACCATGCCTGGAAAGTTGAAAGATTGCTTCCCCCGTCTGGACAAGTCTACTGAGGCTTTACAATATGATCCCACATTGCTGACTGGCTCTGGCCTGACTATACACTGAAGAGGGGAGTCCAGCTGCAGGAAAAGCACCTCCATCTCGGTATCGCTGAATTTGCTGGTGTTCGTGCCAGCGGCCCCTCTGGCTGCCATGACTTTTCAGCTTCTCTTTTATGCTGTGATTGCTTCCACTTGTCCTTTAAGCTGCTGCAGGTTTTTAAATCCTGTAACAGCGTGTCAGTTCCTCACCTATGGTCAAACGCCTGGCGTGTCTCCAGCGGATGTTCACCAAAACATATGCCAAAGGCTGACAGCGGGCAATCGACAGCTTCTGTAGGTCTGGCATGTTCTTCCTCATCTGTTCCTTGGTCCTGCAGGTAGCCTGCACAGCTTTGAAGATGGCCATCGCCACCTGCCATGCGACCTGCACAGTTCTCCTCTAGGGAAGTTTCCTTGGGCAAAACAGGACAACCTTCCTTGCATCCACCGCAGTACCTCCACATCACCATCTGTTAAATGGGTATCGAGGGGGGGGGGGGCGGTGGTTGTTTCCTGCTATAAATACCAGTAGGGCAAGGCCCAGCCTCCTGTCCCATTCCCCTTCCATCCACCCCTGTTACCACCCTCCTGGAAGGTGGTGGTGGGCCCAACGTAACAGTGATAATAGCTCTGATGTGCCGCAATGCAGTCAAAGGGCCTAGCAGAAACTTCCATCCCCTCCATTCTTGACTCGATTAGTTGGCCTGACTCCTTCTCCCATCCCAATCAATTTCCAGCTGTGCAGAGAGTTTGTGCCAGCCTTTCTTTTTACTGTCAGTATTATTTTACCTCCCAGTAGATTCTTTTCCCTTTAAGTGGCTAGCCACTTAAAAGTTGCCTTTCAATGGCAACTTAAAGCATGTAACAGCTGCAGCAGTACTGGACTAACTGTCTCCCTTCCCATTGAGCAAATTCTAAGAGGGAGGCCTACTCCAGGCTGGGTGACTACATTATTATATGTAACTAGGGAGCACTATGGAAGATCCAGGAAGGTAAGCTTGCATGGATCAGTCCTGCAGCCTGAGCGCCAGAACCAGAAAATCTACACCTAAAACATGTATCGTAGAGTCCACCTCTGTCTTAACATGTAAATGAACTGCATATAGATTTGAAGTGTCCTGGAGGACTGACTCTAGATTCATTTTGCAACTTCAGTGTTGTTGAAAACAGAATTTCCTAGATAATATTGACAATTGAGTTTCTCCGGTGGCCTACCTTGCCGCTGAAAGGAACACCCACTCCATTAAGTTCCTGTGTAAAGGTATAGAGGGATATTGTGTCTGTCTAAGAATCTAGAGTAAATTCAGTGATCCCACATACCCAGCGAGGTGTTCCGTTCAAAGGTAGCTTCAGGCTGGGGAACTGGCACTATAGTTGGAAGCGCGGAGCGGGTGAACAAATTACATTTTTCTTTTATGTACATGTGAATTTAAAATAAAGTGAAACACATACAAAGTACCATAGCGGAGATTCATTCATACAGAAATGCTTTATTGATTTTACTTTCCCACTGAACAAAAGGCAAAAGGTATGCAACATACAGAAGACATATTGCAAAGAGACCACAATCCCACAGTTTAAAAGAAGTAGTTAAGGGTAAAGGATACTTGGCAACATTTCTTCTTACCACCAAGTGACATTGGCTTAAAAGCGATCAAATAGAGGTTATAAAGTGAAAATCATCTTTGTGTTTAGAATTTCATTTCATATTTCAGCATCAACAACTTCCGTTCGTGTGAATAGAAACATAGGGCCCAAGTTTTCCACGACACTTAGAATGGTGCACCTCAGTGAGGTGCGCCGATTTTCTGGAACAAAAAGTGCACCTAAAACTTACTGAGAAATTCTCCCCACTCCTTGGGAAGTCTTCGGGCTCGGTTAGCGCACCACATCCAGTGGGGAGCGCAGCCAGGTCCCGGCGCCGGGACCTCTGCACATGCGCACTAGAGTGTGCACACATGTGCAGCAGCTTCTCGCCCCTGAATCTCTGCACGCCACCCCTAGCCCTGGTTGAGTGGACTCCTGGAGCGGGTGACCAACTATGCGGAGGAGAAGGAGATCCTGAGCTTGGACCTGGAGACGGCAATGTCCGTCATCGGCGACAGGAGATCCCGGGAACAGAAAGCCAAGCTAGAAAGGGAGAAGAAGCTGGCAAAAGTGACCATCAAGAAGGAAGATGTCGAACTCATTATGAATGAGATGGAGATTTCTCCAAGTGCAGCAGAGCGTGGTCTCTAGGAGCATCTGGGAAATGTCTTCGAAGCCTTGATTACTCTCACTGACTGAGGCCATCGTGTATTCCTTGGGATTGTCTCGGAGATGTTTGGGGGGGGGGGGTGCGGGGGTAGCAGGAAAGCAAAGAGATTGGGGGCAGGATGTGAATAGGATAGGATCTGGGCAGCTTCGTCTGTTTAACGTTGCCTGCTGTTTGGGCGAAGGATTGGGGCGGTCTCTGTGAAATGAATGCTGAAAATGGGCGCAGCCTTCCAAACGGAAAAGACTGAAAGGACTCAGTACTTGAAACAATAAAATCCAAGCTCACTGAATCAAAAAAAAAGGATTCCCATGGTGTTGCCCAGGTGCGTTTTGTTACTGGGAACAAGATCCTCAGCAGCCCTGAAGGTTACATATAACCAATGAACAATGGCGGAAAGGTAAAGAGCACCCAGCCCAACCAGTCCGCCCCACACAACTGCGACACCCCTTACACTGAAACATTCGACACTCCACCCGAACCGGAGCCATCTGATGAAGCAGTATTCTGGCTGTCTGCACAGATTTTGCACTTGCACGACTTCACAGAAATATACATGTACTGTTTAGTTCTTCCATTCTTGCACCTCAGATTTACTATTTTTATCTCCGATTCATTTTCTTGGCAGCACTGACAGTCGTGCTTCATGTCATTTATGTGGGGATCAAATCTGAAAAATAACCAGATCACAGTGAAAGAATTCAGTTAACTTGTTATATTCAAGAATCCAGTTATCTTATTATATTATCCATTTTAATCAACCAAGCTAGAATGCAGCAAATAGCATTGCTATCATGGTGTCAAGGCAGTTACCCATTGTGAAATACATCACAGGTGTAAGAATAAAGTAATTCTAACTAAATGGCAATATATTTAAACTTAAGACATTGCATGCTCTCAAAATAAAAGGAACGAGAAGAGCTCAGATTGCATAAAGCTGACTCCCACACAGTTATCAAATTCTGTGGGTTTCCACTATCACTGGATGACAACTACTAGGCTCGCAACCACCATTTTCCTGAGCCCTGCTTCCCCCACCCCAGTTAAGGGTCAAGCAGCCTCAGGAAAGGGGAGGGGGAAAGGGAAATTCCCAATAGCACTCTTAGGTGAGGGGAATCCAGTAGTGGGCTTCTCCTCCCATTTCCTGATTTTGGCCAGTAAACTCTATCCCTGAATCTCTTCAGAGACCCTTGGACCCATCATATAGAAGGACTGAGATATGGCCGATTTTAAGTTGGATTAATGTGTGGTAGTTCATAAAGAAATGGGAATGGTTCCTTTATGTAACAAGCTAATGGGAGAAAAAAACATTTAAAAGTAATCCCTTCAAATAGAGGTTACAAAGTAAAAATCATTGAGTTTAGAATTTCATTTCATATTTCAGCATCAACTTATGTTGCACAAATTCTGTTCAGTTAACTAGTTGTCTGAATGCAGTGAAAGAAGCGTTGTAAACTGTAGCATTGTGCATATGTGTGGAACATGGACAACAAGGGACATCAGAGGAGAGCCACAGAATGGCTCAAAAACCTTTCTACAGGCAATAAAGACCTGCTTCTTTCCATCACTTGACCGAGAGGACAACAACAACTTGTATTTATATAGCGCCTTTAACGTAGTGAAATGTCCCAAGGCGCTTCACAGGTGTATTAGGTGATAAAAATTTGACACCGTGCTGCATAAGTAGAAATTAACGCAGGCTTGGTCAAAGAGGTATGTTTTAAGGAGCATCTTGAAGGAGGAAAGAGAGGCGAAGAGGTTTAGGCCTAGGCAACAGAAGACACGGTCATCAATGGTTGAGTGATTATAATCAAGGATGCTCAGGAGGGCAGAATTGGAGGAGCGCAGACATCTTGGGATGGGTTGTGAGACTGGAGGAGATTACAGAGATAGGGAGGGGCGAGGCCATGGAGAGATTCAAAAATAAGGATGAGAATTTTGAAATCGAGGCGTTACTTAACCAGAAGGCAATGTAGGTCAGCGAGCACAGGGGTGATGGGTGAGTGGGACTAGGTGCGAGTTAGGACACGAGCAGCCGAGTTTTGGATCACCTCTAGTTTATGTAGGGCAGAATGTGGGAGGCCAGCCAGGAGTGCGTTGGAATAGTCATGTCTAGAGGTATCAAAGGCATGGATGATGAGCTGAGGCAAAGGTGGAGAGAGGCGATGTTACGGAGGTGGAAATAGGCGGTCTTAGTTATGCTGTGGATATGTGGTCGAAAGCTCATTTCGGGGTCAAATATGACACCAAGGTTGTGAACAGTCTGGTTCAGCCTCAGACAGGAGTTGGGGAGAGGGATGGAGTCAATGGCTAGGGAACGGAGTTTGTGGCAGGGACCGAAAACAATGGTTTTGGTCTTCCCAATATTCAATTGGAGAAAATTTCTGCTCATCCAGAACTGGATGTCGGACAAGCAGTCTGACAATTTTGAGACCGTCGAGGGGTCGAGAGATGTGGTAGTGAGGTAGAGCTGGGTGTCATCTGCGTACAACGATCTGTTACATTATCCAATAATCGTTCCATTCTCTGTGTTTCCTCGTTTATTCCCTCCCCGTTTTTGGATTCTATTAATATGCTTTTCATCTCTTAAAAGTGTACAAGCCCAAACCACTGACTGTCCATTCGCTGCAGAGGTGCTGATTGACCTGCGGGATGTTCCCAGCTTTTTTTACTTGTGCGTTAAACAATAACAAACAAACGACAAAAATATTAAATCGAGTTACTTACATGGAAAATGAGCTGCACTTTCCTTCACATGATTTCACTTGAACATTTGCTGAGCAGCCATCCTTGGTTATATTGAGCAATTTGGGTTTAACCTTACAGTCTTGCACTGTGGAAATTGAGAAATCAACAGAATATTTTTAAATCATTTTAAGTTGCATTATAAAGAACTATCAGATAAAACAAATGGATGCAAGAGATGAACGAAGCAACAACTTTTCTTTTAAAAAATAAAATCTTGAAATTACTGATGAGATATTAGCAGATGAAAGCTTCATGTGGTTTTCTATTGCACTCTTAAAATAAGCTTAAAACATTTGTCTGCAAGGAAATAATTGAATAACAATGAATCTGTTGATTGGTCTAAATATGCAATGCAATTTTGGGGCTGATGTCGTTAGAATAGGAATCCTGCGTAAAAAAACAAGAACTGTATTGTTACTTTTTCCCGCTGTGTCTGTGCCGAGGTCAGAGTGTCAGCAGGGCAGGACCTCTGCCCGGAGACCTGCGTTGCTGGCTGTGCTGCAATTAATTGCATCAGCTCATTAGCATATTGGAATGTGGGTCAGATGCACAAGTCCTTTGTAAAATTGGAATCAAATACTGGCAGAGTGAAGTGCTTTTCTCAGCACGTTGAACTGCACTGAATTCTGACCAAAGCATTTTTATGCTTCAAGACTTTTCAGATCAGGTAACTTTGTCATTTCATGTGCCAGTAGTAAAAGAGGACCTAAGCACAGAGCTCACAATTTACAAATGGGTAGAAATGTGGCAGAAACCTGTCCTGCCTCAATACGCGTTAATAAAGAAAGACAGAACAAGCAGATTTATAGCATCTTTCATGACCATCAGGCACCCCAAAGCAGTGCATAGCTAAATTAACTATTTGTGATGTGTAGTCAATGTGGTAAGGTAGAAAATTCATAATATATAAAGGTGAGAAAGTTTGGAACTGGAGTAATTTAAAGTTACTATATATACTGCAGGGAAGAATGTATTCAAATAAATTGTACTAAGTTCTTACCTGGCAAGGGACATGTATAGCAGCAGTGATATTCGTCCCATTTTCTCTCAGACTAAACACAGAAAATATTGAATTGTCATTGTTGTATACATACATAACATTTAAATATAAATTGTTATACCAGTGTTGAATGTGATATGTGTGCAAATTATGCAGACAATCCAAATACGGTAATAGTTCTAAATAAATTCTAGTTACATTTTCCAGCGTGCCAGTGAAATGAAAAAACATATTTTTTCAAATATATTTGGTTTGAAGGTAGTTACAGGAATATTTGTTTCAGGTACATTAAGGATAGTAGTATATCATCATCATCAAAGGAAGTCCCTCGGAATCGAGAAAGACTTGCTTCCACTCCTGAAGTGAGTTCTTTGATGGCTGAACAGTCCAATACGAGAGCCACAGACTCTGTCACAGGTGGGACAGATAGTTGTCGAGGGTGGGTGGGACTGGTTTGCCGCACGCTCTTTCCGCTGCCTGTGCTTGATTTCTGCATGCTCTTCGCGTTGAGACTCGAGGTGCTCAGCGCCCTCTCAGATGCACTTCCTCCACTTAGGGCAGTCTTTGGCCAGGGACTTCCAGGTGTCAGTGGGGATGTCGCACTTTATCAGGGAGGCTTTGAGGGTGTCCTTGTAACGTTTCCGCTGCCCACCTTTGGCTCATTTGCTGTGAAGGAGCTCCAAGTAAAGTACTTGCTTTGGGAGTCTCGTGTCTGACATGCGAACTATGTGGCCTGCCCAGCGGAGCTGATCGAGTGTGGTCAGTGCTTCAATGCTGGGGATGTTAGCCTGGATGAGGATGCTGATGTTGGTGCGCCTGTCCTCCCAGGGGATTTGTATGATCTTGTGGAGACATCGTTGGTGATATTTCTCCAGCAATTCGAGGTGTCTGTTGTACATGGTCCATGTCTCTGAACCATACAGGAAAGCAGGTATTACCACAGCCCTGTAGACCATGAGCTTGCTGGCAGTTTTGAGGGCCTGGTCTTCCAACACTTTTTTCCTCAGGCGGCCGAAGGCTGCACTGGTGCACTGAAGGCAGTGTTGGATCTCGTCATCGATGCCTGCTCTTGTTGATGGGAGGCTCCCAAGATATGGGAAGTGGTCATGGTATCCAGGGCCGCACCGTGGATCTTGATGACTGGGGGGGCAATGCTGTGCAGTGAGGACAGGCTTGTGGAGGACCTTTGTCTTACAGATGTTTTGCGCCAGGCCCATGCTTTCGTACGCCTCAATAAATACGTCGACTATGTCCTAGAGTTCAGCCTCTGTATGTACGCAGACGCAGGCGTCGTCCGTGTACTGTAGCTCGATGACAGAGGTTGGGGTGATCTTGGACCTGGCCCGGAGACGGCGCAGGTTGAACAGGTTCCCACTGGTTCTGTAGTTTAGTTCCACTCCAGCGGGGAGCTTGTTGACTGTGAGGTGGAGCATGGCGGCGAGAAAGATTGAGACGAGGGCTAGGGCGATGGCGCAGCCCTGTTTGACCCCGGTCCGGACGTGGATTGGGCCAGTGATAGATCCGTTGGTGAGAATCATGGCCCGCATGTTGTCATGGAGCAGGCGGAGGATGGTGACGAACACTCATCAAGGACACCGAGGCAGTCAGGGCCCGCTGGAAGGAGCACTTCGAAGATCTCCTCAATCGAGACTCTGCCTTTGACTCGAGTGTTTTTGACTCCATCCCACAGCATGCTACCCGCCACCACCTCAGTGAGACCCCAACACTGCACGAGGTAGAAAAAGCTTAAAAACAAAGCTATGGGTGCGGACCGAATTCCTGCTGAGGCATTGAAGTATGGCGGAGAGGCACTGCTGGCGCGAATACATGACCTCATCTCTCTCATCTGAAGGGAGGAGAGCATGCCGGGGGATCTCAGAGATGCAGTAATCATGACCATCTTTAAAAAAGGGGACAAGTCCGACTGCGGCAACTACAGAGGAATCTCCCTGCTATCAGTCACTGGGAAAGTTGTCGCTAGAGTCCTCCTCAACCATTGATGTGCAAAGTTAGAGCACATGGGATTGGGGGTAGTGTACTGACATGGATTGAGAACTGGTTGTCAGACAGGAAGCAAAGAGTAGGAGTAAATAGGTACTTTTCAGAATGGCAGGCAGTGACTAGTGGGGTACCGCAAGGTTCTGTGCTGGGGCCCCAGCTGTTTACACTGTACATTAATGATTTAGATGAGGGGATTAAATGTAGTATCTCCAAATTTGCGGATGACACTAAGTTGGGTGGCAGTGTGAGCTGCGAGGAGGATGCTGTGAGGCTGCAGAGCGACTTGGATAGGTTAGGTGAGTGGGCAAATGCATGGCAGATGAAGTATAATGTGGAGAAATGTGAGGTTATCCACTTTGGTGGTAAAAACAGAGAGACAGACTATTATCTGAATGGTGACAGATTAGGAAAAGGGGAGGTGCAAAGAGACCTGGGTGTCATGGTACATCAGTCATTGAAGGTTGGCATGCAGGTGCAGCAGGCGGTTAAGAAAGCAAATGGCATGTTGGCCTTCATAGCAAGGGGATTTGAGTACAGGGGCAGGGAGGTGTTGCTACAGTTGTACAGGGCATTGGTGAGGCCACACCTGGAGTATTGTGTACAGTTTTGGTCTCCTAACCTGAGGAAGGACATTCTTGCTATTGAGGGAGTGCAGCGAAGGTTCACCAGACTGATTCCCGGGATGGCGGGACTGACCTATCAAGAAAGACTGGATCAACTGGGCTTATATTCACTGGAGTTCAGAAGAATGAGAGGGGACCTCATAGAAACATTTAAAATTCTGACGGGGTTAGACAGGTTAGATGCAGGAAGAATGTTCCCAATGTTGGGGAAGTCCAGAACCAGGGGTCACAGTCTCAGGATAAGGGGTAAGCCATTTAGGACCGAGATGCGGAGGAACTTCTTCACCCAGAGAGTGGTGAACCTGTGGAATTCTCTACCACAGAAAGTTGTTGAGGCCAATTCACTAAATATATTCAAAAAGGAGTTAGATGAGGTCCTTACTGCTAGGGGGATCAAGGGGTATGGCGAGAAAGCAGGAATGGGGTACTGAAGTTGAATGTTCAGCCATGAACTCATTGAATGGCGGTGCAGGCTAGAAGGGCCGAATGGCCTACTCCTGCACCTATTTTCTATGTTTCTATGTTTCTATCTTCTTCCCATGGCCGAGGAGCTCCTCCTGGAGTCACAGTGCGAATTTCGTCCCATACGGTGCACAATGGACATGATTTTTGCAGCGCGACAGCTACAGGAAAAATGCAGGGAACAATGCATTTTTCCTGTCCACCTGGCCGCCTTCGACCTTACAAAGGCCTTTGACACTGTCAACCACGAGGGTCTAGGGAGCGTCCTCCTCCATTTCGGATGCCACCAAAAGTAGTATATAGCAGGGATATGGGAACAGGGTGGATAATTGTGATTAGAAATAGTTGACCGTGTGGAGGGTAAATGATTACACGAATTGGTTGGGCCAATTGGCCTATTTCCATATCATAACATCTATATATTTCATAGCCCTTAAATTTGTGTCTCTTTCATTTGGATTCTGTTGTATATCTGTCATGCTTGACAATCTACATAAATTCTGATTACATTTTAGATTTCTATTTCAATTTTATCTTTCTTTCGAACACCCTATTATATCGCATATGTTCAGTAACTTTTAACGTGTATTTTTGGTCAATTCTGCACACAGAGCAGTGCTGTGGAATGAAATACTTTTCTGCTAGTGTCAGCCATAAATACTCCCAACTCAGTATGGCAGAGAATCGTTGTAAAATAAAACTCTGTTTCTTCAATCCCATCAATGTACCATTGCCCTAATTTCAGATTTGCACTTTATTACAACAATGTGCTCATTTGTGGAACATTGTGATTAGTTTTATATTGTGCACTCATATGGCCAGAATTCTGATGGCTGAAATAAATTTACATGAACTGCTATAGCTGGCAGAGAGAGAAGGCTGTCATTCACTCAGAATGGGCTCGACTTTGACCAGGCTCTTAAAGGTCAAATATGGCACATCCAGAAGAAGATTAAAGCTCTCTCTATTCTGTTCCAGTGAACTGCTTTAACATCAACCACACAATATCCTTTATTGCATCGGAGAGGATTTTTCCAATTTGGAGTTTCTCTCACTAACCTCTCTGACGGGATTGTTAATTTAGTGTCAATATGTTCCAATTATGGATAGTTTTGTACTGTGGACCCAAATGCATGAGAAACTGTATTGAGATTGGCCAACCTTATAGCAAGCAAAAGAAGGTGGCATTTATTCCACTAGTCTGGGCTGAATTAAAAGCCTGGTCACTAAGGTGAAAGGACAGCATGGTGATTCATTGCATCATCCAGATCTTGAAAGCATAATGTGTTACATACTGTGCCACCGAATCCTCAATGTTAAGAACGATTTTTAAACATTCTCTTCATGAAGGATAGAATTTGTTTTTACGAATTCAGCTTTGTTTTCTCTTTTTACTGTTCTTCTAAGCATTGATCAATAAATTACACACATAAGAATTAGAGAAAAACAAATGAGTACTTCAATGTTCTAATACTATATAGCAAAGGGAATCTACTAAAAACCAAGTACAGTACTGTACAAACCTCGGCACAGCTTTGACGAGATGAACATGATATTTTTGTCTCTGCTACCACACCGTCTACACATCTGTAGTGCATACATCTATTTTTGTGATGAGACCATTTTTCTCCTTCCTGGAAACGAAAAGTAGAAATATTAACGTAAAAGTGATTATAAAACAAAGAAGTTAGGAGATCCTCCCTAGATGGTTCAGCTGGTTATGGCAGTAAGTAGCTGAGTCATGGAGTCTAGGAAGGGCCAGTTTCTGTTGAGGTAGCTGACCTCAACTAGCATAACAGTTGGATCATTACAATTCCCCTCAATGGCCCTGTATTGGGAAGCACAAAATCAGCTAAGATTTCTAGCCACCCCTGCTGGACTGATGTGTGTGACTGTCAGGTGAGATCGGATATCTCCGATGTAATTCCACACACCCTCTCTGATGAATACCTTGAAATCTCTGTGTCAAGGCTCACACATGAATAATGGTCACTCCGAGGATGTACTGGAGGAAGGTCATTGGCTGTAAAATAATGCCCCAGGATACATGAGTGCATTCTGAAAAGTTGACAGAACGAGGAAGAAAAGAATTGCAGCATTTATTATACCCAATAACATTTTCTAAAAAAAAATAAATAACTGTGTGGATTTCTGATTTAATATATGCTGAAAAATGACAGCAGCTCTAAAAATAATTCTCCTTTCTCTCCTGAAAGAAGCCACCGATGTGAAGGGCTCATTGCCATGGGAACAAGCTGGCTGGCATAGACATGTATAGTCTATGCCTCATTAGCGGCACTGGTTCCAGAGTATTTTTGGAAATGACCATTCTTTATGCGTGAGCCAGGGTGGTGAGTGTCAGCAGGCCATACATCGACATCACTGTAGCCAAGTCTGAATCTGTCCTCTATATGGATTTCCACCATGTGCACGTTCCAGAAGAAATTACTGGCTAATAACCGGTAATGTGAATCCTGGTTGATTTATTTTCCTCTTGCTTGTGCTAAGATCAGCTAACTCAGCACAAGCCAGGAATGGAGTTTCTAGTTCTGTATGACTCTCTGCTTAATCTAGGCTGAAGGGGTTTACACAATGATGACAACAGTTAAAAACATTGACACTGAAGCGTTGCTTGAGGCAGCAACAGCAAGTACATCCTAAGGAGGTTATGTTGGGAAAATCTTTAGCAGATACACAGTGCTGAGTTCCTGTATGAATAACTATCTGTTAAGTAAAGGCAGTTTTGACACTGATATTAAAAATGAGAAACCAAAGGCAAGTGAAGCAAATTGCAATATGGGATGATATAGGAAAGGCAATGGAAGGAAAGGCTGGATCTAGGCAAACTTTTGTAATACGGACTTAATTGTGAGATATATATATAGCTTCAAAATGGAAATGAGTTAGACCCTAGACAGAGTAAAGTCCAAGGAGCACAAAATGGCCCCTGGGAGAGTGGGAGTTAGGTGGAGTTTCACACCGCTTGATTTTAGTGTATTCTGGAATCAGATTGGGAGTTGATTGCTGAGTTAAATTCTAACCTTTGTGGCCACATAGCTGAAACTGCATTGCATCAATACAAAAGTGACAGTTTAACTACAGCCTAATAAAACAAGAAGGGCTTTGATAGACTAGATAGGGGGAAACTGTTTCCACTGGCAGGAAGGTCAGTAACCAGGGAAGCAGATTTGAGATAATTGGCAATCGAACCAGGGGGAAATGAGAATTATTTTATGCAGCAAGTTATGATCTGAATGCATTACCTGAAAGGCTGGTGGAAGCAGATTCAATAATAACTTTCAAAAGGGAATTGGATATATATTTGAAAGAGGAAATATTTGCAGGGTTAGGAGAAAAAGCAAGGGAGTGGGACTAATTGGAGAGCTTTCAGAGACAGTACAGTCATGATGGGTTGAATGGCTTCCTTCTAAGACTTATTGTACACTTGTAATAGTGTAGCTTTACCATATTACCATGTTCAGTTTCATTGTTGAGGCTTTAAAAATATATTATGGCCCCAGAACAATAAAATCCAGAAAAATGATTAAAGAGCTTAATGTTTAACGAGTTGCAACGATCTTAATAAGAATGCTCCATTCTCTTGTGAAATTCTGGCCTGATGCTAGCTATTTATTGTTATCACAGGAGATAAGTTTACTTAAGAATATAGGTATCAATAAAGCAATAAGACTTTTTCAAGCACTCACATGTCTTAATCTTCCTGAGTAGTCTTTACATCCTGTGGAAAAGAGAGGCGTCATTATTAAATGTGTGCTGCCTCTGCCAGTGGTGGCAATGGTGCAAAGTGTTAATATTTTTGTTGGAGCAGATTTTTGGACATAATAAAGCCTAGGGGGACACTTGACTAGTATACCAAACATTTGTCCCCCTCGAATGAATTTTGTAAGAGACAATACTGATGCATTATTGTATGCTTGCCTTTACTGGTTATAGGAAGCCTGCCACTTGTTTTTTCTGTGAAAACAGGGGAATTAGGCCTTTTCTTTGTTTATAATGGCCTGTCACAATGCGAGGCTGGCTTATATCAAGAGCCCAGCCTTGAACGGTAATTGTATGAAAAGCTTTGTAAACCTAGTAATATAAGGACTGTTGCTAAGGCATGTGATGTAAAGTGACGTAATTTGTAAGATAAAGGAACCTCGCAGGCGATTTCAAATTGAGAAGTAGTTCAGCAGGCGCGGGTCTCTAACACTTCTCCCAAAGCTTTGTCTCCGATTTAATAAACCTCTCTTTAAATACAGTCTCGGAAATATTTTTCCACAACATTTTAATTGTACTTTTGTATTTGTATATTTTCATGGAAATATAAAAACTCACTGGCACATGAAGTAACACATTGGGACCCATCTTCAGATAGCATCATTCCAGTTGGACAAAAGCAACCTTCAACAGGCTCACTAAATCTCTCCCCGTGTATCATCATACTGAAAATAAAGATAGTAGTTATTTGGTATGTTTATTCAATACTATTGTAATGAAGGACATGGTAATGATTTTTTTTTAAATTCATCAAAATTATTATTTCAAAATATTATAAACATTTGGATAATACAAAATATACCACAAAATACTTACTTGTGCTTACAAGAATTGTGATTATATCTGGAACAGGCTTGATAGATGAAACCTCTTGGACAGGTGTAGTCTTAAAAATAAAATTAAAAAACAATTAGTCATAGAGACATTCAAAATATTCACAATATTAAAATCTTCAGACAGTCAGGCTGGTTCAATAAAAGTTCTAGCTGGAATAAGTTTACTGTGTGCACAGCACAAAACTTCCAATTGAAAAACACATAGGGTTCAAAGCTGAATGCAATTTTTATCACTGGTGAACAACAAAAAAACACAAGTACTTCGATAAAAAAGTTTTCTTTTTATCTAAGTAGTTAATTGATCAATTTACTACTTCTTATTGGAGTTTAATGCTGTTTCACTTGAGTCATAGATCTCCTGTGTAGGACTTTATCAAATGCTTCTTAAAAGTGAGGATATTTACTTCCTCCTTTAACGCACTTCTACTAATTTCTTTCAAAATTTTATCTAATTATTAATGCGTAATTTAATATTTATCCCTTCCTGGGACGTATTTATACAGGCTACTTTTCTTTTTTACCACGGAAAAGTGATTCCACAGGTGCAAAGCAGAGAAAAATTATGCAGAAACACTGAGCCTCCATCTCCTTTTCACCTCAACGCAGTTCTGGAGTTTCCTGGGGAGGGGCGCAATACTTGTAAATAATATGGTAATGAGCTGGGAGTAGTGCAAGCACACTTCCTGCCTCATTTTGCTGCCTCCACCTGGCGACTGGAGGATCTGCCAACCACCTCCTTGAACCTCCTATCAGACAGTTTTTCTGTTGGTAAGGCCAGCGGGAGGATGGTCAGAGCTTGAGGCTTTCCATCTCTTGTTTTTGGACAACAGACACAAGGTCCCGGTACTGATGCCCATTAGCTGTCAGGCCTGCAGCAAGTGATAGACTTCCTTCCACACTTATAGAGGCAAAACCCTGTCAAGGGGCATTCTCAGAAGGGGGGAATATCAGGGCCATGATAATGTCTGACCGGAACTCACAAGTATGGACCAATTCAGAGCCCATAGGCAAAGCACACTTTGTGTTTGCTAAGCCCAACAAGCGTGGGTGGGGTGGGGAAGGGGGAGGGGGGGGGGAAGAGATGAGTGGGAGGAATGTCAGTTCATTGACTTTACTAATTAAAATGATTTCTCTCTCATCCAGTTATTAACTCTGTAGGATTAATGGAGATTAATTTAATAACAGGCTCACTTTCTGGCTCCTGAAACCATTCTGATCATTTCTATAGCAGGAAATCATATCAAAGAAGTCAATGAACACATAACTTCACCAGTTTCTACGATTCAAGTATTTCATCTAAACATTGTATGTACAAAACTATGGCCTAGAAATTCCTTATCGCTGTTAATACTGATTTTTTGGAAAAAAAATGGGCGCCCCCTCGCTTATGGCCGCCTCTGGCGCAAGATACGGCAGCCACCATTTTGGTAAGGGCCATAGTGTTACCATTGACAGCGCTGGCTCCTGAAATGCAAATGAGCAGATCATGACGTCAATTGGCGTGCAACGCCTGACTTAATGCTACGTTTGCAAATATGGACGGTCTTGCTCTGTTTAATGCTGGGTCCTAAGCACGCACAGAAAAGCCTGCGTGAAACTGCCCTGCAGAGATGTAGTCAGTGCTTCTTAAAGGGACACACGCATCTTTCAGGTAACTTTGGATTTAAGCTTTTGGACTTCGTAAAACATATTTTATTGAAGTAGTGGCTTGGTGCAATGTACAGGAAGTGCTGCTGGACTCTTGCAAGGCATTGGATGGTAAAAAAAAAGGCCTCCGAGAAGACATAAAATACTGGAAATACTCAACAGTTCAGGCAGCATCCATGGAGAGAGAAACAGAGTTAATGTCTCTGGTCGCAATGCTGCCTGATCTGCTGAGTAATTACAGCATTTTCTGCTTTTTTCCAGATTTCCAGCATCCACTAACAGAGGGAGGAGGAAGACGCAGCGAAAGGAAGGATGCAACCCTGACAGCCCCTTTTGGCCGGGATATCCAGGATGGAATCATCCACCTGTGGTCCCAGTGACCACAACCCCAATTCCCCTTTCAACATCTGTCCCACACCTTACCTTCCCTCTGTTACTGACCATCACAGCATCGTCTTGGTTACAACGCTGAAATAAAAGCCATCACAAAGCATAATTTCCAATCCAACTTTATTCATCTATCCATCCAATATGACATCAAAAATCAACTCATCACTCTTATGCATTCCCTTACTGACTGCCTTGCATTTGCCTTTGTCTATTCTAGAGATGCTACGCAGTGCTGCCCCAGTGGTTGCAGGATGGCTGGTGGAAGGCTGTTGACTTTCATTGGGGAACACTGCAGATGGTCTTGCAGGGCAACCTCAAGGAGTTCGTGGCTGGGAGTGTGAAATCGAGTAACGTTTCTTCTTTGTCACTCTCCTCTCCCTCTTCTTGGTCAACCACTGGTCGGGCAGGCTGGATATCTTGGGCATGTGAAATGAGGCAGGCACAAGGGTTGAGTTGTGGTGAAGGGAGGGGAGGAAAGCAAGAGCTGCATGCACCTTGTAAATCAGAAGATATCGTGGGATGAGGGGAAAGTGGGATGTAAGAAGGAGGATAAGATATGAGGATGCCAGCAGTTTGTATCCTTTCAGCCCTGCTGCTGGCCAAGACCCCTGCCAAGGATGGCCAGTACTGTCTCCTCCAAGTAGATGAAATGAAGCTAAGAATGTGAGGTATGCCTCGTGTTTGGTGCAGATTGTTGGTAGGTGAGCAGTATGTGAGGCTCGTGGTGCAGTTGGTAGGAGATGGGGCTTTTGAAGATACAATCACTGACCCTAACCACTGGTCTGAGGTCATAAAGCTTCTTTGGGCACTGGAGCGAAATTGTGGAGGTGACACTGCTGGCAGTGACAGCCTCGGTGATCTGGTCCCACATCATTCTTTCTGGAGGGCCTCCTAGCCCATGTTGGTAGAGGGCCAGTCGTGCAGTGTTAACCCCCTGCACAAAGCCTGTTGAGCCATTTGTGTTAGTGCTGAAGCACTTCTACCATTTTGTTTACGTGCGGAAGCAGTTCAACGTTCAGAGCTGAAGACTGCCATTTCAGAATTATTTTTAATGTTAATTTTTTTCACAAGGCATTTGAGCTATAAGGGCTAAAGACTGCGTATTTTTAATAGATTTTTCTTTTTTTCATTTTAGAAGGCAGTTCCCCTTTAAGGGATTAACACTGCTTTCTAAAATGACAGGCTAGCTTTAAGATAACGCTGCCTTTGTCCAAGGACACTACGAACACGCTTCATTAGACCTTCTGTTGAGACTACTGGCAGGTTTTGCGTTCATTTAAATTAGCAAACCGCACCAAAATGCTGGTGCAGATTGCGCAATTAATGTGGGCGGCTGTTACCTTCGGCCCGTGGTGACACCGGCACGTTTCCAGCCTACTCAAATTTCTAGACCTATATTCAATCCTCAAGAATCATTCTATAGTTTCCCAGCACTCACCGCATACTCCATTTGTTGAGTTTCTCCAGTCGACACATGACCCTGCTCCATTACATAACATGGCAGCAGCTTCCAAACTGGTACAGTCCAGCTCTACAGAATTCATCGCACAGTTGTCATAATAACACGCCTTGAGGTAGTGTTTAAGTTCCTTCTTTTTTCTGCATTTTTTGAATGAACTGCAGAATGGGAATGCAAAACAATTTAAATACAAGTAACATAACAAGAAGCCAAAATGATTTCCTTTCTAAGAAAACTTCAAAGCTTTACAATGCCCATAAAATTAAAATGTGATGAGGATAATAAATGTCTTTCCCTGCTATTTTGATGGGCACTAGACTATATTTAAAAGGTTTAATGCCCGTATCAATATAGACGAGGGAAGAATGATCGTATCCTATGATGTAATTCCACAACCATTGTCTCATATATTGATAGAAAACAGATTTATGATGCTTAATATCACAAAGTTAGTATAATAATTTTTAATATCTATACTAAAAACATTAAACAATATTGGTGTAAGAGAATTATCAAGAAACCTTCTACAACAATGATTTGATAAGTTTATTTTCCAATTATATCAACTTAGGTACTTAGGTTGATCGGTTAAATGTATGCTTCCTCCTTTCTCAAGTATTCCCGTATACTGAATGGGGACAGGAATGTTGCAATTGTTGATGCAGTGTAATTAAATTATACAGACAAACATAACTGGCAGAAAATAGTTATTCTCAAAAGTGCAACTGTGAATTAATAGGGCCAGTTTTCCAACTACATCTCCCACTGGGAGTGTTACCCATAATTTTTCCATCCACTAATTTTAATGTACAGAAAATCACAGGGATTGACCCATGATCTCCAGATATGCGCAACCAGCAGATGAGGCTCCATGCTGGGAGCACATTTCAGTAAATTGGCACTTCTTTCTTGAGCCCACATTACTCAACTAGGAAGGTTGGCCCTTCAAGTATACTGTCACTTTTAATACTTCAAGTGCATCTACTATATATAACGTGCAGATGATAATTGGCCAATTAATAGTACTAGAAGTTTTAAACATAATAACATAAATGAAACTCAGAGTTAATAGATACCCTTTTAGATGGTGGCAAAATGTTTTAACATGTATTTAAATGCTTCTTAGCTAGAGCCTATAACTAATAATATGTAGAAATTCTAAGCGCCAGCTTTAGTTTTTTTAATATATGTTCATCAGTCTTACATTGGTACAAAAAATAAATTATTTGAACAATGTGGTATAGTGAATTATTCCAATTTGATTCTCATTCTCTTTGTATCTTTTAAGAATATTTCTCTTCAAGTGTTTACCTAATTCCCTCTAATGCCCTGACCCAATTGTGTCTTCCTGTAGGCTCTTTGTCACAGTTTGCCATGCAACCCGAATTTAATGATATCAGCACATTTTGACATTAGTCCCTCTATGGCCATGTGAAAATGATTTATATAGATGGAGAGCGAGAGGTAAGCTATTCTTTTATAGATAACTTTTAAATATACAGTATTTTTATCACTATGCGAGTGGTGTTACTCTAAACTATATCTCTTGGAAGTTCCAAACTGACTTAAAATTTCCAACAGATACAGCTCCTTGAATATCTCTAAAAGCATTTATTGGGATTTGCTGGACATTCATAACTTTTAACCATATTTGAAAATCACTGCCCGTCATACACGCAGTTGAACAAATCACTCGGTCTATGTTTGTTCGAAAGTATTGTGGGTTCTTCAACCAACCTTTGCAAGACAACCGACAAATAGATTGGGACAGGATTTTGATTATAGCTAGTTTTTTTTTTAAATTCGTAGCCAATCGTTCCAATTCTTTGTCAAATCACAAACGCCAGAGGTCACCTTGGGCCCATTCAAGGATCACTCTGCGCCAATGCTCTTAGCCAAAAGGCCTAGAGCCACTGCACCGTTCCTGGAAGTACTGCAATACCAGGTTCGTGCCATGGAGGTGGATGGGTCAGGTCCCCCACACACCTCCGCCTCCTGACAGGTGCTAGTGATTGAATTAAAGAAACTACTTGACAAAACTGCGCAGGACAGAGCTGCTTCATTTTTGTCACTGTTGGCAACAGCAAATAAAATTTCCCTAATGAGTCACAAATGAGTTTTAAACTGATGCATGTCAGGGATGATGCTAAGCTCTTTAAATTCTCTTCCACCTTTTCACCAGAGCCGAGCAACTCTGGATGCTTCTCTTATATGGATGAGAAGAGGAAACAGCGCAAATAGTTCGCAAATGGAAAATGGGGTGGCTGACATCATTTTTGCCTCATTTGCACAGAACCATTCAAAAATGGGCAGGTGCGTTCTATGGCAATTAGAAATTTGGGGCAGGTGAAAAAATGGAGTTTTTCAGCACAATGGAATTTTATCTTATTGGATGGACCCAATTAGAAAATACATGCTTTTTAGTCCAAAGCATGAAAAAAAGTATAACACTCTTGTTGACTTTATAACTATATATTTTTTTAATTATGTGATATAAAAGTGTAGATAGACTTTGTTATTTATTTTCAATGAAGTGAGACAAAAAAGTACATACTCTCCCGATATGGCTTCACACACAATACTCCCAAATTCACATGGTGGAGGGGTGGGAGGCACAACACAAGGCACATTTGTAGGGGCTGCATTACAATATGGCTTATTAGGGTCGTCAACCTTCCAGTCAAATGCAGTTTTGTGACAACAGTCAGAAGGCTCTATTTGTCCATTCCTTCTTACACATTCATCCTGTATATTTCTAGAATAAGAACCTATGAAACAGAAATATTTTGTGTCAGTGAACAAAATCTATTACTCTAAAAGTACAAAATGCATGTTTTAAATCTTAATTGTCTTTTACAAAGGCCTTAATAGGTTAAGCTCCATGTACTCAAGAACTTAAGGTGTCTGCTTGCTACAAAGAAATAAGCAAAGGAGAAAGATTTGGAAAAACACGGGAAGCAGACAAGTGGTTTCATAGCACGGAGACCAAAAGTTGCCCCATGTTAATGCTCATCTATATGTGTCATAAATGCAATAGCTACAGAAATTTTCAGACTTAAATGCACAGATTCATAGGTCTTTACAGCACAAAAGGAGACGTGTAGCCACCATGTCTGTACCAGCTCTTTGTTAGAGCAATTCAGAAATGAATCGCACTGCCCTATGCTCTTTCCAAACTGTAACCCATTAAATTAGTGCTGTAATTGATGTAGCTTACACTATCATAACATAATTTAATAATAACATAGCTCATACCGCATTGTCCTTGGGTATTATCTAGGAAGTACTGTTCTGCCACTTTGATTCTGAAATTGTTTTGGAGACCAATAATGGTGGTTCGAATGTCAGGAATAAAAATGTATATTCTGGCACCCACTTTTGAAATGTTAAATCCTTCTGCATCATATGGAAAGCTCACAGCTACTCCATTGATTGTTACCTGTAAGAGAATTGATAGAAAGCACGTTAAAAATCTTTTGAGAACTCCATTCTTGAATTTATTATGAAATTATGTCACAGGAGTAATACTAATGTGATCTTTACAGATTTTTGAAGAATGTAATGGCCCCAATTTCAACTGGGGGACAGTTTTTGTTGCGTGAGTTTTGGTGCCAGTTCAAATCTTAACCACTGCAGCAAAAATAAAGACCCTGCGGATTTTAACCCCCGGACCGGATTTAAAAGCTGCAGGCAGACTCTCACACCATCAGGATCCAACATACCTTAACTAAAAAGGACATTCCGGCTTTGGGTGGGAGTCCTTGTCACTTGCTGAGTGGAGCAGGTGAAAAGTGTGGCAGGTCAGATCCCAGCGGTTCCAGGGGACCAGGGGAATTTTAATTGTCCACCCTCCCCACCCTGATTTCTACTGGATGGGTAGGGTTAAATTCACCCCTACTTGTTACTCTTTTTTAAATCTCATTTGTAATTTTTTTTCTACTGTTCCTGTGCTTTTATTTTTCCTATAAATGTGGACCCCTCCGAGAAGGATATCAGTTAGAGCACAAAATGTATGGACTCCATCCAGAATGATGAACATGTCAGGCGGTCTGTCCCTTCTTGCAAACTTATACAACAGATCCTCTTCCACAAATCTCAAAACATCCCTACAAAGGGATGAGTTAATGCCAATGATAGCACACAACCACTAGCCCCAACTGTACAAGAAAAGTGAAACCCAACCCAGAAACGCCCTTGGAGGAGTTGAGATAGGCCCTATGCCAGCAGCCAGGCCAACCTTGGACCTGCAGTGTGTTAAATCACTGTGCACATGAGACTATCAAAGCACCCTCCTGTAAGTGCTGGGTTGTGAGTATATATCAATACACAATCAGTGTGAAAACCAGTGTACGATTTTCCCATTGGTTTAAAAAAAATTGTGAACATTCTTTCTTGCAAGATTACTTTTTAAAAGTTTGCCAGTTTTCCTGCTTCAACTTTTAATCTGTTTGTTTGCGTTCAGTTTCTTGAAATAAAAAGTCGAGGGGGGAAAAAAGACCAAAACATTAACCCCCTCACCCCACCTCCTCTTCCCCACCCTGCAAAAGATATTGAATGTGCTGGGTGAAGAGGCAGAATAGGTAAGTGTGGTTGTCATGGGTTAGATCTGCAACCTGCCACCCGGGTGTAAAACACGTGTAAATCCCAGATGTTACGGTTGGTCGCCCGATATTAATTTCTATTGATTTCAGTCTGGCCGATCCGCAATACCAATTCTATGTCTGGGTGGCAAGTTGCAAATCTATCCCTTGTTAGAGTTGGCTAGACCCCATCACGGGCTCGACGAGCCGAATGGCATTCTTCTGTGCTGTATACTTTCTATGATAGTAATATACCATGGACAGTATTGGTCAGCATACAATATTATTGTCCTTCTGAGAGTGCAGAAAACAGTAAATCAGATTTCATTGTGAGGAAAAGTAAAATAAGTCACTTTTGTTTTTCTGTTCCTAAAACTCACTGGCTGCGAAACTCCAGAGCGCCCCGTTTGGGGCGCGGTAACCCTCGCGAGATGTGACTTCCTGCACCCGACGTAGAAGTCCCACCCTGCGACCTAAATTGGAGTCACCACCTCTGAGAGAAAGTGGAGCGCAATGTCGGGTGCTCCTTTTCTGCTTGGAACGCTAAGCGGCGCAACGCAGAGGGCTATACGGCCTCTCTGCGTAGAGCTGACACGTTCCATGGGCCCTCCTCTTCCGTTAAAGAGGAAGGATGCTATGGGCTCTGCACGGCTCTTGATAGGCCTCCACTAGGCCACCGGGACGCGGGGTGCCGTAGCCGCAGCCTAGCACCAAAGCGGAGTGCCGGTCTGCACGACTAGACCCCGCGAAATTGGCAGAGAAAGGCCCGACCGGTAAGTCGTCAAAAAAAATGGCAGCACGCATCTCCCCTTTAAATTTACACCCGCAAGCGGAGTGCGGCCGGTTTGTGACTTGCGAGGCTGGAGCTGACATTGCCTGCAGCAGCCACACGGGGTGCTGCTCAATTTCTGTCGCGGGTCATAAAGGGGTCACCGCGCACGGTGATGACATCATCGGCAGAGGCGTAGTGGCCCGGGCGCTACCATTGGGAGAGGGGGCGGCGCTACTGGTCCCGTGCTTCCGCTAACTCCCATGCAATTTTGCGGGAGCAGGTGGTGCCCTCCCCCCACCCCGGGCTAAAACACTTTTGCGCCCTGTTAGCGCCTCCCAATGGTGCTAATGGGAGATGCACAACAGACCAATTTCAGCCCTACTATATTTCTAACTTGAATTTAAATAAAAGAGGTAAAATGATGCATAACATAGGTGCAGTAACCTATAGAATAAAATACACTTAAAAATATCTTTGTGTTCAATAATGTAAGGATTGTCAGTGCTGAGAAAAGGATCATGTCACTGACTAATAATTATGCAGTACTACTATGCACATGTAAACAGACATTAATACTTACCATAGTTCTATCTGCAGTAGAGTAATGTATGACATTTCCGTTGTAACGAATAATTAGCGTTTTGGGGCAGGGTTTGGGTTTTGCTGAGATGCAATAATAATTATCAAGTATCACGGAAAAATTGTATTTTGGGACTATTTCTTGCACAAGAACGTATGTACAATTTTCAAAGAACTCATAGAATAGCCCATCGAAGGTACGATAATGTGAATCCCCCCATACTTGACATTCACCTAAAATTTAGGAAACAAATAATGTTTAGATTCCAATTAAAAACAATAAGTATTCTGAATATCTTTTCCATTTTGGGGTTTAATAAAAGATGAATTTGAATCGATTTAAAAAATGTACGTACTGTCACAGTCCCATGATGAACAGCAACCATCTTTAGTTGTGACTCTGACGGGCACTAACCCACTGTAACATGTAGGCTTCACAGGCAGTGCACAAGCAACATGCTGAATTTCATACGTTTGTGCTACAACACAAGTAAGGGTCGCACAGTTTTCTTGCCATGTTTCATTGCACTAGGAGAGGGTGACAAACAAATGAATACATCAGCAAGCAGTAAAATGAGCTCAACCATTCCAATACAATTTTCATGTTATTGCATATGAAAAAAAAATCTTTCAGGTTGGTTAGGTTGAACTCGTCTAACTATAACAATTCAAAGAAGCCACAGCATCACATCAGTTTGGTTTCTATGAATTATACATGCCTTTTATTATAATGTAATTCTTGGGGAGTAAGCATTGTGCTTGCTATATTAATATTTGGATTTTACTGAACATGCCATAGTGAAGTATAAAATGTAAAACAAAAATCTCAGGATGCATGCACCCCTATGTTGTCTGACCACCCAGAGACTGAGCAGGTGAGGCACGCTGGTACTGCAACTATCAAAGCATCCTAATTTTTGTAGGTTTGGTCATCAGCATGGCCCTGATGCACACTCAGGAGTGGGCAGGGTACGTGAAAGGGGTAGAAAAAAGGTAGCAGGGAATCAAAATGAAAGGTTTGGGCTTACACTGGGTGGTGGGCAATTTTGTGGCCAAGATCAAGGAGGGTCAGGCTGCAAAGTGATGCGGCACATGTATGTCTTCAATCTCCTGTCAATATATGTTTAAATGGGATTAAGGGATGATTACATGTGTATTTGGAGAGAGTAGGCATCAAAGTGGCATTGCTTCTGATGCTGGAAATGACATGTCAAATACAACAACAACGTGTATTTATAAAGCGTCTTTAACCTAGGAAAACATTCCAAGGCTCTTCACAGGAAGAACGTAATTAGACAAAAATTTACATCGAACCAAAGAAGAGGTGACTAAAATATTGGATCAAGATTTGGTTTCAGTAAGGGACTTAAAGGAGCACAGTGAGGCGGAGAAGTTTGGGGAGGGAATTCCAGAGTTTAGGACCTAGACGGCTAAAAGCACAGCTGCCAATGATGGGGCGAAGAGAGTAGGAGATGTGTAAGAGCCCAGAGTTGGAGAAATTGTTGTAAGGCTTGAGGTGGTTTCTGTGATAGGAAGGGGCAAGCCGGTGAGCAATTAGAACACAAGGATGAGAATTTTAAAATTAAGATGTTGATGGACCAGGTGCCTATGTAGGTCAGCAATCACAGGGTTGTTAGGTGAGCAGGACTTGGTGCAGGTTACAATGCAGGCAGTAGAGTTCTGCATGAGCTCAATTTATGGTAGCCGTAAGATGGGAGCCCGGCCAAGATAGCATTGGAATAATCTAGTCAAGATGCAACAAAAACATGAATGAGGACTTCGGCAGCAAAAGAGCTGCAGCAGACAGGTGATGGTTCAGAGGTAGAAGTTAGTGGTTTTGTTGATGGAGAGAAAATGGGGTCAAAAGCTTAGCTCAAGATCAAATAAAATGCCGAGGGTGTGAACAGTCTGATTCAGCCTGAAACAATGGCTAGGGTCGGGTATGAAAATGGCAACGAATTGAAAAATAAGGTGAATCACTTACTTTAAATATAATGTTTTGAGTATTAATTTACTACAACATCAAACTTACGAGTAATTAGATGAAGCTTGATTACCTTTCTTGGTGGGTCTGAATTACAAAAACATTCTTCAGGTGTGATCGTTGTAGAGATGGCAGTTGTGGTGCTTGTCCCTGTTGTAGTTATTTCTTCTAACGAGTAAGAGAATCGTTCAAACTATAACAGTATTCTCTGAAATAGACCCATTTTTCTATAACTCATCAAATAAACTGCAGGTGTTGAAGAAATTCCTGTCCATGTTTCCCAACAAGTGTGTGCTGGGGCGGAGTTTCCAGTTGCTGACAGTTCAGAATGCTGACCCCTTTGGAATTCCTGCACTAGCATATCAGTATAGCATTGGATGCGCTAGCAGCTTATTCCAAACTTCCTTAGACTGGAAATACTTTTGTGTGTTGGGGGGGAAAGGGTGGCTGAGTGGGGAGGGGCACACCCATAGCAACATGAATAGCCCATCAGCCGCTCAAGCCTATTACACCATTTAATTAGATAATTGCGGATCTGAACCTCAGCTCCATTTACCTGCTTTTGTTCCATATCCCTTGGTACCCTTACCCACTGAAATTTCTACAATACCAGAAAACTACAGGAACTCTGTAATACCCAACACTCAAAAGGCACTATGAGTCAAATTGTTTTCTGCTACAATACTGGAGCTTTAACATCAGTCATGCGATGATCTCAGTAAAGTTAGGGATCTATAATTACTACAAAGCATCTCACACATATGAGAGCAAACATCAATGAAAAATAGAATCAACTCAAACTTTTACTTCCTCTACTAAAATCTTTAAAATGCTAAAAGTCAAAATTGAGCACAATGGGCCCAAGTTTCCACATGATTTGCGCCTGATTTTTAGGAGCAACTAGTGGAGAACGGACTATTTTAGAAATCGCAATTCTCCACATTTTTTTTTCTGCAATTCTAGTCAGGTAGAACAGTTCTACTTTGGAACAGAATTTTTTCTTCAAAAGGGGGCGTGTCCGGCCACTGACGCCTGATTTGAAAGTTTCCACAGTGAAAACGTACTCCAAACTAAAGTAGAATGGAGCCAGTGAAGATTTTTGTCGAACTGAAAAAACCTGTTCTACACATTAAAAAATCAGGCGCAGGTTACAAATTAGGCGTCCAGAACGAGGTGGGGAGGGGGGGGGGGGGAAGGGAAGTCATTAAATTCTACAATAAATCCTTATTTATACTTCTACAAATATTATACAAATAAATCCAACCTGAATAAACATTTATAAGCCAAGAAAAGATTAAATAAACCATCTTCCTACCTGTGTGAAAGTGCTTCAGCCAGGGAGAATTCTGCAGCCGTTCGTGCCGCTGAGCAGGAGGGGGTGGGGAGAAAGCCGTTTGTGTCGCTGAGCGGGGGGGGGGGGGAGAGAAAGCCGTTCGTGCCGCTGAGCGGGAGGGGGGGGGAGAGAGAGGGAGAGAGAGAGGGGGAGGGAGGGAGAGAGAGAGAGGGGGAGGGAGAGAGTGGGGGGGGAGGGAGAGAGTGGGGAGGTCAGGTCGGATCGGATCCAGTCCGGGAGCAGGAGTCGGGTCCAGTGGGGGGGGGGGGCGGGAGCGCGGGTCGGGTTGGGTCCAGTCCGGGGGGTGGCGGGGAGCGGGAACAGGAGCGCGGGTCGGGTCAGTCGGGGGGGGGGGGGGGGGAGCGGGTCTCGGGTCTCGGGTCGGGGCGGGGGTGGGAGCGGGTGTCGGATCTGGTCCGGAGGCAGGGGGGAGCGGGTGTCGAGTCTGGTCCGGAGGCAGGGGGGAGCGGGTGTCGAGTCTGGTCGGGGGCGGGGGGGGTGGGGGGGAGCAGGAGCTGGCCGTGGGAGGAGCCTTATTCACGCAGCCCCAGTGAGGCCATTCAGCCAGGGCTAGGGGCTGCGTGCTTCGGGCCCCTCCCACACAGTTCGGCGCCTGGAGCTACTGCACTTGCGTGCCCACTGTAGCGCGCATGTGCAGAGGTCCCGGCACTGTTTTCAGCGCAGGGACCTGGCTCCGCCCCCCCACAGCTCGTGCTGGCTGCGCCGAGGGCCAGAGGACCTACAGGTAGGTGGAGAATGCCAAGGATTTTTTTAGGCGCCGTTTTAGGCGCGAAAAATGGGCGCCCAGCTCGGAGGGGCACCCGTTTTTTTTCTTGTGGAAACTTGGGCCCAATGTTTCTATTGAAATCAATAGAAAGAAGATTGGGCGACGTAATAGTATAGATGCATTTTAGGGAAAGCATATGAGGGCAAAGGGAATTGAGGGTAATACAGATGGAGGAAGGATGGGAGGAAGCTCGAGTGGAGCATAAACATCAGCATGGACTGGTTGGGCCAAATGGCCTGTTTTGTGCTGTATGTTCTATGTAATTCTATGAGGTGTGTTATGTGAGGTAGATCTGCAACTGCCCTATTTCATGTCCAACAAATTGAATCTTACCCTCATTATTTCTGCTCAGGCTGAACCTCCGATTTGGCTTTATTCAAATATTGAAGCTATCGACGAATGAATGGGCTAAATAGCTACAAGGGTGAAGTAATGGATGTCTACTGTCTGGGTGCTGAACTTAAAAAAACACACTTAGGCTGCGATTTTTCCAACCAGGTTGGGAGCGAGGTGTGCGACTTCTGGTGTGAGCTGAAACCTCATTCCTGGTTGCAGTATACACTGTCCAAGTGATTTTCCCTTGATGGGGTTTGTTAAGCCCACCCTGTGAGGTTCATGACCAATTAAAAGGAAGCGGGTCTGGTGACGTCATTTGATGAAGCGTCATCAGTCGGTTTCCTTAAAGGGAGCATGCCCACATTCATTTTGATAGTTGTGCTGTCAGTGTTCTACAGCATTGAGGTGCTGCAAACACTGACAAGCCCTGCAAAAAGGTGCACGGCTGCACCCAGGCTCTCCCATGACTCCCTCCAGATGCTTATGGATGGAGTCAGTGCACGCAGGAAGGTTCTTTTCCCTTCCAATGAGCAGAAGAGACCTCCCCAGGACACAAACTCAACCTGGTTGCACATTGCCCAGGAGGGTACAAGCAGGGATGTTGTCAGGAGGACCTGGCTGCAGTGGCACAAACCTTTCAGTGACCTCAGTAGATCACAAAATGTTACTGCAAAGCCACACTCAACCTCATGCTGCTGTGCCACTCATCACATCCCCATCACTCTGCCTTTCCTACCCTACCCCTGCACATACTCACACCAACTTACCTTGCACCTCCATGCATCCCTCTTTCTATCCACATTATCACATCCCCATCTTACTAGCCATCCCTTACACTCACCCTCATCCTTGTCCAATCTTAAAACTAACAACACACAAGGGTAGGCACTTGGGTCTTTTAGCCACTGTTCATGTAGAATTTCTGCTAATGTGTTGTCAAACATTGAAATCTTTATTTTGAACACTTTGTGTTCCTGGACAGATTTGTGTGCATCTTTGGAAGTGGCTTAGTGAATTGTAGTGAATGGTGAGACAAAAGGGGAGCATCCCGCAATGGTGATAAGCATGAAAGGAATGGCTTGGGCATTGCCGGGATGCTTTATAGTGCTGGTGTGGGGTGGTGCCAACATGGCGCATCATGTGGCAGCCAGGGTGTACAGTGTCAACTGAAGTAAATCTGGCCATGGTGATGCCATCCCTGGCATCCCAGGAAGCAATGTGGTCATAAGAACATAAGAAATAGGAGCAGGAGTAGGCCATTTGGCCCCTCGAGCCTGCTCCCACCAGTCAATAAGATCATGGCTGATCTGATCATGGACTCAGCTCCACTTCCCTGCCCACTCCCCATCACCCTTTACTCCCTTATTGCTCAAAAATCTGTCTATCTCCACCTTAAATATATTCAATGACCCAGCCTCCACAGCTCTCTGAGGCAGAACATTCCACAGATTTACAACCCTCTGAGAGAAGAAATTCCGCCTCATCTCAGTATCCTGAGGTATGTCCCCTAGTTTTAGTTTCCCCTATGAGTGGAACTATCCTCTCTGCATCCACCTTGTCGAGCCCCCTCATTATCTTATGTGTTTCAATAAGATCACCTCTCATTCTTCTGAGCTCCAATGTGTATAGGCCCAACCTACTCAACCTATCTTCATAAGTCAATCCCCTCATCTCCTGAATCAACCTTGTGAACCTTCTTTGAACAGCCTCCAATGCAAATATATCCTTCCTTAAATACGGAGACCAAAACTGTATGCATTACTCCAGGTGTGGCCTTACCAATACCCTGTACAGTTGTAGCAGGACTTCTCTGCTTTTATACTCTATCCCCTTGCAATAAAGGCCAACATTTAATTTGCCTTCTTGATTATTTGATTATTACCTGCATGCTAACCTTTTGTGTTTCATGCCCAAGGACCCCAGGTCCCTCTGTATTATAATTTGCTTTTCTATTTTTTCTGTCATAGTGGTTAACCTCACATTTTCCCACATTATACTCCATCTGCCAAACTTTTGCCCAATCACTTAGCCTGCCTATATCTATTTGCAGATTTGTTGTGTTCTCCTCACAATTTGCTTTCCCACCCATCTTTGTATCATCAGCAAACTTGCCTATATTACACTCGGTCCCTTCATCCAAGTCATTAATATAGATTGTAAATAGTTGAGGACCCAGCACTGATCCCTGTGGGACCCCCACCCTCGCCCCCGAGTTACTGTTTGCCAACCGGAAAATGACCCATTTATTCCGACTCTGTTTTCTGTTAGTTGGCCAATCCCCTATCCATGCTAATATATTACCCCCAACCCTGTGAACTTTTATCTTGTGCAGTAATCTTTATGTGGCCTTATCAAATGTCTTTTGGAAATCCAAATACACCACATCCACTGGTTCCCCCCTTATCCACCCTGCTCGTTACATCCTCAAAGAACTTCAGCAAATTTGTCAAACATGATTTCCCTTTCATAAAATCATACTGACTCTGCTTGATTGAATTATGCTTTTCCAAATGTCCTGCTACTGCTTCCTTAATAATGGACTCCAGCATTTTCCCAACAATAGATGTTAGGCTAATTGGTCTGTAGTTTCCTGCTTTTTGTCTGCCTCCTTTTTTAAATAGGGCGTTATATTTGCGGTTTTCCAATCCGCTGGGACCGCCCCAGAATCCAGGAAATTTTGGTAGATTACAACCAATGCATCCACTATCTCTGCAGTCACTTTTTTTAAGACCTAGGATGTAAGCCATCAGGTCCAGGTGACTTGTCCGCCTTTAGTCCCATTATTTTATCGAGTACTACTTCATTAGTGATAGTGATTGTATTAAGTACCTCACACCTTATAGCCCCTTGATTATCCACTATTGGGATGTTTTTAGTGTCTTCTACCATGAAGATCGATACAAAATATTTGTTCAACGTCTCTGCCATTTCCCTGTTCTCCATTATTAATTCCCCAGTCTCATCCTCTGGGGGACCAACATTTACTTTAGCCACTCTTTTCCTTTTTATGTACGTATAGAAACTCTTACTATCTGTTTTTATATTTCATGCTAGTTTACTTTCATAATCTATCTTCCCTCTCTTTATCATTTTTTTAGTCATTCTTTGCTAGCTTTTAAAAGTTTCCCAATCCTCTGGTCTCCCACTAGTCTTGGCCACATTGTATGTCCCTGTTTTAAATTTGATACCATCCCTTATTTCCTTAGTTAGCCACGGATGGTTATCCCTTCTCTTACAGTCTTTCCTTCTCATTGGGATATATTTTTGTTGTGAGTTATAAAATATCTCCTTAAATGTCTGCCACTGCTCATCAACCGTCCCATACTTTAATTTATTTTCCCAGTCCACTTTAGCCAACTCTGCCCTCATACCCTGGTTTGAGAACCAACTTTCTCTCCCTCACACGAATTTGAAATTCAACCATGTTATGGTCACTCATTCCAAGAGGATTCTTTACTATGAGATCATTTATTAATCTTGTCTCATTACACAGTACTAGATCTAAGCTAGCCTGCTCCTTGGTTGGTTCTGCAATGTACTGTTCAAGGAAACTATCCTGAATATACTCTATGAACTCTTTCTCAAGGCTACCCTAGCCAATTTGCTTTGTCCAATCAATATGAAGTTTAAAATCGTCCATGCTTATTGCCTTGCTGATGCCCTGTGTCTTGTGCAGCATCAGGTGATTGCGGAGAAGGTTGGTGTTGTTATTGGTGATGCTGGTGTGTCTAGTGATGTTAATGTTGGGGCTGATCATGGTGGGATTCTGAAGAACAAGGTGAGATTTTTTCAAAGGTATTGTTGCTGATGGAATAAATGGCAGCTGAAGTTGACATGACAGAAGCGATCTGTCAATGGTGAGCAAGGCTGCTCCAAGGAGGTGACACTGGATAGAGAGTTCACTGCAAACACTTGAAACCTCCATAAAGCTGAAAAGTGTATTCAAAATCCTGAAGCCTCCAGCTTCTTTGATTGGAAATTGAACAGCTGTGAAATGGTAGCTTTTATACCACTTCTGCAGCTGCCAACTATTCGCAGCAATCGAGAGTCATTGTGAACCTGACAAACTTACCTGATGTGATACCTGAGGGACATGAATCTTGTAAAAAAAACTTGGAAAAATCCCTTGGACCTGGTAAAATGCTGCTTGAATAGCTTTAAACAACTTCTTAACTAGCACAATTGCCTGACACATCGCTTAGTGCCGGGTCTGCAATCCACAGACAGAGCTGACACTTTGGAAATTCTCAAGGAAGTGGGTTTAGAGCGGACTTTCACCCCACTATCAATCACGGCCATTTTGACATCGGGCCCACTTCCAAACTCGCACTAGCAGGGCTGGTAAGATTCCGGCCTTGTTTGCTGAAGCTTGAAACTGTATGAATATAGCAGCCAGAATTACTGGCTCCCGACCTAGCATGGCCTCCATCTTTTAAAATGTCCTTAATTTTCCTTTATAAAATAAACTAGAAATTCACATATACTTCACAATCAAAAGTATGCAGTAACGCAGCATTCCTCTTCCAATCCTTTCAATCACTCAAAACTGCGACTTTCTACTCCGCTTTCAACATGGCGCCGTCAGCACCTGGGTCCGTCTGTTTTTCTGGGTGGGTTCTTGGGTGGATGCTAAATCGGGCAAAATGCTCGAAAGTTCCGCCCGGTGCGTTAGCGCAACGATGCACGATGATTTACATCATTCAAACGGTCAAAACAGTGACGGGGCGGTAAGTTTTAGTGCAAAATATTGTGCACAGCCAAAAAATCATTTTTGTGCCCCGCCAAGGTGCTAAATGGGGCGCAAATCGGCTGAAAATCCATTCCATTTATATGGCACCTGGTACAACCGAAAATGTTTTACAGCCAATAAAGTATCTTTGAAGTGCATTCACTGTTGTAATGTAGGAAATGCGAAAGCCAATTTGAGCCCAGCCAGGTCACACAAATAGCAATATGATAATGACTAGATAATCCTTTCTTAGTAATTTTAGTTCAATCATAAATATTGGTCAGGATACTGGGAAGAACACCCTGCTCATCTTCAAAATAGTTCCATGGGTTCTTTCACGTTCACCAAATAGGGTGGACAGGAGCATTACTTAACATCTCATCCAACAGAACACACCTCGGACAGTGCAACACATCCTCAGTACTGCATAGCAATGTGTGCCTAGATTTAGTGCTCAAGGTTCTGGGAGTGAGACTTGATCCCACAACCTTCTGAGGCGAGAGTGCGATCCATGAATGGTGGACAATGGGCTTTCACTGAGCAGAAGCTTAAGCTGAAAACGCACAGTTGCGTTAAAATACTAGGTGAGGTATATTGCAAGAAGACATCACTCACCAGTTATGGGACTGGCAGTAGACCCAGTTGTGGTGGTTGTCCCAGTTGTTGCAGTTGTTTCTTCTGAAGAAAAACAAAATCATTCATAACTATTACATCCAACTTGAACTGGGACTATGTTGGGAAAGTTTCAACATGAATCAGCAGTTATGACACAAATTAATAAAAGTGTGTGCAAAAGTGTTTTAATCCCATTCTGACAGATTTCCAATCAGTCTGTATCCAGCCATAATATAAGCGTGTTTACCGTCTGTGTTACTGACAAGCTCTCCATCAAGTGAGAACCATTTGGTAAGCAAGAATTTGAGACACTGAATCCATTCAGCATATCATGGTCGAAGTCTGCACTGACATTTAGTAGACAGGGGGTACTTTGAAAACATGAAGGTGACTTTGGAAAAAAGTAATACTATCGTTCACAAAATGAGTCAGAGTAGGAATCGCAGGATAGCTCAGATGAATACGTGGCTTGAGGAGTGGTGCAGAAGGGAGCGATTCAAATTCCTGGGACATTGGAACTGGTTCTGGGGAAGGTGGGACCAGTACAAACCGGATGGTCTGCACCTGGACAGGACCAGAACCAATGTCCTAGGGGAAGTGTTTGCTAGTGCTGTTGGGGAGGAGTTTAACTAATATGGCAGGGGGATGGGAACCTATGCAGGGAGACAGAGGGAAATAAAATGGAGGCAGAAGCAAAAGATAGAAAGGGGAATAGTAAAAGTGGAGGGCAGAGAAACCCAAGGCAAAAAACAAAAAGGGCCACATCACAGCAAAATTCTAAAGGGGCAAAGTATGTTAAAAAGACAAGCCTGAAGGCTCTGTGCCTCAATGCGAGGAGTATTCGGAATAAGGTCGACGAATTAACTGCGCAGATAGCAGTTAACGGATATGATGTAATTGGCATCACGGAGACATGACTCCAGGGTCACCAAGGCTGGAAACTCAACATCCAGGGGTATTCAACATTTAGGAAAGATAGACAGAAAGGAAAAGGAGGCGGGGTGGTGTTGCTGGTTAAAGAGGAAATTAATGCAATAGTAAGGAGGGACATTAGCTTGGATGATGTGGAATCGGTATGGGTGGAGCTGCGGAATACCAAGGGGCAGAAAACGTTAGTGGGAATTGTGTACAGTCTACCAAACAGTAGTAGTGAGATTGGGGACAGCATCAAACAAGAAATAAGGGATGCATGCAATAAAGGTACAGCAGTTATCATGGGCGACTTTAATCTACATATTGATTGGGCTAACCAAACTGGTAGCAATGCGGTGGAGGAGGATTTCTTGGAGTGTATTAGGGATGGTTTTCTGGACCAATATGTCAAGGAACCTACCAGGGAGCTGGCCATCCTAAACTGCGTGATGTGTAATGAGAAGGGATTAATTAGCAATCTTGTTGTGTGTGGTCTCTTGGGGAAGAGTGACCATAATATAGTAGAATTATTAAGATGGAGAGTGACACAGTTAATTCAGAAACTAGGGTCCTGAACTTAAGTAAAGGTAACTTTGAAGGAATGAGGCGTGAATTGGCTAGGATAGATTGGTGAATGATACTTAAGGGGTTGACAGTGGATGGGCAATGGCAGACATTTAGAGACCGCATGGATGAACTACAACAATTGTACATCCCTGTCTGGCGTAAAAATAAAGGGAAGGTGGCTCAACCGTGGCTATCAAGGGAAATCAGGGATAGTATTAAAGCCAAGGAAGTGGCATACAAATTGGCCAGAAATAGCAGCGAATCTGGGGACTGGGAGAAATTTAGAACTCAGCAGAGGAGGACAAAGGGTATGATTAGAGCAGGGAAAATAGAGTACGAGAGGAAGCTTGCAGGGAACATTAAGACAGACTGCAAAAGCTTCTATAGATATGTAAAGAGAAAAAGGTTAGTAAAGACAAACGTAGCTCCCCTGCAGTCAGAATCAGGGGAAGTCATAACGGGGAACAAAGAAATGGCAGACCAATTGAACAAGTACTTTGATTCGGTATTCACTAAGGAGGACACAAACAACCTTCCGGATATAAAAGGGGTCAGAGGGTCTAGTAAGAAGGAGGAACTGAGGGAAATCCTTATTAGTCGGGAAATTGTGTTGGAGAAATTGATGGGATTGAAGGCCGATAAATCCCCAGGGCCTGATGGACTGCATCCCAGAGTACTTAAGGAGGTGGCCTTGGATATAGCAGATGCATTGACAGTCATTTTCCAACATTCCATAGACTCTGGATCAGTTCCTATGGAGTGGAGGATAGCCAATATAACCCCACTTTTTAAAAAAGAAGGGAGAGAGAAAACAGGGAATTATAGACCGGTCAGCCTGACATCGGTAGTGGGTAAAATGATAGAATCAATTATTAAGGATGTCATAGCAGCGCATTTGGAAAGAGGTGACATGATAGGTCCAAGTCAGCATGGATTTGTGAAAGGGAAATCATGCTTGACAAATCTTCTGGAATTTTTTGAGGATGTTTCCAGTAGAGTGGACAAGGGAGAACCAGTTGATGTGGTGTATTTGGACTTTCAGAAGGCTTTCAACAATGTCCCACACAAGAGATTAATGTGCAAAGTTAAAGCACGTGGAATTGGGGGTAGTGTGCTGACATGGATTGAGAACTGGTTGGCAGACAGGAAGCAAAGAGTAGGAGTAAATGGGTACTTTTCAGAATGGCAGGCAGTAACTAGTGGGGTACCGCAAGGTTCTGTGCTGGGGCCCCAGCTGTTTACATTGTACATTAATGATTTAGACGAGGGGATTAAATGTAGTATCTCCAAATTTGCGGATGACATTAAGTTGGGTGGCAGTGTGAGCTGCGAGGAGGATGCTATGAGGCTGCAGAGTGACTTGGATAGGTTAGGTAAGTGGGCAAATGCATGGCAGATGAAGTATAATGTGGATAAATGTGAGGTTATCCACTTTGGTGGTAAAAACAGAGAGACAGACGATTATCTGAATGGTGACAGATTAGGAAAAGGGAAGGTGCAACGAGACCTGGGTGTCATGGTACATCAGTCATTGAAGGTTGGCATGCAGGTACAGCAGGTGGTTAAGAAAGCAAATGGCATGTTGGCCTTCATAGCGAGGGGATTTGAGTACAGGGGCAGGGAGGTGTTACTACACTTGTACAGGGCCTTGGTGAGGCCAAACCTGGAGTATTGTGTACAGTTTTGGTCTCCTAACTTGAGGAAGAACATTCTTGTTATTGAGGGAGTGCAGCGAAGGTTCACCAGACTGATTCCCGGGATGGCAGGACTGACATATCAAGAAAGACTGGATCAATTGGGCTTGTATTCACTGGAGTTCAGAAGAATGAGAGGGGATCTTATAGAAACGTTTAAAATTCTGACGGGTTTAGACAGGTTAGATGCAGGAAGAATGTTCCCAATGTTGGAAGTCCAGAACCAGGGGTCACAGTCTAAGGATAAGGGGTAAGCCATTTAGGACCGAGATGAGGAGAAACTTCTTCACCCAGAGAGTGGTGAACCTGTGGAATTCTCTACTACAGAAAGTTGTTGAGGCCAATTCACGAAATATATTCAAAAAGGAGTTAGATGTAGTCCTTACTACCAGGGGGAACAAGGGGTATGGCGAGAAAGCAGGAATGGGGTACTGAAGTTGCATGTTAAGCCATGAACTCATTGAATGCCGGTGCAGGCTCGAAGGGCCAAATGGCCTACTCCTGCACCTATTTTCTATGTTTCTATGTTTCACCGTGAGATGATGTGATTTGTGTTGGGCAAAAATGAAACTAAAAATGAGATGTTGATATATATTGTATCCGTTAAAAGGAATGGGCCAATTATCTTGAAGAACAAAGTAATGGTTTCTCACTGTCAAGTACGTAAATCTGAAACAGCACAGTTGTGTTAAAAGACTTGCTAACGTTTATTGAAAGAAGACATTACTCACCAGTTGTGGGACTGGTAGTAGACTCAGTTGTGGTGGTTGTCACTGTTGTAGTTATTCCTTCTGAAGAGAAACAAAAGCATTCACAACTATTATATCCAACTTGAACTGGGACAACATTGATAGAGTTTCAATATGAATCAACAGTTATGACACATATTTAAAAATGACTGTGCAAATGTATTTTAATCCCATTATGACAGATTCCCAATCGGTCTGTATCCAGCCGTAATATAAGCTAATGTGGTACCTTTGTTTAAGAAAGGAGAAAGGGATAGACAAAGTAATTACAGGCCAGTCAGCCTAACCTCATGGTGGGAAAACTATTGGAAAATATTCTGAAGGACAGGATAAATCTTCATTTAGAAAGACACGGATTAATAAAGGACAGTCATCACGGATTTGTTCAGTGAAGGTCGTGTCTGACTAACTTAATTGAATTTTTTGATGAGGTAACAAGGAGGGTCGATGAGGGTATGCATTTGATGTAGTGTATATGGCTTTCAGCAAGGCTTTTGATAAGGTCCCACATGGCAGACTGGTCACGAAAGTAAAAGCCCATGGGATCCAGGGTAAAGTGGCAAGTTGGATTCAAAATTGGCTCAAAGGCAGGAAGCAGAGGGTCATGGGTGTTTTTGTGACTGGAAGGCTGTTTCCAACAGGTTTCCTCAGGGCTCAGTACTAGGTCCCTTGCTTTTTGTGGTTATACATCAGTGATCTAGACTTGAATATCGGGGGTATGATTAAGAAGTTTGCAGATGATACTAAAATCAGTTGTGTGGTTGATAATGAAGAAGAAAACTGTAGACTGCAGGAAGATGTCAAGCAACTAGTCAGGTTGATAGAAAGAACAGTGGCAAATTGAATTTCATTCGGAGAGGGCTACCAAGGAAAGGGAATACACATTAAATGGTAGGACACTGAGAAGTGTAGAATAAAAGGACCTTGGAGTGCATGGCCACAGATCCCTGAAGGTAGCAAGCCAAGTAGATAAGGTGGTTAAGAAGGCATATGGAATGCTTGCCTTTATTAGCCAAGGCATAGAATACAAGAGCTGGGGGGCGGGGGGGTGTTATGGTTGAACTGCATAAAACACTAGTTAGGCCACAGGTAGAGTACTGCATGCAGTTCTGGTCACTGCATTACACGAAGGATGTGATTGCACTAGAGAGGGTAATGAGGAGATTTACGAGAATCTTAGCTATGAGGACAGATAGGATAGGCTGGGTTTGTTTTCCTTGGAACTGAGGAGGCTGATGGGAGACCTCATTGAGGTGTATAAAATTATGAGGGTTCTAGATATAGTGGATAGAAATGGCCTATTGTCCATAGCAGAGGGGTCAACAACCAGGGAGCATACATTTAAAGTAATTGGTAGAAGGTTTAGAGGGGATTTGATGGCAAATTTCTTCACCAGAGGTTTGTGGGGGTCTGGAATTCACTGCCTGAAAGGGTGGTAGGGACAGAAACCCTGACCACGTTTAAAAAGTACTTGGATGTGCACTTGAAGTGCTGTAACCTACAGGGCTACGGACCTAGAGCTGGAAAGTGGGATTAGGCTGGGTAGTCTTTTGTTGGCCGACACAGACACGATAAGCAGAAATGGTTTCCTTCCGTGCTATTAATTTCTATGACTCTATGAAGTGTGTATTCCAGCTGTGTCACTGACAAACTCTCCATCAAGTGAGAACTATTTGGTAAGCAAGAATCTGAGACTTTGAATATATTCAGCAAATCTTGGTCTAAATCTGCACTGACATTTAGTATACAGAGGGTACATTGAAAGCATAAAGGTGACGACGTCAAAAAGGTTATACTATCCTTCACAAAATGACTATTACAATTTGAGATGGGGATGCAACAAAATTGTAGCCCCCACAGCTCTTAATCTCAGTTAAAAACAGCTGAATACTGCAGTCCCATCTGGAGCGATACCCTGTGTATCAAGATACTTGAGGCCGAGCTCAATGAAGCTCATCGCCGCATTATAACTGCCTACGACAAACTCTATTGTGCTATTACTTTCAGCATGATCATTTCAATAGCACGATCTCATTATACTTTTGGACATGTTCCGTTCACTAAGACAGGACAGGCTGATTTTAAAGCCCGATGTTCATGGAAGATGTGTGTTTTAACGTGCTATTGAAATAAGCCATAACAAGGTTTATTCAATATTTAAACCATTAACTATTGCCCAACTGCAGGAATCGACTAATTCACTTAAAGAGCAAAAGAATGGACTTTCACTGACAAGTAGCTGAAGTTGTAAAGGGACACTTGTATCCCAGGCCTTGATATTATAGATTGACAAAAGCCATCACTCACCAGTTGTGTGGGGGGTGGTAGAGACAGTTATAGTTGGTGTCTCTGTTGTAGTTGGTGTCTCTGTTGTAGTTGTTCCTGCTGAAAAATATTAAAGACATTGAACTTAGTTTCTAAACTACTCCAGTCGAGTTTCACCCATGAGAGGATGTGATTTCTGATGGACAAAAATTGTACTAAAAATGAAATGTATCCGTTAAAAGGAATGGGCCAATTATCCTGATGAACAAAGTAATAGTTTCTCACTGCCAAGTAGGTAAATCTGAAACAGCACAGTTGTGTTAAAAGACTTGCTAATGTTTATTGAAAGAAGACATCACTCACCAGTTGTGGGACTGGTAGTAGACTCAGTTGTGGTGGTTGTCACTGTTGTAGTTATTTCTTCTGAATGAGAATCAAAAGCATTCACAACTATTGCATCCAACTTGAACTGGGACAATATTGAGAGAGTTTCAACATGAATCAGCAGTTATGACACAAACTTATAAGTGTGTGAAAAAGTTTGTTTTCCATGGAACAGAGGAGGCTGAACGGAGACCTCTTTGAGGTGTTTAAAAATATGAGGGGTGTAGATAGAGTGTATAGAAAGGGCCTTTTTCCCTTAGCAGAGGGGCCAACGACCAGTGGGCATAGATTTAAAGTAATTGGTGGAAGGTTTAGAGGGGATTTGAGGGGAAATTTCTTCACCGGGGTTTGTGGGAGTCTGGAATTCACTGCCTGAAAGGGTGGTAGAGGCAAAAACCCTCACCACATTTAAAAAGTACTTGGATGTGCACTTGTAGTGCTGTAACCTGCAGGGCTACGGACCTAGAGCTGGAAAGTGGGATTAGGCTGGATAGCTTCTTGTTAGCCAGCGCAGACACGATAGGCTGAACTGGCCTCCTTCCGTGCTATAAATTTCGATGATTCTATGAAGTGTGTATTCCATCTGTGCCACAGACAAACTCTCCATCAAGTGAGAACTATTTGGTAAGCAAGAATCTGAGACTCTGAATCCACTCAGCATATCTTGGTCTAAATTGGCACTGACATTTAGTATACAGAGGTTACATTGAAAACATAAAGGTGACTACGTAAAAAAAGTTATGCTATCCTTCACAAAATGAGTATCATAGTTTGAGATGGTGATGTAACAATAGCGTCCCACAGCTCTTAATCTCAGTTAAAAACAGCTGAATACTGCAGTCCCATCTGGAGCGATACCCTGTGTATCAAGATACTTGAGGCCGAGCTCAATGAAGCTCATTGCCGCATTACTAACTGCCCACGACAAACTCTATTGTGCTATTACTTTCAGCATGATCATTTGAATAGCACGATCTCATTATACTTTTGGACATGTTCCGTTCACTAAGACAGGACAGGCTGATTTTAAAGCCCGATGTTCATGGAAGATGTGTGTTTTAACGTGCTATTGAAATAAGCCATAACAAGGTTTATTCAATATTTAAACCATTAACTATTGTCCAAATGCAGGAATCGACTAATTCACTTAAAGAGCAAAAGAATGGACTTTCACTGACAAGTAGCTGAAGTTGTAAAGGGACACTTGTATCCCAGGCCTTGATATTATAGATTGACAAAAGCCATCACTCACCAGTTGTGTGGGGGGTGGTAGAGACAGTTGTAGTTGGTGTCTCTGTTGTAGTTGTTCCTGCTGAAAAATATTAAAGACATTGAACTTAGTTCCTAAACTACTCCAGTCGAGTTTCACCCATGAGAGGATGTGATTTCTGATGGACAAAAATTGTACTAAAAATGAAATGTATCCGTTAAAAGGAATGGGCCAATTATCCTGATGATCAAAGTAATGGTTTCTCACTGTCAAGTAGGTAAATCTGAAACAGCACAGTTGTGTTAAAAGACTTGCTAATGTTTATTGAAAGAAGACATCACTCACCAGTTGTGGGACTGGTAGTAGACTCAGTTGTGGTGGTTGTCACTGTTGTAGTTGTTTCTTCTGAATGAGAATCAAAAGCATTCACAACTATTACATCCAACTTGAACTGGAACAATATTGATAGTTTCAACATGAATCAGCAGTTATGACACATATTTAAAAATGACTGTGCAAAGTGTTTTAATCCCATTTTGACAGATTCCCAATCGGTCTGTATCCAGCAATAATATAAATGTGTATTCCATCTGACAAACTCTCCATCAAGTGAAAACCATTTGGTAAGCAAGAAAATGATACTCTGAATCCATTCAGCATATCTTGGTCTAAATCTGCACTGACATTTAGTATACAGAGGGTACATTGAAAACATAAAGGTGATTTATGAAAAAAGTAATATTATCCTTCACAAAATGAGTATCGTAAATTGAGATGGAGATGCAACAAAATTGTAGCGCCCCACAGCTCTTAGTCTCAGTTATTCAACAGCTGAATACAGCAGTTCCATCTGGAGCTATCCCCTGTGTATGAAGATACTGGAGGCTGAGCTCAATGAAGCTCATCACTGTATTCCTAACTGCCCACGACAAACTCTATTGTGCTATTACTTTCAGCATGATATTTTCAATAGCACGATCTCATTATACTTTTAGGACATGTTCCGTTTACTAAGACAGGACAGGCTGATTTTAAAGGCCGACATTCATGGAATTTGTGTGGTTTAACGTGCCTATTGAAATAACAAAGTTTATTTAATATTTAAACCATTAACTATTGTCCAACTGCAGGAATCGACTAATTCACTTAAAGAGCAAAAGAATGGACTTTCACTGACAAGTAGCTGAAGTTGTAAAGGGACACTTGTATCCCAGGCCTTGATATTATAGATTGACAAAAGCCATCACTCACCAGTTGTGTGGGGGGTGGTAGAGACAGCTGTAGTTGGTGTCTCTGTTGTTGTTGGTGTCTCTTTTGTAGTTGTTCCTGCTGGAAAATATTAAAGACATTCAACTCAGTTCCAAAATACTCCAGTCAGGTTTCACCGTGAGATGATGTGATTTGTGTTGGGCAAAAATTATACTAAAAATGAAATGCAGATACACAATTGCATCCGTTAAAAGGAATGGGCCAGTTATCTTGAAGAACAAAGTAATGATTTCTCACAGTCGAGTAGGTAAATCTGAAACAGCACAGTTGTGTTGAAAGACTTGCTAATGTTTATTGAAAGAAGACATCACTCACCAGTTGTGGGACTGGTAGTAGACTCAGTTGTGGTGGTTGTCACTGTTGTAGTTGTTTCTTCTGAATGAGAATCAAAAGCATTCACAACTATTGCATCCAACTTGAACTGGGACAATATTGAGAGAGTTTCAACATGAATCAGCAGTTATGACACAAACTTATAAGTGTGTGAAAAAGTTTGTTTTCCATGGAACAGAGGAGGCTGAACGGAGACCTCTTTGAGGTGTTTAAAAATATGAGGGGTGTAGATAGAGTGTATAGAAAGGGCCTTTTTCCCTTAGCAGAGGGGCCAACGACCAGTGGGCATAGATTTAAAGTAATTGGTGGAAGGTTTAGAGGGGATTTGAGGGGAAATTTCTTCACCGGGGTTTGTGGGGGTCTGGAATTCACTGCCTGAAAGGGTGGTAGAGGCAAAAACCCTCACCACATTTAAAAAGTACTTGGATGTGCACTTGTAGTGCTGTAACCTGCAGGGCTACGGACCTAGAGCTGGAAAGTGGGATTAGGCTGGATAGCTTCTTGTTAGCCAGCGCAGACACGATAGGCTGAACTGGCCTCCTTCCGTGCTATAAATTTCGATGATTCTATGAAGTGTGTATTCCATCTATGCCACAGACAAACTCTCCATCAAGTGAGAACTATTTGGTAAGCAAGAATCTGAGACTCTGAATCCACTCAGCATATCTTGGTCTAAATTGGCACTGACATTTAGTATACAGAGGTTACATTGAAAACATAAAGGTGACTACGTAAAAAAAGTTATGCTATCCTTCACAAAATGAGTATCATAGTTTGAGATGGTGATGTAACAATAGCGTCCCACAGCTCTTAATCTCAGTTAAAAACAGCTGAATACTGCAGTCCCATCTGGAGCGATACCCTGTGTATCAAGATACTTGAGGCCGAGCTCAATGAAGCTCATTGCCGCATTACTAATTGCCCACGACAAACTCTATTGTGCTATTACTTTCAGCATGATCATTTCAATAGCACGATCTCATTATACTTTTGGACATGTTCCGTTCACTAAGACAGGACAGGCTGATTTTAAAGCCCGATGTTCATGGAAGATGTGTGTTTTAACGTGCTATTGAAATAAGCCATAACAAGGTTTATTCAATATTTAAACCATTAACTATTGTCCAACTGCAGGAATCGACTAATTCACTTAAAGAGCAAAAGAATGGACTTTCACTGACAAGTAGCTGAAGTTGTAAAGGGACACTTGTATCCCAGGCCTTGATATTATAGATTGACAAAAGCCATCACTCACCAGTTGTGTGGGGGGTGGTAGAGACAGCTGTAGTTGGTGTCTCTGTTGTTGTTGGTGTCTCTTTTGTAGTTGTTCCTGCTGGAAAATATTAAAGACATTCAACTCAGTTCCAAAATACTCCAGTCAGGTTTCACCGTGAGATGATGTGATTTGTGTTGGGCAAAAATTATACTAAAAATGAAATGCAGATACACAATTGCATCCGTTAAAAGGAATGGGCCAGTTATCTTGAAGAACAAAGTAATGATTTCTCACAGTCGAGTAGGTAAATCTGAAACAGCACAGTTGTGTTGAAAGACTTGCTAATGTTTATTGAAAGAAGACATCACTCACCAGTTGTGGGACTGGTAGTAGACTCAGTTGTGGTGGTTGTCACTGTTGTAGTTGTTTCTTCTGAATGAGAATCAAAAGCATTCACAACTATTGCATCCAACTTGAACTGGGACAATATTGAGAGAGTTTCAACATGAATCAGCAGTTATGACACAAACTTATAAGTGTGTGAAAAAGTTTGTTTTCCATGGAACAGAGGAGGCTGAACGGAGACCTCTTTGAGGTGTTTAAAAATATGAGGGGTGTAGATAGAGTGTATAGAAAGGGCCTTTTTCCCTTAGCAGAGGGGCCAACGACCAGTGGGCATAGATTTAAAGTAATTGGTGGAAGGTTTAGAGGGGATTTGAGGGGAAATTTCTTCACCGGGGTTTGTGGGAGTCTGGAATTCACTGCCTGAAAGGGTGGTAGAGGCAAAAACCCTCACCACATTTAAAAAGTACTTGGATGTGCACTTGTAGTGCTGTAACCTGCAGGGCTACGGACCTAGAGCTGGAAAGTGGGATTAGGCTGGATAGCTTCTTGTTAGCCAGCGCAGACACGATAGGCTGAACTGGCCTCCTTCCGTGCTATAAATTTCGATGATTCTATGAAGTGTGTATTCCATCTGTGCCACAGACAAACTCTCCATCAAGTGAGAACTATTTGGTAAGCAAGAATCTGAGACTCTGAATCCACTCAGCATATCTTGGTCTAAATTGGCACTGACATTTAGTATACAGAGGTTACATTGAAAACATAAAGGTGACTACGTAAAAAAAGTTATGCTATCCTTCACAAAATGAGTATCATAGTTTGAGATGGTGATGTAACAATAGCGTCCCACAGCTCTTAATCTCAGTTAAAAACAGCTGAATACTGCAGTCCCATCTGGAGCGATACCCTGTGTATCAAGATACTTGAGGCCGAGCTCAATGAAGCTCATTGCCGCATTACTAACTGCCCACGACAAACTCTATTGTGCTATTACTTTCAGCATGATCATTTGAATAGCACGATCTCATTATACTTTTGGACATGTTCCGTTCACTAAGACAGGACAGGCTGATTTTAAAGCCCGATGTTCATGGAAGATGTGTGTTTTAACGTGCTATTGAAATAAGCCATAACAAGGTTTATTCAATATTTAAACCATTAACTATTGTCCAAATGCAGGAATCGACTAATTCACTTAAAGAGCAAAAGAATGGACTTTCACTGACAAGTAGCTGAAGTTGTAAAGGGACACTTGTATCCCAGGCCTTGATATTATAGATTGACAAAAGCCATCACTCACCAGTTGTGTGGGGGGTGGTAGAGACAGTTGTAGTTGGTGTCTCTGTTGTAGTTGTTCCTGCTGAAAAATATTAAAGACATTGAACTTAGTTCCTAAACTACTCCAGTCGAGTTTCACCCATGAGAGGATGTGATTTCTGATGGACAAAAATTGTACTAAAAATGAAATGTATCCGTTAAAAGGAATGGGCCAATTATCCTGATGATCAAAGTAATGGTTTCTCACTGTCAAGTAGGTAAATCTGAAACAGCACAGTTGTGTTAAAAGACTTGCTAATGTTTATTGAAAGAAGACATCACTCACCAGTTGTGGGACTGGTAGTAGACTCAGTTGTGGTGGTTGTCACTGTTGTAGTTGTTTCTTCTGAATGAGAATCAAAAGCATTCACAACTATTACATCCAACTTGAACTGGAACAATATTGATAGTTTCAACATGAATCAGCAGTTATGACACATATTTAAAAATGACTGTGCAAAGTGTTTTAATCCCATTTTGACAGATTCCCAATCGGTCTGTATCCAGCAATAATATAAATGTGTATTCCATCTGACAAACTCTCCATCAAGTGAAAACCATTTGGTAAGCAAGAAAATGATACTCTGAATCCATTCAGCATATCTTGGTCTAAATCTGCACTGACATTTAGTATACAGAGGGTACATTGAAAACATAAAGGTGATTTATGAAAAAAGTAATATTATCCTTCACAAAATGAGTATCGTAAATTGAGATGGAGATGCAACAAAATTGTAGCGCCCCACAGCTCTTAGTCTCAGTTATTCAACAGCTGAATACAGCAGTTCCATCTGGAGCTATCCCCTGTGTATGAAGATACTGGAGGCTGAGCTCAATGAAGCTCATCACTGTATTCCTAACTGCCCACGACAAACTCTATTGTGCTATTACTTTCAGCATGATATTTTCAATAGCACGATCTCATTATACTTTTAGGACATGTTCCGTTTACTAAGACAGGACAGGCTGATTTTAAAGGCCGACATTCATGGAATTTGTGTGGTTTAACGTGCCTATTGAAATAACAAAGTTTATTTAATATTTAAACCATTAACTATTGTCCAACTGCAGGAATCGACTAATTCGCTTAAAAAGCAAAGGAATAGACTTTCACTGACAAGGAGCTGAAGTTGTAAAGGGACACTTGTATCCCAGGCCTTGATATTATAGATTGACAAAAGCCATCACTCACCAGTTGTGTAGGGCATGGTAAAGACAGCTGTAGTTGGTGTCTCTGTTGTTGTTGGTGTCTCTTTTGTAGTTGTTCCTGCTGGAAAATATTAAAGACATTCAACTCAGTTCCAAAATACTCCAGTCAGGTTTCACCGTGAGATGATGTGGTTTGTGTTGGGCAAAAATTATGCTAAAAATGAAATGCAGATACACAATTGCATCCGTTAAAAGGAATGGGCCAGTTATCTTGAAGAACAAAGTAATGATTTCTCACAGTCGAGTAGGTAAATCTGAAACAGCACAGTTGTGTTGAAAGACTTGCTAATGTTTATTGAAAGAAGACATCACTCACCAGTTGTGGGACTGGTAGTAGACTCAGTTGTGGTGGTTGTCACTGTTGTAGTTGTTTCTTCTGAATGAGAATCAAAAGCATTCACAACTATTGCATCCAACTTGAACTGGGACAATATTGAGAGAGTTTCAACATGAATCAGCAGTTATGACACAAACTTATAAGTGTGTGAAAAAGTTTGTTTTCCATGGAACAGAGGAGGCTGAACGGAGACCTCTTTGAGGTGTTTAAAAATATGAGGGGTGTAGATAGAGTGTATAGAAAGGGCCTTTTTCCCTTAGCAGAGGGGCCAACGACCAGTGGGCATAGATTTAAAGTAATTGGTGGAAGGTTTAGAGGGGATTTGAGGGGAAATTTCTTCACCGGGGTTTGTGGGGGTCTGGAATTCACTGCCTGAAAGGGTGGTAGAGGCAGAAACCCTCACCACATTTAAAAAGTACTTGGATGTGCACTTGTAGTGCTGTAACCTGCAGGGCTACGGACCTAGAGCTGGAAAGTGGGATTAGGCTGGATAGCTTCTTGTTAGCCAGCGCAGACACGATAGGCTGAACTGGCCTCCTTCCGTGCTATAAATTTCGATGATTCTATGAAGTGTGTATTCCATCTGTGCCACAGACAAACTCTCCATCAAGTGAGAACTATTTGGTAAGCAAGAATCTGAGACTCTGAATCCACTCAGCATATCTTGGTCTAAATTGGCACTGACATTTAGTATACAGAGGTTACATTGAAAACATAAAGGTGACTACGTAAAAAAAGTTATGCTATCCTTCACAAAATGAGTATCATAGTTTGAGATGGTGATGTAACAATAGCGTCCCACAGCTCTTAATCTCAGTTAAAAACAGCTGAATACTGCAGTCCCATCTGGAGCGATACCCTGTGTATCAAGATACTTGAGGCCGAGCTCAATGAAGCTCATTGCCGCATTACTAACTGCCCACGACAAACTCTATTGTGCTATTACTTTCAGCATGATCATTTGAATAGCACGATCTCATTATACTTTTGGACATGTTCCGTTCACTAAGACAGGACAGGCTGATTTTAAAGCCCGATGTTCATGGAAGATGTGTGTTTTAACGTGCTATTGAAATAAGCCATAACAAGGTTTATTCAATATTTAAACCATTAACTATTGTCCAACTGCAGGAATCGACTAATTCACTTAAAGAGCAAAAGAATGGACTTTCACTGACAAGTAGCTGAAGTTGTAAAGGGACACTTGTATCCCAGGCCTTGATATTATAGATTGACAAAAGCCATCACTCACCAGTTGTGTGGGGGGTGGTAGAGACAGCTGTAGTTGGTGTCTCTGTTGTTGTTGGTGTCTCTTTTGTAGTTGTTCCTGCTGGAAAATATTAAAGACATTCAACTCAGTTCCAAAATACTCCAGTCAGGTTTCACCGTGAGATGATGTGATTTGTGTTGGGCAAAAATTATACTAAAAATGAAATGCAGATACACAATTGCATCCGTTAAAAGGAATGGGCCAGTTATCTTGAAGAACAAAGTAATGATTTCTCACAGTCGAGTAGGTAAATCTGAAACAGCACAGTTGTGTTGAAAGACTTGCTAATGTTTATTGAAAGAAGACATCACTCACCAGTTGTGGGACTGGTAGTAGACTCAGTTGTGGTGGTTGTCACTGTTGTAGTTGTTTCTTCTGAATGAGAATCAAAAGCATTCACAACTATTGCATCCAACTTGAACTGGGACAATATTGAGAGAGTTTCAACATGAATCAGCAGTTATGACACAAACTTATAAGTGTGTGAAAAAGTTTGTTTTCCATGGAACAGAGGAGGCTGAACGGAGACCTCTTTGAGGTGTTTAAAAATATGAGGGGTGTAGATAGAGTGTATAGAAAGGGCCTTTTTCCCTTAGCAGAGGGGCCAACGACCAGTGGGCATAGATTTAAAGTAATTGGTGGAAGGTTTAGAGGGGATTTGAGGGGAAATTTCTTCACCGGGGTTTGTGGGGGTCTGGAATTCACTGCCTGAAAGGGTGGTAGAGGCAAAAACCCTCACCACATTTAAAAAGTACTTGGATGTGCACTTGTAGTGCTGTAACCTGCAGGGCTACGGACCTAGAGCTGGAAAGTGGGATTAGGCTGGATAGCTTCTTGTTAGCCAGCGCAGACACGATAGGCTGAACTGGCCTCCTTCCGTGCTATAAATTTCGATGATTCTATGAAGTGTGTATTCCATCTGTGCCACAGACAAACTCTCCATCAAGTGAGAACTATTTGGTAAGCAAGAATCTGAGACTCTGAATCCACTCAGCAAATCTTGGTCTAAATTGGCACTGACATTTAGTATACAGAGGTTACATTGAAAACATAAAGGTGACTACGTAAAAAAAGTTATGCTATCCTTCACAAAATGAGTATCATAGTTTGAGATGGTGATGTAACAATAGCGTCCCACAGCTCTTAATCTCAGTTAAAAACAGCTGAATACTGCAGTCCCATCTGGAGCGATACCCTGTGTATCAAGATACTTGAGGCCGAGCTCAATGAAGCTCATTGCCGCATTACTAACTGCCCACGACAAACTCTATTGTGCTATTACTTTCAGCATGCTCATTTGAATAGCACGATCTCATTATACTTTTGGACATGTTCCGTTCACTAAGACAGGACAGGCTGATTTTAAAGCCCGATGTTCATGGAAGATGTGTGTTTTAACGTGCTATTGAAATAAGCCATAACAAGGTTTATTCAATATTTAAACCATTAACTATTGTCCAACTGCAGGAATCGACTAATTCACTTAAAGAGCAAAAGAATGGACTTTCACTGACAAGTAGCTGAAGTTGTAAAGGGACACTTGTATCCCAGGCCTTGATATTATAGATTGACAAAAGCCATCACTCACCAGTTGTGTGGGGGGTGGTAGAGACAGCTGTAGTTGGTGTCTCTGTTGTTGTTGGTGTCTCTTTTGTAGTTGTTCCTGCTGGAAAATATTAAAGACATTCAACTCAGTTCCAAAATACTCCAGTCAGGTTTCACCGTGAGATGATGTGATTTGTGTTGGGCAAAAATTATACTAAAAATGAAATGCAGATACACAATTGCATCCGTTAAAAGGAATGGGCCAGTTATCTTGAAGAACAAAGTAATGATTTCTCACAGTCGAGTAGGTAAATCTGAAACAGCACAGTTGTGTTGAAAGACTTGCTAATGTTTATTGAAAGAAGACATCACTCACCAGTTGTGGGACTGGTAGTAGACTCAGTTGTGGTGGTTGTCACTGTTGTAGTTGTTTCTTCTGAATGAGAATCAAAAGCATTCACAACTATTGCATCCAACTTGAACTGGGACAATATTGAGAGAGTTTCAACATGAATCAGCAGTTATGACACAAACTTATAAGTGTGTGAAAAAGTTTGTTTTCCATGGAACAGAGGAGGCTGAACGGAGACCTCTTTGAGGTGTTTAAAAATATGAGGGGTGTAGATAGAGTGTATAGAAAGGGCCTTTTTCCCTTAGCAGAGGGGCCAACGACCAGTGGGCATAGATTTAAAGTAATTGGTGGAAGGTTTAGAGGGGATTTGAGGGGAAATTTCTTCACCGGGGTTTGTGGGGGTCTGGAATTCACTGCCTGAAAGGGTGGTAGAGGCAAAAACCCTCACCACATTTAAAAAGTACTTGGATGTGCACTTGTAGTGCTGTAACCTGCAGGGCTACGGACCTAGAGCTGGAAAGTGGGATTAGGCTGGATAGCTTCTTGTTAGCCAGCGCAGACACGATAGGCTGAACTGGCCTCCTTCCGTGCTATAAATTTCGATGATTCTATGAAGTGTGTATTCCATCTGTGCCACAGACAAACTCTCCATCAAGTGAGAACTATTTGGTAAGCAAGAATCTGAGACTCTGAATCCACTCAGCAAATCTTGGTCTAAATTGGCACTGACATTTAGTATACAGAGGTTACATTGAAAACATAAAGGTGACTACGTAAAAAAAGTTATGCTATCCTTCACAAAATGAGTATCATAGTTTGAGATGGTGATGTAACAATAGCGTCCCACAGCTCTTAATCTCAGTTAAAAACAGCTGAATACTGCAGTCCCATCTGGAGCGATACCCTGTGTATCAAGATATTTGAGGCCGAGCTCAATGAAGCTCATTGCCGCATTACTAACTGCCCACGACAAACTCTATTGTGCTATTACTTTCAGCATGCTCATTTGAATAGCACGATCTCATTATACTTTTGGACATGTTCCGTTCACTAAGACAGGACAGGCTGATTTTAAAGCCCGATGTTCATGGAAGATGTGTGTTTTAACGTGCTATTGAAATAAGCCATAACAAGGTTTATTCAATATTTAAACCATTAACTATTGTCCAACTGCAGGAATCGACTAATTCACTTAAAGAGCAAAAGAATGGACTTTCACTGACAAGTAGCTGAAGTTGTAAAGGGACACTTGTATCCCAGGCCTTGATATTATAGATTGACAAAAGCCATCACTCACCAGTTGTGTGGGGGGTGGTAGAGACAGCTGTAGTTGGTGTCTCTGTTGTTGTTGGTGTCTCTTTTGTAGTTGTTCCTGCTGGAAAATATTAAAGACATTCAACTCAGTTCCAAAATACTCCAGTCAGGTTTCACCGTGAGATGATGTGATTTGTGTTGGGCAAAAATTATACTAAAAATGAAATGCAGATACACAATTGCATCCGTTAAAAGGAATGGGCCAGTTATCTTGAAGAACAAAGTAATGATTTCTCACAGTCGAGTAGGTAAATCTGAAACAGCACAGTTGTGTTGAAAGACTTGCTAATGTTTATTGAAAGAAGACATCACTCACCAGTTGTGGGACTGGTAGTAGACTCAGTTGTGGTGGTTGTCACTGTTGTAGTTGTTTCTTCTGAATGAGAATCAAAAGCATTCACAACTATTGCATCCAACTTGAACTGGGACAATATTGAGAGAGTTTCAACATGAATCAGCAGTTATGACACAAACTTATAAGTGTGTGAAAAAGTTTGTTTTCCATGGAACAGAGGAGGCTGAACGGAGACCTCTTTGAGGTGTTTAAAAATATGAGGGGTGTAGATAGAGTGTATAGAAAGGGCCTTTTTCCCTTAGCAGAGGGGCCAACGACCAGTGGGCATAGATTTAAAGTAATTGGTGGAAGGTTTAGAGGGGATTTGAGGGGAAATTTCTTCACCGGGGTTTGTGGGGGTCTGGAATTCACTGCCTGAAAGGGTGGTAGAGGCAAAAACCCTCACCACATTTAAAAAGTACTTGGATGTGCACTTGTAGTGCTGTAACCTGCAGGGCTACGGACCTAGAGCTGGAAAGTGGGATTAGGCTGGATAGCTTCTTGTTAGCCAGCGCAGACACGATAGGCTGAACTGGCCTCCTTCCGTGCTATAAATTTCGATGATTCTATGAAGTGTGTATTCCATCTGTGCCACAGACAAACTCTCCATCAAGTGAGAACTATTTGGTAAGCAAGAATCTGAGACTCTGAATCCACTCAGCATATCTTGGTCTAAATTGGCACTGACATTTAGTATACAGAGGTTACATTGAAAACATAAAGGTGACTACGTAAAAAAAGTTATGCTATCCTTCACAAAATGAGTATCATAGTTTGAGATGGTGATGTAACAATAGCGTCCCACAGCTCTTAATCTCAGTTAAAAACAGCTGAATACTGCAGTCCCATCTGGAGCGATACCCTGTGTATCAAGATACTTGAGGCCGAGCTCAATGAAGCTCATTGCCGCATTACTAACTGCCCACGACAAACTCTATTGTGCTATTACTTTCAGCATGATCATTTCAATAGCACGATCTCATTATACTTTTGGACATGTTCCGTTCACTAAGACAGGACAGGCTGATTTTAAAGCCCGATGTTCATGGAAAATGTGTGTTTTAACGTGCTATTGAAATAAGCCATAACAAGGTTTATTCAATATTTAAACCATTAACTATTGTCCAACTGCAGGAATCGACTAATTCACTTAAAGAGCAAAAGAATGGACTTTCACTGACAAGTAGCTGAAGTTGTAAAGGGACACTTGTATCCCAGGCCTTGATATTATAGATTGACAAAAGCCATCACTCACCAGTTGTGTGGGGGGTGGTAGAGACAGCTGTAGTTGGTGTCTCTGTTGTTGTTGGTGTCTCTTTTGTAGTTGTTCCTGCTGGAAAATATTAAAGACATTCAACTCAGTTCCAAAATACTCCAGTCAGGTTTCACCGTGAGATGATGTGATTTGTGTTGGGCAAAAATTATACTAAAAATGAAATGCAGATACACAATTGCATCCGTTAAAAGGAATGGGCCAGTTATCTTGAAGAACAAAGTAATGATTTCTCACAGTCGAGTAGGTAAATCTGAAACAGCACAGTTGTGTTGAAAGACTTGCTAATGTTTATTGAAAGAAGACATCACTCACCAGTTGTGGGACTGGTAGTAGACTCAGTTGTGGTGGTTGTCACTGTTGTAGTTGTTTCTTCTGAATGAGAATCAAAAGCATTCACAACTATTGCATCCAACTTGAACTGGGACAATATTGAGAGAGTTTCAACATGAATCAGCAGTTATGACACAAACTTATAAGTGTGTGAAAAAGTTTGTTTTCCATGGAACAGAGGAGGCTGAACGGAGACCTCTTTGAGGTGTTTAAAAATATGAGGGGTGTAGATAGAGTGTATAGAAAGGGCCTTTTTCCCTTAGCAGAGGGGCCAACGACCAGTGGGCATAGATTTAAAGTAATTGGTGGAAGGTTTAGAGGGGATTTGAGGGGAAATTTCTTCACCGGGGTTTGTGGGGGTCTGGAATTCACTGCCTGAAAGGGTGGTAGAGGCAGAAACCCTCACCACATTTAAAAAGTACTTGGATGTGCACTTGTAGTGCTGTAACCTGCAGGGCTACGGACCTAGAGCTGGAAAGTGGGATTAGGCTGGATAGCTTCTTGTTAGCCAGCGCAGACACGATAGGCTGAACTGGCCTCCTTCCGTGCTATAAATTTCGATGATTCTATGAAGTGTGTATTCCATCTGTGCCACAGACAAACTCTCCATCAAGTGAGAACTATTTGGTAAGCAAGAATCTGAGACTCTGAATCCACTCAGCATATCTTGGTCTAAATTGGCACTGACATTTAGTATACAGAGGTTACATTGAAAACATAAAGGTGACTACGTAAAAGAAGTTATGCTATCCTTCACAAAATGAGTATCATAGTTTGAGATGGTGATGTAACAATAGCGTCCCACAGCTCTTAATCTCAGTTAAAAACAGCTGTATACTGCAGTCCCATCTGGAGCGATACCATGTGTATCAAGATACTTGAGGCCGAGCTCAATGAAGCTCATTGCCGCATTACTAACTGCCCACGACAAACTCTATTGTGCTATTACTTTCAGCATGATCATTTCAATAGCACGATCTCATTATACTTTTGGACATGTTCCGTTCACTAAGACAGGACAGGCTGATTTTAAAGCCCGATGTTCATGGAAGATGTGTGTTTTAACGTGCTATTGAAATAAGCCATAACAAGGTTTATTCAATATTTAAACCATTAACTATTGTCCAACTGCAGGAATCGACTAATTCACTTAAAGAGCAAAAGAATGGACTTTCACTGACAAGTAGCTGAAGTTGTAAAGGGACACTTGTATCCCAGGCCTTGATATTATAGATTGACAAAAGCCATCACTCACCAGTTGTGTGGGGGGTGGTAGAGACAGTTGTAGTTGGTGTCTCTGTTGTAGTTGTTCCTGCTGAAAAATATTAAAGACATTGAACTTAGTTCCTAAACTACTCCAGTCGAGTTTCACCCATGAGAGGATGTGATTTCTGATGGACAAAAATTGTACTAAAAATGAAATGTATCCGTTAAAAGGAATGGGCCAATTATCCTGATGATCAAAGTAATGGTTTCTCACTGTCAAGTAGGTAAATCTGAAACAGCACAGTTGTGTTAAAAGACTTGCTAATGTTTATTGAAAGAAGACATCACTCACCAGTTGTGGGACTGGTAGTAGACTCAGTTGTGGTGGTTGTCACTGTTGTAGTTGTTTCTTCTGAATGAGAATCAAAAGCATTCACAACTATTACATCCAACTTGAACTGGAACAATATTGATAGTTTCAACATGAATCAGCAGTTATGACACATATTTAAAAATGACTGTGCAAAGTGTTTTAATCCCATTTTGACAGATTCCCAATCGGTCTGTATCCAGCAATAATATAAATGTGTATTCCATCTGACAAACTCTCCATCAAGTGAAAACCATTTGGTAAGCAAGAAAATGATACTCTGAATCCATTCAGCATATCTTGGTCTAAATCTGCACTGACATTTAGTATACAGAGGGTACATTGAAAACATAAAGGTGACTTATGAAAAAAGTAATATTATCCTTCACAAAATGAGTATCGTAAATTGAGATGGAGATGCAACAAAATTGTAGCGCCCCACAGCTCTTAGTCTCAGTTATTCAACAGCTGAATACAGCAGTTCCATCTGGAGCTATCCCCTGTGTATGAAGATACTGGAGGCTGAGCTCAATGAAGCTCATCACTGTATTCCTAACTGCCCACGACAAACTCTATTGTGCTATTACTTTCAGCATGATATTTTCAATAGCACGATCTCATTATACTTTTAGGACATGTTCCGTTTACTAAGACAGGACAGGCTGATTTTAAAGGCCGACATTCATGGAATTTGTGTGGTTTAACGTGCCTATTGAAATAACAAAGTTTATTTAATATTTAAACCATTAACTATTGTCCAACTGCAGGAATCGACTAATTCGCTTAAAAAGCAAAGGAATAGACTTTCACTGACAAGGAGCTGAAGTTGTAAAGGGACACTTGTATCCCAGGCCTTGATATTATAGATTGACAAAAGCCATCACTCACCAGTTGTGTAGGGCATGGTAAAGACAGCTGTAGTTGGTGTCCCTGTTGTTGTTGGTGTCTCTTTTGTAGTTGTTCCTGCTGGAAAATATTAAAGACATTCAACTCAGTTCCAAAATACTCCAGTCAGGTTTCACCGTGAGATGATGTGATTTGTGTTGGGCAAAAATTATACTAAAAATGAAATGCAGATACACAATTGCATCCGTTAAAAGGAATGGGCCAGTTATCTTGAAGAACAAAGTAATGATTTCTCACAGTCGAGTAGGTAAATCTGAAACAGCACAGTTGTGTTGAAAGACTTGCTAATGTTTATTGAAAGAAGACATCACTCACCAGTTGTGGGACTGGTAGTAGACTCAGTTGTGGTGGTTGTCACTGTTGTAGTTGTTTCTTCTGAATGAGAATCAAAAGCATTCACAACTATTGCATCCAACTTGAACTGGGACAATATTGAGAGAGTTTCAACATGAATCAGCAGTTATGACACAAACTTATAAGTGTGTGAAAAAGTTTGTTTTCCATGGAACAGAGGAGGCTGAACGGAGACCTCTTTGAGGTGTTTAAAAATATGAGGGGTGTAGATAGAGTGTATAGAAAGGGCCTTTTTCCCTTAGCAGAGGGGCCAACGACCAGTGGGCATAGATTTAAAGTAATTGGTGGAAGGTTTAGAGGTGATTTGTGGGGAAATTCCTTCACCCAGAGGTTTGTGGGGATCTAGAATTCATTGCCTGAAAGAGTGGGAAAGGCAGAAACCCTCACCATGTTTAAAAAGTACTTGGATGTGCTCCTGAAGTGCTGTAACCTGCAGGGCTACGGACCTAGAGCTGGAAAGTGGGATTAGGCTGGAAAGCCTCTTGTTGGCCAGCACAGACACGATAGGCTCAAATGGCCCCTTCCATGCTGTAAATTTCCATGATTCAATGAAGTGTGTATTCCATCTGTGTCACTGACAAACTCTCCATCAAGTGATAACTATTTGGTAAGCAAGAATCTGAGACTCTGAATCCATTCAGCATATCTTGGTCTAAATTGGCACTGACATTTAGTATACAGAGGTTACATTGAAAACATAAAGGTGACTTTTGAAAAAAGTAATATTATCCTTCACAAAATGAGTATCGCAAATTGAGATGAAGATGCAACAAAATTGTAGCGCCCCACAGCTCTTAGTCTCAGTTATTCAACAGCTGTATACAGCAGTTCCATCTGGAGCTATTCCCTGTGTATCAAGATACTGGAGGCTGAGCTCAATGAAGCTCATCACCGTATTACTAACTGCCCACGACAAACTCTATTGTGCTATTACATTCAGCATGATATTTTCAATAGCACGATCTCATTATACTTTTAGGACATGTTCGTTCACTAAGACAGGACAGGCTGATTTTAAAAGGCCGACATTCATGGAAGATGTGTGTTTTAACATGCCTATTGAAATAACGAGGTTTATTCAATATTTAAACCATTAACTATTGTCCAACTACAGGAATCGACTAATTCGCTTAAAGAGCAAAGGAATAGACTTTCACTGACAAGGAGCTGAAGTTGTAAAGGGACACTTGTATCCCAGGCCTTGATATTATAGATTGACAAAAGCCATCACTCACCAGTTGTGTAGGGGGTGGTAGAGACAGTTGTAGTTGGTGTCTCTGTTGTTGTTGGTGTCTCTTTTGTAGTTGTTCCTACTGAAAAATATTAAAGACATTCAACTCAGTTCCAAAATACTCCAGTCAGGTTTCACCGTGAGATGATGTGATTTGTGTTGGGCAAAAATTATACTAAAAATGAAATGTATCCGTTAAAAGGAATGGGCCAATTATCTTGAAGAACTAAGTAATGGTTTCTCACAGTCGAGTAGGTAAATCTGAAACAGCACAGTTGTGTTAAAAGACTTGCTAATGTTTATTGAAAGAAAACATCACTCACCAGTTGTGGGACTGGTAGTAGACTCAGTTGTGGTGGTTGTCACTGTTGTAGTTGTTTCTTCTGAAGAGAAACAAAAGCATTTACAACTATTACATCCAACTTGAACTGGAACAATATTGATAGTTTCAACATGAATCAGCAGTTATGACACATATTTAAAAATGACTGTGCAAAGTGTTTTAATCCCATTATGACAGATTCTCAATCAGTCTGTATCCAGCAATAATATAAATGTGTATTCCATCTGTGTTACTGACAAACTCTCCATCAAGTGAGAACCATTTGGTAAGCAAGAAAATGAGACTCTGAATCCATTCAACTTATCTTGGTCTAATTCATTAAAGATGCATGTATGTGTGTTGCTGGATGTAATCCTGGAGGCTTTACCACAGGACCTCCTTCTTCCAATTGCCCAGCCCTCATGCTCCCCAACTAGTTGCCCAAATTGGAAAGCGAACAGACTCTTCATTACTCGATTGAATGATTCTTAACTGTCAGTCAAACAGACTTTTCTTTCCCAACTCCACCATTTTTATAACTAATAAACAAAAGTGTTGAAACAAAATGATTTTTTTTAATGCCCCTATGCTTTTATCCTGCCTGCTCCCAGCAGTGTCCTGTAGACTAATCTTCAAACCCTGGAAACTGCAGGAGAATCCTGGAGGGTTGGCAACCCAACCCCGATGGTTTACACTCACTGTTGAGCCTCACGCATAAAGAATGGCCACTCAGATCAGATGTTGGAAGACTGGCAAAGCCAATGCAACTACTCCATCATAAATCATTGAATTCATGAGTGGAAATAATTAGTCATGATTGAAGACGACAGGCATCATATTAGTGCTGCTCATTCAAAAGCAATGATGCAATAGTAACTGCTCAGCAGCAATATTAATGAACAATGAAATATTTAATTTGTTAAAATCTTACGTTACATTTAACATCAACTGTTGATAGTCAACCCCATTGATGGTGAAACTCATCTGCCATAACCTCAGCAGAAGAGCTATGGAAACCTCAGAAAAAGTGTGAACGCCGCTTTCTTTTATTCATTCATGTGATGTGGACATCGCTGGCAAGGCCAGCATTTATTGCCCATCCCTATTTGTCCTTGGGAAGGTGATGGTGAGCTGCCTCTTGAACCGCTGCAGTTCGTGTGGTGAAGGTATGCCCACAGTGACTTTTATTGTAGTAGTCTCGTGGAACTGAGTGGCTCGCTAGGTCATTTAAGAGTCAATCACATTGCTGTGGGCCTGTAGTCACGCATAGGCCAGACCGGATGAGGACGGCAGATCTCCTTCCCTAAAGGAAGTTTTTCTCGATTTTTCAGAGATTTTCCATTTGAAGTTGTGGTGGAAGAGAGGGTGCACCTACACGGCATTTTGCTATGTAATTTTGAACCAAATATCGGCCAGGAACTTAATGGAAGGATAGAACTAGAGCCAACCCTGGGAAATCTCAGGAATTTGATCTCGTGAGAAATCAATAAGCATTAAGCTCACCAGACTCTGATTCTACCACTTTAGTGTCAGGTCCAAACATTATGCCAGCTGGTGTAATACCTACTCATTTGTACAACTAAACTTTTCTTTGATGTTTTGCTGTAGAATGAATTTATAACTGTGTTCATGGTTCAGGACTTGTACAGTGTTTTAAAAACATTAAATAAACTTGACGACAGCTGTTAGTACTATTAATACTGCACTGTTAACAAGTCAAGCATTGTCCAGTAGTAACACATGACATCCATTATATATTCATTGTGCTAGCAACTGAAGGTTGAAAAGAAAAGTTACTTACGGATACATGTATGGATTCCATCGATGCACTTACTATAAATAAAATCAAATAAGATATTACAACAACAAACAGGTTTAAGATGCTCCCCGTGTACAGAGGGACACCCTGGAGTGCTTTACAGAATGGCGGACATCAAATGGACACTTAGCAGGAAAGCAAAAGGAAAAGAGAAGTTTGCAGGCTCTGAAATCACAGCCAATAGTAAGGGTCTTTAGGAGGATTTTAAATGCGGGGCAGAAGGTAAGGAGGAGTACCTGAGGGATGGATTTTCAGATGGCAGTGGCTGAAGGGTCAGCTGCTGATCATGGGGTGGAGGGAACAAGGAACAACAAGTAGACTGCTGTTGGAGTAACAGAAAATAAGCAAAATATTGCAGAAGAAAATCACAGAATAGGTAGGGGGAGACCATGAAGGAATTTGAAAGTAAGAGTAAGGATCTTGGAGTCAATTTTCTGGGCCAAAGACAGGGGTGACGGGCCTTAGTTCAGTTGGGAGATTATCATAAGATTTATTTTATGTTTTAATGATCAAAATATCTATTTTACAAGCTAGTGTATCAATTTTAAATTCATAAAATTGTTTTTTTATTTTATTTAAGGTATATTGAATCATCAAATGTCCTTATACAGTTCATCTAGATCTGTAATAGGTCTTAACACAAACATGTATGAATTTAACTTGGCTTGCTTGTGGTTATAGGAAAAACCTTCTCTGCCTTTGAAATGAAAGGAAACTTAGCTTATGTTTCTTTCAAGCATTTATAAGTGAATGATTTAACCCCATAAGGATTCAAGATCCAACTGCATTACAATTAACTTGCTTTCAACACGAGAATGGTGATAGAAGAAATAAAATACAGGTTGAAGTTCCCTTATCCAGAGCTCCCTTATCCAGAACCACCCCTCGTCCAGAACCATTTCTGGCCGCTCCGACAGGAACAAATTGAAGTCCTTCCTCACTGCCGACTCCCGCAATTGCTGGCCTGACCCCGTAATCTACCACCCCCCCATGATCTCTCTGCCACACTCCCAGCCCCAAGCCAGCCAGCCCCGATATCCCCTTGCTCAGTACCTGTACCATCCAATTTAACGTGACCACCCCTCGTCCGGAAAAATCCCGTATCCAGAACAGGCCGGGTCCCCGAGGGTTCCGGATAAGGGAGGTTCAACCTGCTACATTGTTATGGCTACTTTACCATTTTTCACAGTCATTTCTTGTTGTTTCACCAGGTTGCAATATTCTTCCTTCATAATAACAAGTGCACTGAGGTAACGCAACGCACTTCATTGTATTTTCATCCAAATAAGGGGCAATCACTGGGCATTTGGCATAACAACCTAAAACAGTGAGAAATAAAATCACCATGAAGATAAACAGAAGCTTTGTTAATGCTAGAAATCTTAAGTAGAAGCAGAAAATGTACATCACATCTGTCAATACCAAAATGTTTCTGTGGATTTAAATTCAGATCATCGAAGACCTTTTTTTATAACACACTCAGATCCGAGAGATTTCCAGCATACATCGGAGCACAAATCAGGAGACGGCCAGGGCTGGGGTGTGTGATTTTTCAATTTGTGCTTCCTGTCTGTGCAGGGATCACAAAGAGCAGAAAATCTCCCCTTTCATCTTTCACTGATTGTTGGAAAGTGTGATTCTTTATGAACCTCCATCAAAAGGTGCAGATATTTTCATCGAGGAAACTTAATTAATCGATTAATATTATTACAGGGATTTTAACATATCATTTAATATAATCTAAACAGCACCTTCAAGAACTGCAGAGTACTTCTTTCCAATGTAATGTTCCGAGCATGTTTTTGTTGTTAATGTTCCACATGGCTGATAGTGCCAGCTGCAGTCACCAGGTGCGTTGTAATAGTCACAATACACAGCTGCAATGTAAAACAGAAACAGTTCAAATGTGATCATCGGTCATTTATTCAGTTCGAAAGTAAACATCCATGCCAAATACATAGAGTATTATCACCTTAAACATGTTGCTCATTGATCTGGAGTGTTGGACTCTCATGCTTGGGTTAGTGTTTGAGTCCCTATAATGACTTATACTCTGACTAAGTTATTCCCCCATTCCCAGAATATCTTATCCAGGTTGATAGATGGAGTATCTTTCAATAATAAGGTAGGCAAAGGAGAATTATGCATAATTCCACAAAGCGTACTCCGGTGATTTAATGTGGAGCAGCAATGATAATGACAGTTGTGATAAAGTGTACATCCACTCTCGATGTTATAGGGCACTAGGAACATGGGGAGTGGATAGTGGCAGCAATCTGGGCTCCAAATAAGTGTTCACAGATGTCCCTGATTAAGCAAACAGACAAGGAGCTTAAAGAAACCAAATATTTTAGATTAGGCTCGGACCACCAGGGTGGACAGACATTGGTCTGTGACAAGTTTTGAGTTAGTTTATTTTGGTGAATCTAACAATAAAAGTGAACAGGCGTGCTGAATTGCCTTTGGTTGACTGAATTGAAATTGGTTTTGAGAACATAAAGGGGGGTGATAACAAGTACTGGTGATCTGATCACACAAAGTCTACAAACAATTACCTCCAAAATATACCACCCACCAGGCTCAAGTAGAAGATAATGGCAGTTTTATGACAGAAAAGATGGGAATTTGAAGAGGAAAGCAAATGTTTTTTATAATCTCGCTATTATCAAATGACATAGGTTACAAGCAACAGGCATCTAATTTAAACACTTAGTAATGCTGCTCTGTGGCACATCGTGTTACATAACTACGAACCAACAAATGCATGCTTGATGAATGCTTACACTTTAATTCTTTATAACAAGGAATACAGAAATTTAGACTTACGACATAGATCGGGGGTTCTCCAGCGAATACAAACATCAGCTCTATTACAAGTTTCTGCATACACTGCTACAGCGGTACAGAAACCCAGATATTTTCCCTTCATATCACAGGCACAAGCCTCTTGGATACAAGCCTCGTAATATGTGGTTGGGTCAACCTGATAAAGTACCACAGTATCAGAAATCACGAGGGTGCTTTGTAAAAATGCTATATCTCTTTATATTTGTTTAGTATTTTACCTTTCTATGGCAGGCTTGGAAGACTGGGCCTTTAATTATGCTGCATCTCTTCTGAGCCCATGCTAAACAATATGGATTTCTATCACAAGGAAATGTTTGATTTACTGCATTAGAACATGACTGTCTAGACTTCCAACTGTTTCCAAACTCCATATGGCTAGTCACCAAGCTCTTCCCCTTTGTTGTCAGATCATCTTCAATGTCACCGTTGAAATTTCCACAAAGGCCATAAACTTTATGCTTAAAAATGTAAAAGAGAATGAAAAAAATGGTTACTATTCTAAAAGCACAATACATGTTTCATACTTTTTTCCAAGTGAACCCAAGATCGAATGCAAGCCCCAGAACTGATCAGACCCTCCAGTGGAATCCCGCCACAATTCTGGTGGGAGCCCCTTAGAATGGTCACAAAGTTCATGGGGACCCAGCTACACCCAGTCATCGACCTTACAGGGCAGCTTCCAGTGGCCTTGTTTCAGGAGTGGAACCTCCGCCTGCTCCAAACAAAAATACCAGTGACATAGAATGGATGGAGCATCAAGAAGTTCTTACATTACAACAGTGACTACACATCACAAAGTACGTCATTGGCTGTAAAGATCTTTGGGGCATCCTGAGGTTGTGAAAGGTGTTATACAAGTGCAAGTTCTTTCTTTCTTCATGAGAGTGATTAATATATGGAATCAAGTTGCCGACAGATTGGTGGTGGTGGAACCTCTGGGCGTATTCAAGAAACAACAGGATACTGCAATGAAGGGAGTGTAGTGTGTTTCTGGGTGGATGAATTAATATATAGGCCGAATGGTCTTTCTCATAAATACAGCGTTACAACTCTACACTGGCAGTTTCCACTATAACTGTAGACATAGGGATTTAAAATGGAAATATAAGGACAAATCTATAACTTTAAAATGAGGATTGATTTGCGTCTGCATACCCTGTTCCAATTATCCCTCAACTGAAGACTACACTTGTTTTGACTCCTTGGGTGTAATGCCACAGGAGGTTGGCAAGTATTATATTCAAAATCTTGTGTATATACATGCTCCCTATACAAATCCCTGTTGTCAGGATTTTAATTTCACAGTTTTACGCCAGCGTTTCACATTGCAACTCCATCAACATTTATAATTCAAATCCTGTACATCAACAGTTGCGATGTAGTTGTAGACTCTTGCCAATAGATGGCATGATGTCCCTCTCAATGCTAGCTGTCACCTTGTTTTCCTGCTTTCAGGTAAGTACATTTTTTATGTAAAGCTTTTACCATATATATATATATATGTAAATAATGGCTTTTTAGTGACTTTGGGCAATGTTGTTTCCCACCCTACAAAAAATGGATCTGTTTTGCTCTCCCACACTGGCGGTTCCAAGCCCTTGGCCTCAGGCCAAGCTCTTGAGTTGCCTGCCTTTGATCTGGCCATTTCCCACCTTGGCCTTGGTTCGCACTCTGGATTAGCTGCCTGTCAGCCGCCAGCCTCAGATTCGCACTGCTCACTCCTAGTTCAACGAGTCCCAATTCTTACTCATCAAAATTGTAAAAAAAACATGTTATCCCTTACCCTCAGCCTCCGGCCCAACTCTGGTTCCCACAGTCACCATTCTGACAGCCTTCCTTCTACTGTTGAATTATGCCGCTCCCCACCTCATGCATAAATGAATAACTATTACCCTGCTGCCATCTTTTCCTCTGACAATTCAATATTGACTCTCCACATATAAATGGATAAATGTTGCTCAGATGTTTGCTAAACTTTTATGTGTTTATCTAAAGTTCCAGAACACTGTGAAAAAAGTATAAAGAGAGATGAAGAAATGTTTAGAGAGTCTGATAGAACAGGAATCAATGGCTGGGAGGAGCGGGGCAGTGTTTCTTAAATTAGGTCTCAGTAAATTTCAATTTCTAATTGTATTTAAAGATACGAGGGAAAGGTCTTAATTTCTGAGCCCTACTTACCTTCCATCTTACATCCAATGTGACTGAAAGTCTTGTACGTTTGTCCCATATCACAGTGATCCCATTGTAAAATGTCAGGATTAAATAGAGTCCAACAGTGTGAAGCGTATACGAATTATCGGTGCACTGGGTTTGTCTAAGAGACACCTCAGTTACTCCATTCCCACCCAGTAGAATTAGTTCTTTACCCTGTAAGAATACATTTGAAAATAATACAGTTAATAACAGGCATAATAATTTAAGATTAGGCATTGCAAGTGCATGCATTTTAAAATCTTGTACCAAAATACCAGTTAGAACCTTTTAATAGTTACAAATCAAAACAAATACCTCAAGTAAAATCCTGACATTTCTTGAACATGTCACTCCATTTTCACAGCAGGGAACACTCTCTATTAGTATTTGGAATGCACCAATTGCTCGTTGATCTTGGTCCTAAAATTAAAATAACTTGAGTGAATTTATGTGGTGGAACCTCAACATGTAATCTAGGCTGACTCAGCCAGCTGAATAATTCCAGTATAATTTGTAGTTTGCCAATTTAAGAAACATTTCCATGACTACACTGCTCTCAAATAGATGCAAGAACATAGGAAGGGGAAAAGGTAGGGCTGTATTAAGAATTCTTGGGCCATAGGCACCAAGTGACAGCCAGCACCTTAAATGTCACCAATATGTTTGCTGAAAAACTATTCTCACTTCAGAAGATCTGGTGATGGATAGATTTTTGTTAGACTTCGTCTGCCCTTCCCATTTGCATCCCAGCATCAGTTTGGGGCATGTCTGTTGGCATGCCTAGGCAGGATTATCACATTGTGATGTCTGCTGGAAGTGGTTTGTGTGAACATCAACCGAGGACTGGATTAGACTTGGTTATAATAGCCCTATGCTCACAAACCTGCCAATACTCCCTATCAAGGCTTGCAAATGAATAATAGGTGGGTGAAGTACCAGAGAAGGCCTTATGAAACTTCACCCCAGCACGGTGTCAATGTCTTCAGGAGTGATGGGGGAAAATCAGTGAGGTACAACTAATGGAGCTTGGGGTACTAAAACCTCAAGTTACCAACACATGGTTCTGGTATATCCATCATCATGAGCATAACTCAACAACAGTAATTGGACTTTAAGCAATATTGAGTCCAGTGCAAATGTAAAATGTGAGACATTTCTGATTATATTCAAAAACATTTTGAAATGTAGCAGTATAGCTCAGATTTATCATTCTGCTTCAGAGAGTACAAGCCAATTCAAACTTTTAGAGATCCACTTAGAACTGCCACTGCATATTTATAGTTTCATATATAATACTTTCAAGGTCCCAAACCTGCCATTTCTGCCACCTAGAAGGACAAGGGCAGCTAGCACATGGGAACACCACCACCTGCAAGTTCTCCTCCAAGTCACACACCATCCTGACTTGGAATTATATTGTCGTTCCTTCATGGTCTCTGGGTCAAAATCCTGGAACTCCTTCCCTAACAGCACTGTGGGAATACCTTCACTACATAGACTGTAGCAGTTCAAGAAGATGGCTCACCACCACTTTCTCAAGGGCAATTAGGGATGGGCAATAAATGCTGGCCTTGCCAATGTTGCCCACATCCCGTGAATGCAGATATTCTGATGGTGAGTGAACAAGTGAGTGCGTGAGCATGCTTAGCTGCGGTCAACTATTATTCGCTTTGCTTCAACAGCCAAAAGTGGCAAGAACTCAGCAAAGGCCGACCTTGCAAAAGCAAAAAGTAGTTGCCACGACCTTTCCTTCATCACTAAACAAATCATTCATCAAGCAACATTTTGAGTAAATATTCCAATGGCATATAAATTCTTAGCAGCAATCACCATTTCCAAAAAATAATATTTTTCATTTCAACATGAACTCCGAAATGATGCAAGGATTTTGAACGCTTGATCTGATTCAAAGAATTTCTATCTCTGCTTACTACTATATAACAATTTGTTTGCCCCTTTAACCTTTTATCTCCCCCTACCCCCCAGACAACAGCAACTGACTGTACATTATTGTGTATTTAAAAGTCTATCTCGATCATTTTACTTTTACTTAATTTCATTTCATGTCAGGTGACTAAATAATTACAGTGTTAACCAGTGAGTGTCAATCACATTGCACCCGTTTATTATAATTGCCAGAATTTACTTACAACTTTTTTTCAAGGGATTCAATCTGTAGAAGGCAGATCTGATGGATCACCGTACACATTTCAAATTAAGATAGGATTACCAGTGATAACAGCCCTGTTAAATGTGACTCACTATAACTTACCTCAACAAAGATATATTCACAGTTGCCATCATAGCTGTATCTTTTTCCGTCAAAGGTTATGTAGTGACCATTTCCATAAACGAGGCATGTCTTTGGACATGGCTTCTTGGTACAGCTCCAGGATCCACCCTGGCATGTGCTGCAATATAAAGAGCGCAGAGTAATATTGTTCTACAATTTTGTATAGTCAGTGAAATATTATTTTAGTAGTTTAATTAATTTTAATATTTGTTTAAGCTCACCATTTATTGCAGCCACTTTTGATTGTTTCTCCAGGACCAAAGGTTTCGCTACCAAATAAACAAGGACACTGTGCCAGTTCAGTGCATTTTCCACTGGAATCTTCTACCAAACCCTCAGGGCACACACAGCCAGGGACACACGGATTTGGCTTTATAAAAGAGAAAGCATTTTAACAATCATCAGTATTGGCAATCTATAAATCTTACCAATATACAGCATCTATGGATTAATCATCACAAAGTTAAAATCTCCATTATTGGCTGTGTCAAAATATCTACAGACCTAGATTGCCTAGAACCACATTCTATCTTGCTCTCTGTGTTATAAATTTAATTGGAAACCACAGAGTATAATTCTAAATGGCATAGCAACTAGAATGGATCATTCCATTCATTATATAGTTAACTCTATTAAACAAAACTGCCTTGGGGAATTGTTCAACCCACTGGCCTATAAATTAGGACACATGAACACCAAAAACGTATAGGTTTGTGGTCACTTACGCATGGTTTGCTTAGAGTTTCACATGTCTTCTTACATATACTGACAGTATTACAGTCTGAAAATACTTTTCCTTTGCAATCTAAAGAAAAGCATAATATTTTTTTAAGATCATTATTACTTATTAATTTGATTCTAAATTTAAATGTTGTATCTCAATGGCTTTAACAGAGATTGAAAAATTGTTTACCTTGTGGGATGGTTGGGCGAATTCTATCAGGGCAGGAAGGAACTCCATCGACACAGAAACTGAGAGAAAAATTGCGCTTCATTATTTTACAGTTGCTTAATTGATACAAATTGTGCAGAGCAAAATAAAAGTACTCACCATGTCATTCCACTTAGAGGAATAATGTGGTCTTTTGGTATAATCAAACCACCAACATAGCACGGGCATTCTGATTTGCTCACACAGGCTCCTTTGTCATCCATGTACTTTCCCTCAGGGCAGCCACAGCCAGCAACTGGAACATCTTGAACCCCACATGTGAAATTTGTCATTGACAGTTGTTTGCAGGTACGGTTACAAGCTCTCATATCATAGTGAAAAACCTGAGTGTTGGGGCAGGTAACACCTAAGAAACAGAAGAATTCACGTCAGCCATTTTATTTTAGTCAAAAGTCCCGAATCCTGATAAATGCATTGCTAATTACTCAAGAGATTTTATAACTGGCAAAGACTTAACCTAATCAATTCATTGTCTGCAGACTAAACCACATTTTCAAAAAAAATGTCGGGCTGCAACATTTTTTATGTTTCTGTGACAACTTTGATCTTGTTCTTTATTGTAAAACTTTTTAGAATTGAAGTAAATCATAATAAATGATGAGTGAACCAACTTTTCCAAGAATACTGCACAATTCAGGGTACGATAGCATAGTGGTTATGTTATTGGACTAATAATCCAGAGGCCTGGACGAATGATCCGTAGAAGTGATCTCAAATCCCACCACGGCAGCTCGGGAATTTAAATTCAGTTTATCAAATAAATCTGGACTAAAAGGTAGTATCAGTAATGGTGACCATGAAACTACCAGATTGTCGTAAAAAATGATCTGGTTCATTAATGTCCTTTAGGGATGGAAATCTGCTGTCCTTACCCTGGTCTGGCTTATATGTGACTCCAGACCCACAGCAATGTGGTTGACTCTTAACTGCACTCTGAAATGGCCTACCAGGTCACTCAGTTGTATCAAACCACTATCAAGAAGTATACAAAAAATAAATACAGACGGACCTCCCTGCATCGACATAGGCACCGGACATGACAAAGGCACACCCAGCATACTCCTCCTCACTAACCTCTGGGGATATGTGCCAAAATTGGGAGAGCTGTCCCACAGACTAGTCAAGCAACAGCCTAAAATAGTCAAACTCACAACATCATACCTTTCAGGCAACATCCTAGAATCCTTCATCACCATCCCTGGGGTATGTCCTGTCCCACCAGCAGGACATGTTGAATACCACTTGAAAGAAGCACTGAGGGTAGCAAGGGCACAGAACATACTCTGGGTGGGGGAATTTAATGCCCATCAACAAGAGTGGCTCGGCAGCACCACTACAGACTGAGCTGGCTGAGTCAGGTAGGACATAGCTGCCAGACCAGCGGCAGGTGGTGAGAGAACCAACACAAGGGAAAAACCTACTTGACCTCGTTCTACCTGTCGCAGATGCATCTGACCATGACAGTGTTGGTATGAGTGACCACTGCACAGTCAGGAGCAGCAGCAGACATACCTAAAATTGAAATGCCAATATAGGACAACATACATGCTAAACAATGGAAACAGCATGCTATAGACAGAGCCATGCAATCCCACAACCAACGGATCAGATCAAAGTAGTGCAGTCCTGCCACATTTAGTGGTGGTGGACAATTAAACAACTAACAAGAGGAGGGGGCTCCATGCACATCCCCATCTTCAATGATGGGCGGAGCCCAACACGTGAGTGCAAAAAACAAGGCGAAAGTTTTCGGAACCATCTTCAAAAGTGCCCAGTGGATGATCCATCTTGGCCTCCTCCTGAGGTCCCCACCTTCAAAGAAGCCAGTCTTCAGCCAATTCAATTCACTCCACGCGATATCATGAAACGGCAGTGCACACTGGATACAGCAAAGGCTATGGGCCCCTAAAACATCCCGGCTAGCGTCCTGAAGACTTGTGCTCCAGGACTAGCAGCGCCTCTAGACAAGCTGTTCCAGTACAACTACAACATCCGACAAAGTGGAAAACTGCCCAGGTATGTTCTGTCCACAAAAAGTGGGACAAATCCAATCCAGCCAATTACTGCCCCATCAGTCTACTCTCAATCATCAGCAAAGTAATGGAAGGCGTCGGCGATATTGCTATCAAGCAGCACTTACCAATAACCTGCTCACCGATGCTCAGTCTGGATTCCACCAGGACCACTCAGCTCCAGACCTCTTTACAGCCTTGGTCCAAAAATGGACAAAAGAGCTGAGTTCCAGAGTGAGGTAAGAGTGAGTGCCCTTGACATCAAGGCAGCACTTGACCGTGGCATCAAGGAGCCTTAGTAAAATTGAAGTCAATGGGAATCAGGGGTAAAATACTCCACTGGCTGGAGTCACACCTAATACAAACCAAAATGGTTGTGGGGGTTGGAGGCCAGTCATTTCAGCTCCTGGGCATCGCTGCAGGAGTTCCTCAGGGCAATGTCCTAGGCCCAACCATCATTAGCTGTTTCATCAATGACCTTCCCTCCACCATAGGATCAGAAGTGAGGATGTTTGCTGATTATTGCACAGTGTTCAGTTCCATTCACAACTCCTCAGATAATGAAGCATTCCATGCCCGCATGCAGCAAGACCTGGACAACACTCAGGCTTGGGTTGATTAGTGGCAAGTAACATTCGCGCCACACAAGTTCCAGGCAATGACTATCTCCTATAAAAGAGAGTCTGACCACCGCCCCTTGACATTCAACAGCATTACCATTGTCAAATCCTCCATCACAACTTCCTGGGGGTCACCAATGACTAGAAATTTAACTGGGCCGGCCACATAAATACTGTGGCTACAAGAGCAGGTCAGAGGCTGGGTATTCTGTGGTGACTGTCTCACCTCCTTTCTTGCCAAAGCCTTTCCACCATCTATAAGGCACAAGTCAGGAGTAGGGTGGAGTACTCTCCACTTGCCTGGAGGAGGGTAGCTCCAATGACAATCAAGAAGCTTGACACCATCCAGGACAAAGCAGCCTGCTTCATTGGTACCCCATCGACCACCTTAAACATTCACTCCTCCCCACCACCACCGGTGCACCATGGCTGCAGTGTGTACCATCTACAAGATGTACTGCAGCAATTCGCCAAGGTATCTTAGATAGCATCTTGACCTCTACCATCTAGAAGGACAAGGGAAACAGACGCATAGGAACACCACCACCTGGAAGTTCCCCTCCAAGTTACACACCATCCTGACTTGGAAATATATCGCCGTTTCTTCATCGTTGCTGGGTCAAAATCCTGTAACTCCCTTCCTAACAGCACTGTGGGAGTACCCACCACATGGACTGCAGCAGTTCAAGAAGGCGGCTCACCACCACCTTCTCAAGGGCAATTAGTGATGGGCAATAAATGCTGGCCTTGCCAGCGATGCCCACATCGCATGAACGAATAAAAAAAAGTTATTTTCTTTCATGAAAGATGCCATAATGTTAGTAAAATATCATTAAACATACTTAGTAATTAGCAGAGAAGAAGGACGTCATAGTGTTTCTTTTATACTTTTTTCTTCACTATTGTTACATATAGATCTGCTAAGTCCTATACTCAATCCTGAGTACATCCTAAGTACACCAACTTCAACCCTTCATTTATCATTTCATTTTACATAGCAGTTACTAAGATTTCCTACTGGGAATTTGATTAGCCATGATGTAATTGAATGGTGGAACAGGTTCGAGAGGCTGAATGGCCTACTCCTGTTCCAATGTACACCTCTCCTTAAAGGTATATCTTCCTCTGGTTGCTAATTGTTGCAAAAGAGTAGCTTAGTGTTAACAGTGGTGCATCACCAGTATATTGCACTGGTGGACTATTCTGATCAGTGCTTTGAGGGCTGGTGCTATTCAGAAATGGATGGGGTTAAATGAGCAAATATTCTAAAAAATGGCTTTCTGCTTGTTAAAATATTGTAAAGGCAATCATGAGGAAATTCCTGCAGAGTTACACAGGGGGATGTAAACAAATAGAAGTATGGAACTGGTAAGAATTGGTAGTAGTCGTATGAAAGAAGGGCTGTATTTCAATATATTTCCACAGCAGCAACAGAAACAGAGTAGCATGGAGAAATCTTCTATACCACAGCATAAGGGTATAACATACTAATCAAAAAATATGCCTTTAAAATTGTAGGGGATGTTAGATCACATCTGGAATATTTGTCCTGTTTGCAGTTCCTCTATTTCAAAAGTGGTGTGTTATTGGGGAGAGTTCAGCAGAAGGTGACAACAATAATAACCAAGAGTGATTATGTACCAATGGGCCTTTCCCCCTTGAGAAAAGACTAAGAAAGGTCTTGATAGAAGCTTTAAAGTTTTATGTGGGGCTTCAATAGGTTGGAAACAGCTACATTTTTCTGCTGTGTATAGAATTTCAGGGCTAGGGGGCAAAGAGTTAAGATAAATAGGTTAGACTGTCATTAAAACAGTGGAGAAACATCATAAAAAAGCTCATACTCTCTTCTACAAAAGGCTGTGGATGCGGGAAAATATTAGCGTTCAAGACTGAGATTGATAGATTTTTGTTAGGTAAGGGAATCAAGGGAAATGGAGCAAAGGTAGGAAATTGGAGTCAGGGTGCAGATCAGCTATGATGTAATTAAGTGGCGGAGAAGTGCACAGGGGCTAAATGAAATACGAATGTTCCTCTGTCATTTTTCTTTCTGTGATTATCATATATAATATATATAATTATAATATGATTATGATATATAATATATGTGAGCAAAATCCACATACTGCAAATTGATCGTCTCCAGTTGTTCATGATGATGCCCTTTGCAGCACAAGCATGAGAATAGGCTTCCATTGCAGCACACACACAGTCGTTGACCTTCTCACAGTTACATGAGGCAACTTTACACATCTAAAAACACAACAAAAAGCATATTGTTATAAAAGTCTGCTTTTAAACATCTCCATTGTGGATATCATCATGACTTTATTACAACAGTGACTACACTCCAAAAGTACTTGAGACGCCCGGTGGTCGTGAAAGGCGCTATATAAAGTCTTTCTTTTAAAATCTGTATAGAGAAACAATGCTTCTTATTTATATTGATTAAACCTCAACCTATCAATACCCTGTAACTTTTACTGGAACGATTAAAGGAATGCAACTTTAAATTTCTGCCCAATAGCCTAAGATTGTATTATTAAGATAATGGGTAGCTTGGTATATCTGAATGATTTTCAGCATAATGTGCCCTGCGCATCCAAACGATGTAAAATGCTTATTTTACTTGTGTGCACAAGATAAAAGTTCATGGAGTTGGGGGTAATATATTAACATGGATAGAGGATTGGCTAACTAACAGAAAACAGAGAGTAGGGATAAATGGTTCATTCCCGGGTTGGCAATCAGTAACCAGTGGGATGCCACAGGGATCAGTGCTGGGACCCCAACTATTTACAATCTATATTAACGACTTGTAGGAAGGGACCGAGTGTAACCTGGCCAAGTTTGCTGACGATACAAAAAAGGGAGGAAAAGCAATGTGTGAGGAGGACATACAAAATCTGCAAAAGGACATAGACTCTAGGTGAGTGGGCAAAAATTTGGCAGATGGAGTATAATGTTGGAAAGTGTGAGGTCATACACTTTAGCAGAAAAAAAATCAAAGAGCAAGTTATTATTTAAATGGAGAAAGATTGCAAAGTGCTGCAGTACAGCGAGACCTGGGGGTACTTTTGCATAAAACACAAAAGGTTAGTATGCAGGGACAGCAAATGATCAGGAAGGCCAATGGAATCTTGGCCTTTATTGCAAAGGGGATGAAGTATAAAAGCAGGGAAATCGTGCTACAGTTGTACAGGGTATTGGTGAGGCCACACCTGGAATACAGCGTGCAGTTTTAGTTTCCATATTTACAAAAGGATATACTTGCTTTGGAGGCAGTTCAGGGAAGGTTCACTAGGTTGATTCCGGGGATGAGGAGATTGATTTATGAGGAAAGGTTGAGTAGGTTGGGCCTCTACTCATTGGAATTCAGAAGAATGAGAGGTGATCTTATTGAAATGTATAAGATTGTGAGGGGGCTTGACAGGGTGGATGCAAAGAGGATGTTTCCACTGATAGGGGAGACAAGAATTGGAGGGCATAATGTTAGAATAAGGGGCCGCCCATTTAAAACTGAGATGAGGAGACATTTCTCTCAGAGGGTTGTGGATCTGTGGAATTCATTGCCTCAGAGAGCTGTGGAAGCTGGGACATTGAATAAATTTAAGACAGAAATAGACAGTTTCTTAAACGATAAGGGAATAACAGGTTATGGAGAGCGGGCAGGGAAGTGGAGCTGAGTCTATGATCGGATCAGCCATGATTGTATTAAATGGCGGTGCAGGCTCGAGGGGCTGTATGGCCTACTCCTGCTCCTTTTTCTTATGTTGTTATGTGTTCTAATAATCTACTTTTGTCTTAATCCCAATTGTAAATGATACTTCATTGAAAATCGGCAGAAAGGAGGATGAGGTCCATGGTGTGTCTATGCTATTTGAAGCCTGCCCTAGATTTGGGAGCATAAACAAAATCCTATTACAGTAAAATACTGTAATATTAACTGTGTATAACTAAACATAATTTCTAAGGAAATTTTGACCTGTTAGTTTGATTATAACTTATTTTCATTTGTAAAAGTTCATACAGAATTCTGACTTACTTCATAATAATTGTCAAACTCCACTGTAGAATGGCACTTGGAGAAAATTCCTGCAGGGTCTTTTAAATATGCACAATGTTCTTTGGCGTAGTTTTCTGCAAAACAAATGTAAGTTATGATTATATAAAATCAGAAGTGATCGAATCTGTGCTGAATTACTTGATTTCAGCCAAGGTGTCAGTAAGGACACTAAATTGTCCTCCATTTCCTGACCAATGACAACATACATTTGTATAAAGCCTTTAACGTCATAAAACGTCCCAAGATGCTTCAAAGAGAACTATCAAGAGGAAAATCTCTCTCCTGATCAATGCACTGTTGACAGTGTGCCTCTGGATTTGTCAGGCAAGATCAGAATCTCAGAATCTGGCATGATATTCCACCCCCTGCCTCCACGCCCCCTCCCCCACCCTCTCCCCACCATCACCCCCTCCTCTCTCCCCCCCCCCCCCCAGCCCCGTCTTACCACACCTTACTCAAATAGCACTTTGTCAGAGTTCAACATTCTTGCCTATTAGGCTTAGGGGAGATTCTGGGTTAATTTATATTAAGATAAATTCAGTTGTCAAGAGGTTAAATCCACACAACATATTTGAGAATGCGCATTCGATTCAGCAATCAGGATTAGCAAAGTAACTAAAAGAATTGTGTTTCTCGTATACCACCTGAGTTTGAGACAGTGGGGTTCATTAGTATGTTTTAACAAGATTCACATATATAATGTAGCTTCATTTGTTTTGAGCACAGCTAAAGACCTACACCTAGGAGGCCACTGGCAGCTTTCATTGTCAGCTCAACTAGCCATTCCCTTACTCAGAGTTTGAGCAGGATCGCAGGTTAAGTCTGGTCAAGTTGGAACCAGGTAGTCTACGGAAAAATTTAGATTTAAAAGGCAATCGGGGAACTCTCTTTTCCTAAAGTTAGAGCCAGTCAGTTCAGCAAATACTGACATAAGCTAAGCCTGTATCTGGAGTGGTGTTGCATAGTTTAATATTTGTAATGTTACAAGAAGCAATAGGAATTACATTGAATTTCAATTAATTGCATTGAATATTCTGTTTGTTCACATAATACATATAAAATAAATCAAATTTTTGGGTTCTATTTGGCCTCATTTCACTACAGTGTTTATCAATCTGCCTTCTAGAAGTTACAGATAATAAAAATGCTTAGAAAGAAACAAGAAATATAAATCAGTCTGCAAGAATTAAAAATATTTTCTTAAGAAAATGTTTCTTGCACAATCGGATATTCCACGAGAATTTGGAAGAAACAGTCTTTAATAGATTCCCCCTGCTACTATACCAGATTAATCTTTAATGTGTTATAATGCTGAGAGTGACTGCTGTTCGTGAGTATACTGAACTCTGGCCAGATGAGGATTAAAAGCCCTCAGAAGGAAAGAGAAGCTTTGGTCCACAGAGTAGAATGTCTAAAAAAAATCTAAACAAAGTAAAATACCATGAGGAAGATTCTATTCACAAGTTACCATTTTCTGAACTAACGCAGGTAGGATTCACTTTTGGTGAAGGGCATCCGGAACCATCTTTCCAAGAATTAGAGAAAGCAACATGTGTGTACTCCACAATGCCATGTGCAGATAGAAAGTCATCGTCTGCATTGTCATTGAAGGTGCCGCATAAGCCTGGGTAAAGAAGTACAGGTCATCACAAGACACCAGTTATGTTTATATGTAACTTTTTCTGATAGATGAATAAAATTGAGTTTATCCCATTAATAACCTGCAGTTCATTAAAATGTTACACAAAATATATTTGTTTTCTCTAAACAGGGAATTTTAACCTAACCTGCCCGTTGGGAAATTGACGGATCGGTTGTAACGCTAGTTTTACACCCCACCTGGTTTTACTCTCCAGTGACGTCAATAGAGCGTACGATTGGGCAGAGTGTAAAACTCGTGTTCTCCCCAATCCCGTCAGTTTCCCAACAGGCGGGTTAGGTTAAAATTATCCCCAGTCTGTTTTGGGAGGATCTTTTACTCCTGCAAGATGAATCTAGCTCACAGTATATATTAGAGACACACACAGTCATTGCCAAAATAAGGAGATTGTGGGAATAATTCAAAGTCTTATTCTAACAGACAGTTTAATGCAGTTCTGGGGAAGGTTTTACAAAAGCGACTGGCTCGTGGATGTGAACAATGATACTGATATGCATAGTCAAAGTATTTTCTGTGCATACTGTCTGTGTCAGCTGGAGGGAAATCAACTCAATATTAGAAGAGTCTTTAAAGGAGCTGATGTAAGGCTATGTATTATGAATTCTGAAACAATTTTTTCTAGTAAACATGAAGGGGCTGAAATTTCCCCCCTCTATAAGCTCCATTACCGCCTCTGGAGCGGAGAGGCCTTACCGACCGGGGGCAGACGGATGGGCCGACCCGTCCGAAATTGCCCCCGGGCAGGAAGTGGCAGGAACGGGTTACTGCAATGCCCGTTTTCCCGCCGCATCGGGCACGCGCCGACCCCTTACCGACCGGCGGCGACCTGCTTTCCAACCCCCGCAGGAAACTGCCCTGTGTGGGATTGCCTCACTGGAGCGGTGCCGCCGCAGGTCGGTGCCACTGACAGCTTTCCCCAGGTTTGGCAGGGTTACCAACAGGCAGCCTAGCACCCCCTCTTGCAAGGGCACTTCCGCCCCACAGCCCCCAAGATATCCACCCCGACACACTAAATAAAAACAAGTGCTGAATTTTGATCGGGGATTGGGGCGGGAAAAACTTAAAGATACGGTAAGTGTGCCCAGTTTGGAGCGAAGGGCAATTTCGGCTCAGAAATTTTACATATATTTAACTTCAAAATTTTAATGTCAAATACCATATATGAAAAGAAACACAGCATATTTTCGTATATACTGGAGTATTCTAGTAGGCAACAACCATACTTAGCACATGGGTGCAGCAATGTTGCTTTTGTAATCCTACTGATTGCTTTAATTGTTCCTCTTCAACCAATGCAAAAGGTCAATAGAGCAAACTAATAAACAAAGGAAACAAGGGGAGTTGATGAATTCGTTAACTGAAAACTAGGATTGGTGCATTATTTTATGAAGCTATAAAGTACAAAAAAGACTGGACACCATCAATAGGATAGAAACAGTCCCGAGCTCTTTTTTTCACCAATTTCTTTAGATGCAGCAGCGCAGATCTAGTTTAGCACACTGATCACACAATCAATGTAATAATTGTTCCCTCAAAAATACAGTTAGTTGTACCTTTTGTGCTTCCCTTGGCACTTTTGGGCAGTGACATGTAAAGCTGCATGATTGGAGATAGCTGTATTTGCATTTTCAGCCCAGAATTCGTTATTACTTGAAGGTACATTGAAGATTGTTGAAATATTGTTATATCACCTGGGGAAAAAGAAATCAGGTTAACTTCATTTTAATCATCATTTGTCTGATTGTTTGATAGGTTGATTGATTAACAGGTAATTTACCATTTTCTAGAGGAATTCCCACTATATTTCCATTAGAGTTGACAGTGCCATCATTATTAAATATGTAGGTGTTCTAGAATGAAAAAAATCAATGTTATAACATTTAGAAAAAAAAATGGAACACAAAGTGACTAAATGAATAATATTCCAAAATCTTACCTGATACTTTGTGTACGTAATTCGCTCTAAACATGTCTGTTCATATGCAGCTTGACATGGATGCATTTCAATTTTTACTGACCAATCTTTTGTCTGTGAAAAACAATTTGAAATATATAACTCAGCAAGGTGTGTTATATTATAGCAAAGTGCTTCTTTGAAAAACGAAATAACAACAATTAAAAACAGTTGATGCAGCAAAAGCTCACGTACAACAACAGCATAGTATGAGCAATCTCCGATCAAATTATAGTATTGGCCATCAAATGTTGTGATATGTGTTCCTTCTTCAATTTTGCATATTTCAGGGCAGTTAAGATCAGCGCACTCCCACATTCCACTTTGGCAGGTGCTAAAAGTATAAGGAAATACATTTATAGCAAGGTATTTTTGCTGAAAGGTTTGAACATTAATTTATTGACACGCATATGACTTGAGCTGGTAACCATTACCATGAGTGGCAGAAAGTCTTTCTCTTTTCCGTAGAGTTATAAATTACTCCACCGAATTCACAAGGGCATGCCTTCGGGCTTATGCATCTGTTGCCGTCTCTTTGGGTATCAAGGACAGTACCTGAAACATAGAAGCATAGAAACATAGAAAATAGGTGCAGGAGCAAGCCATTCAGCCCTTCTAGCCTGCACCGCCATTCAATGAGTTCATGGCTGAACATGAAACTTCAGTACCCCCTTCCTGCTTTCTCGCCATACCCCTTGATCCCCCGAGTAGCAAGGACTTCATCTAACTCCCTTTTGAATATATTTAGTGAATTGGCCTCAACTACTTTCTGTGGTAGAGAATTCCACAGGTTCACCACTCTCTGGGTGAAGAAGTTTCTCCTCATCTCGGTCCCAAATGGCTTACCCCTTATCCTCAGACTATGACCCCTGGTTCTGGACTTCCCCAACATTGGGAACATTCTTCCTGCATCTAACCTGTCTAAACCCGTCAGAATTTTAAACGTTTCTATGAGGTCCCCTCTCATTCTTCTGAACTCCAGTGAATACAAGCCCAGTTGATCCAGTCTTTCTTGATAGGTCAGTCCCACCATCCCGGGAATCAGTCTGGTGAATCTTCGCTGCACTCCCTCAATAGCAAGAATGTCTTTCCTAAAGTTAGGAGACCAAAACTGTGCACAATACTCCAGGTGTGGCCTCACCAAGGCCCTGTACTCAAATCCCCTCGCTATGAAGGCCAACATGCCATTTGCTTTCTTAACCGCCTGCTGTACCTGCATGCCAACCTTCAATGACTGATGTACCATGACACCCAGGTCTCGTTGCACCTTCCCTTTTCCTAATCTGTCACCATTCAGATAATAGTCTGTCTCTCTGTTTTTACCACCGAAGTGGATAACCTCACATTTATCCACATTATACTTCATCTGCCATGCATTTGCCCACTCACCTAACCTATCCAAGTCACTCTGCAGCCTCATAGCATCCTCCTTGCAGCTCACACTGCCACCCAACTTAGTGTCATCTGCAAATTTGGAGATACTACATTTAATCCCCTCGTTTAAATCATTAATGTACAATGTAAACAGCTGGGGCCCCAGCACAGAACCTTGCGGTACCCCCACTAGTCACTGCCTGCCATTCTGAAAAGTACCCATTTACTCCTACTCTTTGTTTCCTGTCTGCCAACCAGTTCTCAATCCACGTCAGCACACTACCCCCAATCCCATGTGCTTTAACTTTGCACATTAATCTCTTGTGTGGGACCTTGTCGAAAGCCTTCTGAAAGTCCAAATATACCACATCAACTGGTTCTCCTTTGTCCACTTTACTGGAAACATCCTCAAAAAATTCCAGAAGATTTGTCAAGCATGATTTCCCTTTCACAAATCCATACTGACTTGGACCTATCATGTCCCCATTTTCCAAATGCGCTGCTATGACATCCTTAATAATTGATTCCATCATTTTACCCACTACTGAGGTCAGGCTGACCGGTCTATAATTCCCTGTTTTCTCTCTCCCTCCTTTTTACTGAAGTATAGTAAAATAAATACCTCAGTACAGGATACATTGATTCATAACAAAAACAAAGCACATGACTTTCATCTGAAGATATCCAACTTATTTTGACTTTTTTTTGGCAATGTTTTATTCGAGAATAGTTAAATCTCCAATGGAAATGGGAAAGCTCCAGGCGCACACATTACAGAATGCCAAATTAATTGAATCCATGACAATTCAGAAGAAAACGACCCTGCTGCAGGATTGCACACTCCCATAGCCTGTTTCCATTTCCAAAAATACAAGGCTATTTCCACTCGCTTTAACAAATCTACCCAGAATGTGGACAACTGATTACTCTTAGCTATAAAGTTACACCTGTTACACAAGAATAGTGTGTCATTAAAGGGGAAATACAAAGCTTCATGTCAAAAACAATGTCAATTGTCTGAGAATTGCCTATTATAAACTTGATTCAGTCTTTTCAAAGTTTTTAAAGGAAATCTTTTTGCTGTACTTGATCACAGTAGTCATGTTAAACAATGAACGTGTTTCACTTCAGCAGATCATTCAAAGAGAGAAATGAGAAACAAAATCATGGATCCATCAAAAGATGGATTCAACCTTTTTCCTCTTGTCAGCCTTTTTGTTAAGCTTACCCCTTTCATTCCAAACTAAGCAGTTTAAAAAGATTTTCAATTTGTGAAAATGTATTGGCGCAACCATTGAATAATATTAGGTAAAAAGTATTCTCAAAGAAAGTTGAACCATCGATAACTATTAAACATAATTACCTTCTGGACAATGACAAGTATTCACACACTGATCGCACTGTTGTTGAACATTTGGATCGGTACAGGTTGGAATGCAAGCAGGACCACACTCGTCGTAAATCTGATCCCCAGGACAGGTGGGTGGTGCTGAGAAGGAAAAGTTGTTGATTTTATAATTTGACCTACACAAAGCTGTTAAGCAGCAAAAATTAATTACTAAAATCTTGTTTGTTGATTAATTCAAGAGATTGAAAAAAATAGCAGTCCTATTAACTTTTAAAATAGTTTGGTTCAATTTCTGACTGTCCTCTGCAGAGATAACTTACCACAGTTTGTAGGTTTCCTCCAATTATCCCAGACTGAAGATTTATGTATGCACTGACGTGAGATTTCTTTAAAATTGACACATTTACATTGTCCTGCTCCTTTACAAGCGCAAACATCCTTCTGACACATCTCAAAGTATTTAGCAATAATGGCATTGGAAGAACACAATGGGAAATAACTTGATATTTCCAAACAGTCCTGAAAATATAGAAAATAATATTAGAGTTTGAAAGGTAATTAAATCAACAGAATTTCAAATCAGCCTTCTTGGGCTGCAATATACATAATGAGAGCAGAATCATTGAATTTGCCAAACCTGTCTTCCATACAGAGGATAAATGAGAGAAACAAATTATCAACATTTTCCTTTTGCAAGGGCAATTATTGATCAGCAACAAGACTACATCAAACACTGCATCATAGAATTTTATTGTTGCAGAAATCTATGGGGGCTAAATTTGGTAGCTCCCAAAAACAGGCGTGGGGATCGCGATGCACGCCCAATAATTGCAATGCAAGCAGCATGCCAACTTTGTGTTGACTGCTCATTTCCATGATTGCAGCATGCAGCCAGTGCTAACCACACTGTTCATTGGCTGCACGCATCAACAGGGGGCCCAAAATTGTTACTTGCTAACACCAGTTAAAGCTAGCCTGCACTGCTTAAAGCTAGCCTGCAACTCTTAAAGGAGAGATGCATACTGGCTGGTGCTAGCAGTCGTTCGGGAAGTGAATCTGACCTGGGAAACAATGAAGAAAGGCACAACATTGGAGAAAGCGGGATCTAAGGCTGTCGGACGCTGTACTCGAGGCCTTGGTGGAGGAGGTGGAAAAGAGGAGAGATATCCTGTATCCGCAGGGGGCCCGGAGGCCCTCCAGACACATGCTGAGAAGGCAGTAGGAGCAGGTAGCCGTGGATGTCAATGCCAGGAGTCAAACCCCGAGTACCTGGATGCAGTGCGGCAAGAAGGTTAATGGCTTCACACAAATGGTTAAGGTCAGTGAATGCATCTTCAAATGCCATATCCCACCAACTGCACCATTAGCCTCAACCACTGCTCAATGCACCACACTCCCCATCACTCACCTAGTAACAATCTCTTATCAATCAAGACTCATATCTAACATTTATAGCTTCACCTCACACACTTAGCACCGCCGCAAGCCTCATCTCACAGCTTGCACACACTGCCAGCTATTCAAGCATGACAGCCATATCACCCAGACAGATTGTACACTCACTGACATACTTCCCTTTCCCTTGCAGGACAAGGTGGTGCACAACCGGAGGCAGCAGGTTCTAACCGGCGGGGGAACAGGCTCGCCTGCATGTCCTAACTCCCATGGAGGAGACAGTGCTGGCCATTATAGGAATGGCTATTGCTGAGGCCGTGGCCAGCGGCGGGCTGAAACCATTGAAGATGACAATATCCTCAAACCTAATCCTCCTTCTCACAACCCACTTCCCCCTCATCCCACAACTTCTTTTGATTTACAAGCTGCAGATGATTTAACCATGCGCCTCTTACTTTCCCCCTCTCCCTCACCACAACCTTAACCTGTGTCTTTCTACTTTCAGATACCCAAGAACTACAACCTGCCCGGGCAATGGTGGAAGAGCAAGAAGATAGTGGTGATGAAGACACTCTCACTCGATTTAACACTTGCAGCCACCAATTCAGATACTGACACTTTGAATGTATTTTAGAAGATAGGATAGAGGTGGAATCTGGACATGGTGAGACACAGGCACGAGTGTCCTGCAGCCAGAGCAAGGTGTTTGGATAGTCCATGTGCCAGCTCGCTGGAGGGCACGGTCACATACGAGTTCTGCTGTAGAGGTCTCAGATGAGGACTTCGATAGGGTAGGCTACAAAAGAATGTATGGGTATGCGCAGTGAAATATTGGTGTATTGGGAAGCCTGCATACAATGTCAAGGAGCATGGAGGAGTCCGACACCAACTTGGCACAGGACTTTGCGCAGAGCTTGGAGCCCGTCCTTTCCAGCATGGAAGTGGTGACCAACTCCATTAGCACAGTTGTGTATGCAACAATGTTGCTGCGTCTGATGGCCGATGTCTCAGCTTCCATTGCAGCACAAGCAGCAGCCATCCAACGTCTGAATGTTGCAGTTGAAGCACAGACTGCTGTCATGCAAAGTCAGCTTGCTCTTAAGCAAGCTCAGACTACTGCAATCATGGCTGTGGATTCAAAGGGGCTTGTAGGGTGTCACAGCAGTCCAACAATCTGTCCGACAACAGATTACTAGGATTGGTGAGGCACTACCCTGAGGGTTAGCAAACACTCCATTGATCATGAACCTGCTGCCCTCTTTCAGGAGGACAGCATTATTTCTCCCACCACTGCGACTCTGCCAGTGCCCTTGCTGTTGCCTGTCAGCCAGTCAGCCCAGACTGCTGCCAAGATGTTGCAGTATGCAGCCAGGCCTTCTAGGCCCAGAGCTGCTCAAGATCATCCACCTGGCCCATCTGCAGTCTCCTCCACTAAAAGTCAGCAGCCTTCCACCAGCCATGCTGCAGCCACTGGGGTAACACTGCGTAGGAGCACTAGGACAGGCAAAGACAAACAGGCACTAAGGGAATGCACAAGCGTGATTAGTTTACGTTTATATGGAACATGGCTTGTGATACGTCCTTACTACACAGTATAAATGCACACGAGGCCCATGCTTGAGAGAAGGTCAGTCTGTGACCTGTCCTTTATTCCTTAGCACTCAAGTGATGAAGGTGGGTGGAGCTTCCCCTTTTATACCTGAAGGCCCAGGTTAGGAGTGTCTCCCACCTAGTGGTCAGTGTTTTCACGGTGTACAACTTAGGTCAGTTTATACATGGGTTACAATGCTGGTTGAATACATGACATCACCTCCCCCCTCAAAGTCTTATTGGGATCACAGGTTGAGTCTCTCTGGTGGTTTACGCTCCCTTGTAGAGCGCCTGAGTTGGGGCTCCGGTTGTTGGGCGCTGGCCTGAGTGTCTGCTGTTTGCAGTGCCTCAGGCCTGTCCGGACTGCCCACAGTGACTGGGCTCTCCTCCCTTTGGTTCTGGTGTTCGGTCACCTGTGGTGGAGTGAACTCTATATCGTGTTCTTCCTCTGCTTCTTCTATGGGGTTGCTGAACCTCCTTTTTGTTTGATCCACATGTTTGCGGCAGATTTGTCCATTGGTAAGTTTAACTACCAGAATCCTATTTCCCTCTTTGGCAACCACAGTGCCTGCGAGCCATTTGGGCCCTGCAGCGTAGTTGAGGACAAAAACAGGATAATTTACATCAATACATCGCGCCCTCGCATTCCTGTCATGGTAGTGATATTGTGACTGGCGCCTGCTCTCGACAATTTCTTTCATGGTGGGGTGTATAAGGGATAATCGGGTTTTGAGCGTCCTTTTCATTAGTAGCTCTGCGGGTGGAACCCCTGTGAGCGAGTGTGGTCGGGATCTATAGGCCAACAGGAGGCGTGATAAGCGGGTTTGTAGGGAACCCCCTTGGAATCTGAGCATCCCCTGTTTGATTATCTGCACTGCTCGTTCTGCCTGGCCGTTTGAGGCCGGCTTGAACAGTGCCGTTCTAACATGGTTAATTCCATTGCCTGCCATGAAGTCCTGGAATTCAGTGCTTGTGAAGCACGGGCCATTGTCGCTGACCAAGATGTCCGGTAGACCGTGGGCGGCGAACATTGCCCGTAGACTTTCTACCATGGCAGAGGATGTGCTTGAATTTAAAATGTCACACTCGATCCATTTGGAGTAGGCGTCGACTACAACCAAAAACATTTTCCCCATGAAAGGACCTGCGTAGTCCACATGGATGCGTGACCAAGGCTTGACGGGCCATGGCCAGGGGCTAAGGGGGGCTTCCCTGGGTGCATGGCCCAGCTGGGCACACGTGTTGCACCTGCGAACACAAAGTTCCAGATCTGTGACTATCCCTGGCCACCAAACGTGTGACCTGGCAATTGCCTTCATCATGACAATGCCTGGGTGCCCATTGTGGAGTTCTCTGATGAACACCTCTCTGCCCATCTGGGGCATGACTACGCGGTTTCCCCACAGTAGGCAATCGGCCTGAATCGAGAGTTCATCCTTGCGCCTGTGAAATGGTTTAAATTTCTCAGGGCATGCCCTGTACGTGGCTGCCCAGTCCCCATTCAGGACACATTTCTTGACTAGAGACAATAGCGGGTCTCTATTTGTCCAGACTTTAATCTGACGGGCTGTCACGGGTGAGCCTTCGCTTCCGAAAGCTTCAACAGCCATGACCATCTCAGCACCATGCTCGGTAGCCCTCTCAGTGGTGGCTAGTGGGAGCCTGCTGAGTGCATCGGCGCAGTTTTCGATGCCCGGTCTGTGCCGAATTGTGTGGTCATAGGCAGCTAACGTGAGTGCCCACCTCTGTATGCGGGCCGATGCGTTTGCATTTATGGCCTTGTTGTCGGCCAAAAGGGATGTTAGGGGTTTGTGATCTGTCTCCAGCTGAAATTTCCTGCCAAACAGGTACTGGTGCATTTTCTTTACCGCATATACACATGCGAGCGCATCCTTTTCTACCATCCCGTAGCCCCTTTCTGCCTGGGACGGACTCCTGGAGGCAGAAGCTACCGGCTGTAACTGACCCTTGGCATTGACATGCTGCAACACACACCCGACACCATAGGACGACGCATCGCACGTTGACACAAGTTTCTTACATGGGTCATATAGCGTTAACAGATTGTTGGAACATAACAAATTGCGTGCTCTATTAAAAGCCCTTTCCTGGCTGTCCCCCCAGACCCATTCGCGACCTTTGCATAGGAGCACGTGTAGCGGCTCAAGCAGCGTGCTCAATTTGGGAAGAAAGTTCCCAAAATAGTTCAGGAGCCCCAGGAACGAACGCAGCTCCGTCGTGTTACGGGGTCTGGGTGCTCTCTGGATCGCTTCCGTCTTGGATGCAGTAGAACTGATCCTGTCTGCTGCTACCCTCATCCCCAGGAATTCTACCTCTGGAGCTAGGAAGACGCACTTCGCCTTTTTCAGTCGCAGACCTACCCGGTCCAGTCTGCGTAGCACCTCCTCCAGGTTGTGGAGGTGTTCTTCAGTATTGTAACCCGTAATGAGGATGTCGTCCTGAAAAACCACTGTCCCTGGAATCGACTTGAGGAGGCTTTCCATATTTCGTTGGAAGATCGCGGCGGCCGAGCGAATCCCGAACGGACATCTGTTGTACTCAAACAACCCCTTGTGTGTCGTGATGGTGGTCAGCTTCTTCGACTCACTCGCCAGCTCCTGGGTCATGTAAGCTGAGGTCAGGTCCAATTTTGAAAAAAGTTTGCCACCGGATAGCATCGCAAAGAGGTCCTCCGCTCTCGGTAGCGGGTACTGGTCTTGGAGTGACACCCGATTGATGGTGGCCTTGTAATCGCCACATATCCTGACCGACCCATCCGCTTTGAGCACCGGCACAATCGGGCTCGCCCAGTCACTGAATTCGACTGGCGAGATGATGCCTTCCCTCAACAGGCGGTCCAATTCGCCTTCTATCTTTTCCCGCATCACGTATGGCACCGCTCTGGCCTTGTGGTGTACTGGTCTGGTGTCCGGGTTTATGTGAATCACTACCTTGGCCCCCATGAAAGTGCCAATGCCGGGTTGAAATAATGAGTCAAATTTGTCCAGGACCTGTGAGCATGATACTCGCTCCACAGAGGAAATTGCATTGACATCACCCCATTTCCAGTTCATGACAGCAAGCCAACTCCTCCCCAGTAGTGCGGGACTGTCCCCTGGGACAATCCAGAGTGGCAACCTGTTCTCCGAATCTTTGTGGGTCACGACTACCGTGGCGCTGCCTAGCACCGGAATGATCTGCTTTGTGTAAGTCCGTAGCTGTGCGTCAATCGGCGATAATTTTGGCCTCCTGGCCTTGGATGCCCACAACTTTTTGAACTGTTTGATACCCATCAGGGACTGGCTGGCACCCGTGTCTAACTCCATTGATACTGGGATGCCATTGAGGAGCACTTTCATCATTATCGGTGGCGTCCTGGTGTATGAACTCGTGCTCCACATGAACTCGCTGAACTTTAGCTTCCAACGAATTCCCCCAGTGTCCATTTCTGCAATTTCTGCAGGTATTTTGCTCATCTCTGCAAACTCCGGCTGAATGTATGCCTTCACGCCTCCAGCATGAGTTGTGGTTTGAAACAAAAGGTCCCTTGCCAGTCGATCGTCTCTGACTGCCCCTGTTATTGTCCTTGAGTGCACCATTAACAGGTGTTGATAGCCCCATTACTGGCTGCATTGTCCCTTGCAATGGCGTGAATCGCTGTTCAGCTTGCCATTGTCTCTGTCGAACTCCCCCTCTGGGTTCGACTACATGTTGGGGCATGCCTGACTGCCCTTGTCTGCCTGGAGAACTGTGTGCTGCTTTAACAATGTTGAATCTCTGTCCCAACCATTCCTTAACACAGTACCTCTCATCTGTTCTGCTAGTGGCCATGCTCGCGTGGTTTAAATTCCAGTTTCTTGTCACCATTGATACGTCCTTACTACACAGTATAAATGCACACGAGGCCCATGCTTGAGAGAAGGTCAGTCTGTGACCTGTCCTTTATTCCTTAGCACTCAAGTGATGAAGGTGGGTGGAGCGTCCCCTTTTATACCTGAAGGTCCAGGTTAGGAGTGTCTCCCACCTAGTGGTCAATGTTCTCACGGTGTACAACTTAGGTCAGTTTATACATGGGTTACAATGCTGGTTGAATACATGACAGCTTGCTTTCATTTAAAAATTTGATTTGGAATATTTATTTTGTGGAGGATTTTATTTTTGCACTGGCCAAGTGATAGTCAGTGACAGAGGAAAGATAAGGGGCTGCATTTTAGATTTTGATGATTTTGGGGCGGTAATGGCAGCAGGGCGGCAAAGTTTGCGCCTGGGAACAATTTGCGCCTCAGTAAAATTAGACAGCTGGGTCCTGAGTCAGGGGGTGCAGTGCAAAGGGAGGTGTTGTACATCCCTCTTGGGTGCTAGCCTGGGAACATCCTGAGCTAAAAACTGGCTCTCCGAGAGATGCTAGGGAGAAAAAAAAACTAAAAAAAACCCCACAGAAACATTCCCAAAACATTGCCCACGCCACTACAACATAAATCGCAAGTAAAATTAAAAGAAAAAACAATCACACTTACCTTAGGAGTTCATTACTTACCCCTCTTGGGTGCCAGGCCGCTGGCCCGGCCGAAACCCTCCCTGGTGGCCTAGTGTTTGCCACTCAAATGGCTGCAGAGTTCGCAGCGGCCCTCCCCTTTAACTGAAGGGGAGGGACATTGTGACACGTCAGTGCGGCGCTGATGACTGGTGGGGGTGGCTGAACCGCTGCAAGCGCATTTCCACCTGGCAGTGACTGGAACACCGCCCCAAGCCCCGACAAAATTCTAAAACGGTATGTGCGCCCTCTTTGGGCGGAGCTCAATTTTGGCCTCGGCAAGTCTTAGAAACACAGGGGACAGAAAGTTGGTACAATGAAATGCATTATCATTTGTTATCATGCAAAAAATGAAACTGGAAAGAAGAAACCACACAATGGATAGGAAACAATTTAGGGGACTGACAAGCACTTTTAAAAAATCTGCTTAATGCTCTGAATAGTGCATTCTGAATAGATAGATGTGCAACATGCCTATTGAAGACATAACTCTTACATAACTGGCACCAGAAGGGCACCTCGCTCATACAATATTGTCAGAACCTAAATCAGTTTGGACATTCAGTTCCAAACAGCCACCAGATTGTTTCCTCTCACTGATGTTGTTTGAGCCCAAGTCATAGGGATTTCAGTATATTAGAAGTACTCCAGACATGGCGGAAACAATTTGAAGAGAGGATGAAGTACTAGAAATTGCATATAGTAACAAATGGCTTTTTTTTGCCAACTGTCTCAGCTATCTTCCCTCTTCCCTCTTATTTTGAAGCTTTTGACTCCTTGCTAGGGTATCATTCCACTGGAGCCACTCACCTAAATAGTCATTATACATGTGTGGTGCTTAACAGTGAGTGTCACAGAATCACATAGAACTTTACAGCACGGAAACAGGCCATTTGGCCTAACAGCTCCACGCCATTGTTTTGCTGCACACAAGTCTCCTCCCTCCTTGCTTCAACTAACCCTATCAACCTATCCTTCTATTCATTTTTCCCTCATGTATTTAACTAGCTTTCTCTTAAATGCATCTATGTTACTTATCATTACCTCTCTCCCAAAGCAAGCACTCTACTCGGAACTCCTTCACGGCAAACGAGACAAAGGTGGGCAGAGGAAACATTTCAAGGATACCCTCAAAGCCTCCCAGATAAAGTGCAACATCCCCACTAACACCTGGGAGTCCCTGGCTAAAGACCACCCTAAGTTGAGGAAGTGCATCCGGGAGGGCACTGAGCACCTCGAGTCTCATCGCCGCGAGCATGCAGAAATCAAGCGCAGGCAGCGGAAAGAGCATGCGGCAAACCAGTCCCACCCACCCTTTCCCTCAACGACGATCTGTCCCACCTGTGACAGGGACTGTGGCTCTCGTATTGGACTGTTCAGCCACTAAGGACTAATTTTTGGAGTGGAAGCAAGTCTTCCTTGATTCCGAGGGACAGCCTATGATGATGATGATGATCTATGCGGGTACCGAGTTCCACATTCTCATCACTGAGTAAAAGTCAGTAGGTTAATTCGCCATGGAGACATCACAACAGAGCCCAGTCCGATCATCACTCAAGATCCATGAAAACATACTTCCAGCATATGTCTGGAGAAGCTAAACCAAAAATTAAAATGTCATCAGGAAACTAGAAGTCTCTAGTGGATCCTAAGGGATGTGAAAGGAAACTATACTAGTTACAGCCCCCATTCAGTTACCTGGATTTTTAGAAAGCATTTGAAGCTAATAAACAAGCTCATGAAATGAATGGCAAATTCGCTAAAAACTGAATTTGCAGTAGAAAGAGGACAGTTTTCAATCATTGATAGAGTTATATGGGAGGGTATCGTTACCAGTGGAGTTTCAGCAGTATCTGTTCTGGATGCTCTGTTAAGAAATGATATGAAGAAGGATATGTTTTGTAGTATAACAAAATACTAATGATAGCAATTTTTGTTACTAGTGATGAATATTCAATGGCATTTCATAAAGTGAGGTTCTGTGCATTGGAATAGGAAGCTTGAAAATAATGGGCTTGATCGTAGGTTGGCCTTTTCACATTCCATCCTTTCCTATTGTGGAACATAATGCTTCTTAGTGGGGAGGGAATTGGAGCCATGATGTTACGAATAGGACTCAGAGGATAATGAAGGAGGGGAGTAACATTAGAGACAGAAACAGGAATGTGGAAGAATAGGAGTATGAAGCAGCGTATTTATTTATTCGTTCTTGCGCTGTGGACATTGCTGGCACGACCAGATTTATTGCCCAACCCTAATTGGCCTTGAGAAGGTTGAGGTGAGCCGCCTTCTTGAACCGCTGCAGTCCGCATGGTAAAGGTACTCCCACTGTGCTGTGAGGGAGGGAGTTCCAGGATTTTGACCCAATGACGATGAAGGAATGGCAATATATTTCCAAGCCAGGATGATGTGTAACTTGGAGGGGAGCTTGCAGGTGATGGTGTTCCCTTGCGTTTGCTGCCCTTGTCCTTCTAGGCTGTAGAGGCCGCGGGTTTGGGTGATGCTGTCGAGTTGTTACATGCATCTTGTAGATGGTACACACTACAGACTTGGTTTGCGAGTGGTGGAGGAAGTGAATGTTTAAGATGGCGAATGGAGTGCTGATCAAGTGGGCTGCTTTGTCCTGGATGGTATCAAGCTTCTTGAGTGTTGTTGGAGCTGCACTCACCCAGGCAATGAAGAGTACTCCATTACACTCTTGACTTGTGCCTTGTAAATGGTGGAAAGGCTTTGGGGAGTCAGGAGGTGAGACACTCGCTGCAGAATATCCAGCCTCTGACTTGCTCTTGTTGTCACAATATTTATGTGTCTGGTCCAGTTGAATTTCTGGTCAATGGTGACTCCTAGGATGTTGATGGTAGGGGGATTCGGTGATGGTAATGCCGTTGAATGTCATGGGGCGGTGGTTAGACTCTCTTGTTGGAGATAGTTATTGCCTGGCATTTGTGTGGCGCAAATGTTACTTGCCACTAATCAGCCCAAGCCTGAATGTTGTCCAGGTCTTACTGCATGCGGGCATGGACTGCTTCATTATCTGAGGAGTTGCAAGTGGAACTGAACACTGTGCAATAATCAGCAAACATCCCCACTTCTGACCTTATGATGGAGGGAAGGTCATTGACGAAGCAGCTGAAGATGGTTGGGACTAGGACACTGCCCTGAGGAACACCTGCAGCGATGTCCTGGGGCTGGGATGATTGATCTCCAAAAACCACAACCACTTTCCTTTGCGTTTTCCTCCTGATTGCCATTGACTTCAATTTTACTAAGGCTCCTTGATGCCACACTCAGTCAAATGCTGCTTTGATGTCAAGTGAGGTCACTCTCACCTCACCTCTGGAATTCAGCTCTTTTGTCCATATTTGGACCCAGGTTGCCATGAGGTCTGGAGCTGAGTGGTCCTGCCGGAACCCAAACTGAGCATCGGTGAGCAGGTTATTGGTGAGTAAGTGCCACTTTATAGCACTGTCGGCGACCCCTTCCATCACTTTGCTGATGGGATGGGTTCCTTGAGCAGTATGTAACGGAACCAACCGGGGGCAGGCTATCCTAGATCTGGTCCTGTGTAATAGGACAGGATTAATAAACAATCTCCTAGTGAAGGATCCCCTTGGAATGAGTGATCATAGCATGATTGAGTTTCAAATTCAGATGGAGGGTGAGAAAGTTGGAACTCTAACCAGGGTACAAAGCTTAAATAAAGGAGACTATGAAGGTATGAAGGCAGAGTTGGCTAAAGTGGACTGGGAAAACAGATTGAAATGTGGGACGGTTGATGAATAGTGGTATACATTTCAAGAGATATTTCACAACTCTCAAGAAAAATATATTCCAGTAAGGAGAAACGGGTGCAAGAGAAAAGAAAGCCATCCGTGGCTAACTAAAGAAATAAAGGACGGTATCCGATTAAAAACAAGGGCATACAAAGTGATCAAAACTAGTGGGAGGACAGAAGATTGGGAAGCTTTTAAAAGCCAGCAAAGAATGACTAAAAAAATGATTAAGAAAGGGAAGATAGACTATGAAAGTAAACTAGCACAAAATATAAAAACAGATAGTAAGCGTTTCTATAGGCATATAAAAAGAAAAAGAGGGGCTAAAGAAAATGTTGGTCCCTTAGAGGACGAGACCGGGGAATTAGTAATGGGGAACATGGAGATGGCAGAAACTCTAAACAAGTATTTTGTATCAGTTTTTACGGTAGAGGACGCTAACAATATTCCAACAGTGGATAGTCAAGAGGCTATCGGGGGGTAGGAACTTAACACAATTACAATCATTAAGGAGGCGGTGCGCAGTAAGATAATGGGACTAAAGGCAGATAAATCCCTTGGACCTGATGGCTTGCAATCCTAGGGTCTTAAGAGAAGTAACGGCAGGGATTGTGGATGCATTGGTTGTAATTTACCAAAATTCCCTGGATTCTGGGGAGGTCCCAGCAGATTGGAAAACTGCAAATGTAATGCCCCTATTCAAAAAAGGAGGCAGACAAAAAGCAGGAAACTATAGACCAGTTAGCCTAACACCTGTGGTTGGGAAAATGTTGGAGTCCATTATTAAAGAAGCAGTAACAGGACATTTGGAAAAGCAAAATTTGGTCAGGCAAAGTCAGCATGGATTTATGAAGGGGAAGTCATGTTTGACAAATTTTCTGGAATTCTTTGAGGATGTAATGAACAGGGTGGATAAAGGGGAACTAGTGGATGTGTATTTAGACTTCCAGAAGGCATTTGACAAGGTGCTACACAAAAGTTAACTGCACAAGATAAAAGTTCATGGGGCTGGGGGTATTATATTAGCATGGAGAGAAGATTGGCTGACAAACAGAAAACAAAGAGTCCGGATAAATGGTTCATTCTCTGGTTGGCAATCAGTAACGAGTGGGGTGCCGCAGGATCAGTGCTGGGACCCCATCTATTTACAATCTATATTAATGACTTGGAAGAGGGGACTGAGTGTAACGCAGCCAAGTTTGCTGACGATAAAAAGATGGGAGGAAGGGCAATGTGTGAGGAGGACATAAAGAGGCTGCAGGAGTACATAGATAGGCTAAGTGAGTGGGCAAGAATTTGGCAGATGGAGTATAATGTTGGAAAGTGTGAGGTCATGCACTTTGGCAGAAAAAAAATCAAAGATCAAGTTATTATTTAAATGGAGAAAGATTGCAAAATGCTGCAGTACAGCAAGACCAGGGGGTACTTGTGCATGAAACACAAAAGGATAGTATACAGCAAGTGATCAGGAAGACCAATGGAATCTTGGCCTTTATTGCAAAGCGGATGGAGTATAAAAGCAAGAAAGTCTTGCTACAGTTATACAGCGTATTGGTGAGGGCACATCTGGAATACTGCGTACAGTTTTGGTTTCCATATTTATGAAAGGATATACTTGCTGTGGAGGCAGTTCAGAGAAGGTTCACTAGGTTGGTCCCGGGGATGGCGGGGGTTGACTTATGAGGAAAGGTTAAATAGGTTGGGCCTCTACTCATTGGAATTCAGAGGAATGAGAGGTGATCTTATTGAAATGTATATGATTATGAGGGGGCTTGACAAGGTGGATACGGAGAGGATGTTTCCACTGGTGGGGGAGACTAGAACTAGAGGGCATGATCTTAGAATAAGGGGCCGCCCATTTAGAACTGAGATGAGGAGAAATTTCTTCTCTCAGAGGGCTGTGAATCTGTGGAATTCGCTGCCTCAGAGAGCTGTGGAACATGGGACATTAAATAAATTTAAGACAGAAATAGATAGTTTCATAAATGATAAGGGGATAAGGGGTTATGGGGAGCGGGCAGAGAAGCGGAGCTGGGTCCATGATCAGATCAGCCATGATCTTATTGAATGGTGGAGCAGGCTCGAGAGGCCTTATGGCCTACTCCTGCTCCTATTTCTTATGTCCTTTTGTACTTATGATTGAGAGTAGACTGATGGGGCGGTAATTGGCTGGATTGGATTTGTCCTGCTTTTTGTGGACAGGATATACATGGGCAGTTTTCCACATTGTCGGGTAGATGCCAGTGTTGTAGCTGTACTGGAACAGCCTGGCTAGAGGCACGGCTAGTTCTGGAGTGCAAGTCTTCAGCACGACAGCCAGGATGTTGTCGGGGCCCATAACTCCACATATCATGTGGAGTTAATTGAATTGACTGAAGATTGGTTTCTGTGATGATAGAGACTTCAGGAGGAGGCCGATAGAGATATCCACTCGCACTTCCGGCTGAAGATGGTTGTGAATGCTTCAGCCTTGCCGTTTGCACTCGCATACTGAGCTCCGTATCATTGAGGATGGGGATATTCATGGAGCCTCCTGCTCCTGTTAGTTGTTTAATTGTCCACCACCATTCACAACTGCATGTGGCAGGACTGCAGAACATTGATCTGATCCGTTGGTTATGGGATTGTTTAGCTCTGTTTATAGCATGATGCCTTCGCTGTTTAGCATGCATGTAGTCCTGTGTTGCAGCTTCCCCAGGTTTGCAACTTATTTTTTTCTACGCCTGGTGTTGCTCCTGGCATGCTCTTCTGCACTCCTCATTGAACTAGGGTTGGTCCCCTGGCTTGATGGTAATGGTAGAGTGAGGGATATGCTGGGCCATGAGTTTACAAATTGTAGTGGAGAGCAATTCTGCTGCTGCTGATGGCGCTCAATGCCTCATGGATGCCCAGATTTGAGCTGCTAGATCTCTTCTGAATCTATCCCTTTGAACACTATAGTAGTGCCACACGACACGATGGAGTGTGTCCCCAATGTAAAGATGGGTCTTCATCTCCACAAGGACTGTGGGTTGGTCACTGCTACCAATGTTAACATGGACAGATGCATCTGCGACAAGTAGATTGGTGAGGACAAGGTCAAGTAGATTTGTCCCTCGTGTTGGTTCTCTCACCACCTGCCGCAGGCCCAGTCTGGCAGCTATATCCTTCAGGACTCAGCCTCTGGATTACTAGTCTAATAACATGAACACTGTGCTACCATTTCCGGTTGGCTGGTGGAAAGAGTCAGCACCATTCCCTAATTGGTTTTCCAATAAATTGAATCCCAGCAGTCCAGCAATGCCTCCTGCTATTGTGCTGCATAAGGCATGTACAATCCATGAAGCATTATCAGCTAGGTTTGAACCCAAGATTTGCAATTGCTAGAATAAAATGGGAAACAATTGCAGAGTTCATCATTAACGTGCCAATTAAATATAATAGAAAAAATAAGAGCAGGGAATGGCATTGACACATTATTAGTAATTTTGGTGCTCAAACAGACATTTAGGAAAGCCAAACTCGCGTGTGTATAATGATCGCATACACAACACTCTATACACATCTTGATCTTTAAAACTAGTATTGCACCAAAGTATTGCTGTTCCATTAAACACTTTTTTGGGTGTATACAGATAAAGGCAGCAAAAGATAATAGGGTGATGATTTCTATACATGTATGACCATCAGTGCTGAGTTTCTAGTATTTAAGAAATGGTGTAACAAAAAGTGAACTGTAATGTAATTATATATTATTAAGATTCTTGTGACAGGGCAGGCACTTCCTAGCTGGAAATCTACCTCCTGTTGTCACAATTTTTGTCAGTTTTGTGTCAACATACACCATTGTAAATTGCCATGTCAACATATCCCATTCAATTTTCCTATGTCAACTGTCACGGTATAGGCTATGGCTATTAGATGTATTGTCCATCCTAGTCGCACCCACGACATCCCCCCCCTTCCCCAACCCCTCCCACCACCTCCGAGAAATTTGTAGTGGAGCAATCTCTAACAATTTATTTTACAAATGACATGAAAGTTACAGATTGTCTAAAAGCCCAGCTAGTACTCTAATGTCCTTCAGGGAAATGAATCTGACTCATATAGCCAACTGAAGTTGCTTAGCAAGTCACTTGGTTGTAATATAAATTGATAGAAATAGCTCCACCATCAGCTTCTCAGGGAGACTGAGGATGGGCAATAAATGCTTTGTGTCACCCACAACCCAAAAGCAAATAAAAAAACCCCATAAAAATAAAGCAGCTGTGCTACAACCCAGTCCAAGCTCAACTCTGCAGCCAACTTCCCTCCATCATGATCCGAGCATACTCTGTTGTCCTGAACTGTCACCCCCTCACGCTACACAAACAAAAGGAAATACTAACAAAGATTTAACCTGAATTTTCAGTCAGTTCACATTTGTAGTTTGCTGTACTGCCATTCCTGAAGTATTCTCTGGTACTTGTGACTTACCTCACTTGACGCACAACTAGTTTCTTCTGAGAATGTGGTGGTACAGGCACCATTCGAAGTATCTAGCTTGTATGGTCGGATAAATTCCAAATCTACACAAAGTCCAAAGAAAAAGTAAACTTATTTTTTTTTCCATACATCAATGACTTAAATATGTTCCATAATCTTGAAATATGAACGAGCTTGACAGAGTCTGAAGAAAGATTGAGATTTATTTTGTAGTACAGAACATTTATTTCTTTTTTACCATAAGTTCTTGAGACACTTTTATCAAAAGCTCCACAAAGGCCGCATAGTTGTCCTTGGTATTGAGCATCAACTGTTATCTGAAAATGAAAAAGAGGCATTTTATACATAAAAACAACAAATGGAAATCTTTATATGGTTTGGCAAATTAATTTACATCACATTAAATAAGTTAGTACTTCTGAGAAAATTAAACCTGTTCTTTCAAAGAGATATTTCATTAAAACTCAACAGAACAGTCCCTCTGATCTCTGTGTGTCAGTGACATTAAACATATAGGGAAGGGGCCCTCTGATCTCTGTGTGTCAGTGACATTGAATATAAAGGGAATATGTTATAAACCCTTTAAATCAATCTATTGGGTCCAAGTTTCCACAGGATAAAAAACGGGCGCCCCTCCGAGCTGGGCGCCCGTTTTTCACGCCTAAAACGGCGCCAGAAAAAAACGCGCTATTCTCGAGCGCTTTGCCACTCCTTATCTGTTTGGCGCGGCGCCCAGGGGGGCGGAGCCTACACTTGCACCGATTTTGTAAGTGGGAGGGGGCGGGTACTATTTAAATTAGTTTTTTTCCTGCCGGCAACGCTGTGCGTGCGTGTTGGAGCGTTCGCGCATGCGCAGTGTGAAGGAAACATTGGCACTCGGCCATTTTTGTAGTTCTTTGCAGCTGTTTAATTTTTGAACATTTTTTAATAAAAGCACATTGCCATCAGCACATCAGCACTGAGGCTACCCTTCTCACTGTCTCCTTCCCCTCCCCACCCTCCACGGTAACAAACGGCGGTTTCCTCCCCCTCCCTCCCCTCCGCGGCAACAAACGGCTGTCTCCTTCCCCTCCCTCCCCTCCGCGGCAACAAACCGCTGTCTCCTTCCCCTCCCTCCCCTCCGCGGCGGCAACAAACCGCTGTCTCCTTCCCCTCCGCGGCAACAAACCGCTGTCTCCTTCCCCTGCCTCCCCGCCACGGTGGCAACAAACCGCTGTCTCCTTCCCCTCCGCGGCAACAAACCGCTGTCTCCTTCCCCTCCGCGGCAACAAACCGCTGTCTCCTTCCCCTCCCTCCCCTCCGCGGCGGCAACAAACCGCTGTCTCCTTCCCCTCCCTCCCCTCCGCGACAACAAACCGCTGTCTCCTTCCCCTCTCTCCCCTCTGCGGCAACAAACCGCTGTCTCCTTCCCCTCCCTCCCCTCCACGGCGGCAACAAACCGCTGTCTCCTTTCCCTCCCTCCCCTCCGCGGCGGCAACAAACCGCTGTCTCCTTTCCCTCCCTCCCCTCCGCGGCGGCAACAAACCGCTGTCTCCTTCCCCTCCCTCCCCTCCGCGGCAACAAACCGCTGTCTCCTTCCCCTCTCTCCCCTCTGCGGCAACAAACCGCTGTCTCCTTCCCCTCCCTCCCCTCCACGGCGGCAACAAACCGCTGTCTCCTTTCCCTCCCTCCCCTCCACGGCGGCAACAAACGGCTGTCTCCTTTCCCTCCCTCCCCTCCGCGGCGGCAACAAACCGCTGTCTCCTTCCCCTCCCTCCCCTCCACGGCAACAAATGGCGGTTTCCTTCCCCTCCCTCCCCTCTGCGGCGGCAACAAACCGCTGTCTCCTTCCCCTCCCTCCCCTCCACGGCAACAAACGGCGGTTTCCTTCCCCACCCCCCGCAGGAACAAACGATGGCTGAAGCACTTTCACACAGGTAGGAAGATGGTTTATTTAATCTTTTCTTTGCTTATAAATGTTTATTCAGGTTGGATTTATTTGTATAATATTTGTAGAAGTATAAATAAGGATTGATTGTAGAATTTAATGACTTCCCTTCCCCCCCCTCCCCCCCCACCTCGTCTGGACGCCTAATTTGTAACCTGCGCCTGATTTTTTAATGTGTAGAACAGGTTTTTTCAGTTCTACAAAAATCTTCACTTGCTCCATTCTACTTTAGTTTGGAGTACGTTTTCACTGTGGAAACTTTCAAATCAGGCGTCAGTGGCCGGACACGCCCCCTTTTGAAGAAAAAATTCTGTTCCAAAGTAGAACTGTTCTACCTGACTAGAACTGCAGAAAAAAAAATGTGGAGAATTGCGATTTCTAAGATAGTCCGTTCTCCACCAGTTGCTCCAAAAAATCAGGCGCAAATCATGTGGAAACTTGGGCCCATTGATTCTACATTAAGATTGAATGGCACACTCTTCAAACATTCTTACCGATAGTGCATTTTGGTAATCCCAGATCAGAACTATAGTATGCCTCCTGTTTGAAAAGCGTACATTAACTCCATATCGCTGAATATTAATCACTTTGTCATCATATGGCAATGAAACTCTATAAAAGAAAAGCAATAATGAATGAAAGCAATATTGAGACCCAAAATACTGACATGCATCAACATATGATATTAATGTTTTTTATAGTAGTATATTGAGCAGTGTTAGGGTCTATATTTATACTGAAATCCTTACATTAGTACAAAGGAAGTAAATGTAGCCAATTTAACTCTTCTTCATACAAAATGAAGAGTTTTAATGAAATTCCCCAAAGGGAATTCTCATACTGAGCTATTTAACTGCTATAAGTGAAATAGGAGTTGACATAAAGACAACTGTTGGAAAAAGAATAGAAAATAACAGACACAGAAATTCTTGGGGCTGTTGAGGGCAGAGAGCAGGTGCTTTATGGGGTTTCTGGGGGTAGGGCTGGAACAGCGTCGCAGTCTGATAGGTTTCCATCCTCTTAAGTGCCAGGCAGATGGTAGTCATTTCTCTAAAGATGGGTGTTGCAATTAATATCTATATCAATCCTATTAAACTTAACTTACACAGTCCCTTTAACCGTGATTGTCCCATTCCCCACGACAATCCTAGCACCTTCGATTTTCATGAAAATATGTTCCAAATTGCCATCTGAACCTCGGCGAATGTCCACATTAAAATCTTCTGTGCCGCCTTGGCATTGGCGACTCAGAATGTAGTTGCAGGTTGATGTAAAATGGTAAAATTCATCGGTAAATGTCCTGATTGCTCCTTGTCCCCATGTGCTGCAGGTACCTGAAGAAAGATAAAGAAAGCAATCTTTTCCATTATAACAGCTGTCTGAACATTATTATTTTGATAGGCTCTGTGTCGTTTTGCAATGTAAAGAGACTCATATATCTTGGAATGAAACAAATAGGTACTTACGTGGTTCTTCATCTGATGCAGCTGAAACATCCCTTGCAAACCTAAAGGTTTGTGTGACCGCAGAACCATCCAAGTCTAGCAGAAAATATGTTTAAATCTGATTTAGTTCATACAAAACATGGGAGTTTGAAAGCCTTTACCTTACAAACCAATTATTATTCCTCTACATACAACACTCATATTGCTTGTAGTAATTTCTCTAAGTAACTGTGGCTACAATATTAATCAAAACCATGTACTTTAATAATAAACAACACCATTACTACATGGTCACATGATGGCATTTATTTGAAGAGTACCATGCCTCATATTTGAGATAAATATAATTGTCAAGTGCACATTAATTTATTTTAAGTTTTCATAAAAATTAATGATTTTATGTTGGAGTCATTGATGCTATTGGAAATGAGTCAATGTCCTTGAGTTACCCTTTTCTCTGCTGCATGCAAAATCTAGCCTTTGTATTGGTTGTTTGATATTCGAATACTTTGTTTTATTAAAAAGATAACATATTACACTGTTATTCAGTTTTAAGTGAACCATGTCTCATGCAGAAAGATACAAACTACCCATTCTAAAATCTGAGGGGATGATTTCCTCTAATCGCTGTATGCAGTGACCTGTTTACTATTTAGCTTAAAATAGCAACCAGAGAAAATGTTCCTATCTTTGTTAATAATGTTGTTACATATATTCACCAGACAAAATCATCCCCACTGATGTCCTTCCTATTTATGCGGGTACAGAGATAGAAACAAAATCTTGGTGCCAATTTTCTTGGAAATTGGAGTGCTTCGATAGCACCTAAAGGCATACAGCAGCTTCTGCTGTGGCTTTGGGAGCATAGTTGCTGACTGCTTTGGAAATTATTTATTTTGGCTCCGGGTCTGGTTATTAACTTCTTTCTGGAATCTTTGTAGCATCTATGTCTATTCTATGTCTATTCTATGTCTATGTCTATTTGTGGCAGTTCTTGATAGCATTTTGGAAATTTTGAGTGAGTGTTTTTACCCCCTATTTAGAGGTGATGGTGGGGGGGGTTCCCTATGGAGTTTGGTAGTCACATCTGTCCAGAGCAGCGGAAGAATCAGTGACCCCAGTTTCGATCATTGAGCCAAAACGGTAGGAGAACAGCATGGTATGGGGTGGCAGAAAGTATTAGAATTGGCAGTACTATTTAGGGGACATGGTTGCAGTGCAGGTAAAAAAATTAAAATCTCACCCGAAGAGGTAAGATGGGCTATAATCATACCACTGTGAGCTAAGTAGCATGATTTCTAATCTCCCAAACAGGCAGTTCCTCAGTTTCTCCACCACTTCCCAGGAATGCTCATGGGACTTTCGCCCTATTGATGTAGTGTTCTATTTCAGCATTCTGAATGTTAACTTACCATAGCGGTTCATTGAATAGTCCCATTTAATTCGCTGGTGGGCAAATACATCGTCTGTATTAAACAAAAATTTGTTTTACTCAAATGATCGAACACATTTGAAATTCTTACATTTAGAACATAATCAGAGATAGCTTTGATATTTTCTAGTGTTATAGAGGTTTTGATATTCAAGTACCACTTTATTAAAGATAAAACAGTATTTGCTTTAAAAGAAGGAAAGTAAAAATCACTAAAACATACTAATTGAGAAACTCTATATAAGAGTGCTGATCTTTCCAGTTACATGTTCCTGTATAGTTACTGACTAAAGGTCCCTGCTAAATCTCTAGCAGCCATTTATCACAGCCAGAGATTACACCCTGAGAACACGCCAGTTTTAACCTAACAATGGATTACTATGAAAAGTGAAAATTAATAGACAGCATAGAATCCGTGATGAAATATAAGATGAGCTGTTAACAATAATGTACTTTTTGACTAATACTTGGCTAACAAAAAGCAAATCTCACAAATAACACTTTGGAATCCATAATGGACACTTGACTGATATCAACTGGAAACTTGACTGCATAACACATCAGTGGCAAAGTCATGAATGCATTCTCAGGTCAGGTTGTAAATAAATGGTACCATACACATTGCAGTCCTATACTGAAAATGACCATGATATTTTAGAATTGTACAGGAGGTTTTTAAACCATCATTTTCTATTCTAAAAATTGACATTAGTGTGAGCATTGCACAAAACAAGACCTATCAGTTATGGTAACAAGTCTGGTAAATCATCATACATTTTTCTTCCTATTTGTCATTAAACAATTAAAATGAGAGGTAACCTAGACTTAAAGTGGATACTGCAATAAATCACCAGGAGCAGATGGGATGCATCCTAGGATGCTGAGAAAATTAAGGCAGAAAACGCGGAGGTACGGGGGTGGTGCTAGAGGACTGGAGAATTGCAAAAGTTACACCATTGTTCAAAAAAGGGAGCAAAGATAACCCCAGCAACTATAGGCCAGTCAGTTTAACTTCAGTAGTGGGGAAGCTTTTAGAAACAGTAATCAGGGACAAAATTAAAAGTCACTTGGATAAGTGTCGATTAATTAAGGAAAACCAGCACGGATTCGTTAAAGGCAAATCATGTTTAACAAACTTGATCGAATTTTTTGATGAGGTAACAGAGAGGGTTGATGAGGGTAATGCGGTTGACGTAGTGTACATGGATTTCCAAAAGGTATTCAGCAATCTGCCACATTATAGACCTGCCAGCTAAATTGAAATCCATGGAATAAAAGTGACAGTGGCAGCCTGGATACAAAATTGGCTAAGTGACAGGAAACAGAGAGTCGTGGTGAACGGCTGTTGCTCGGACTGGAGGAAAGTATACAGTGGTGTTCCCCAGGGGTCGGTTCTAGGACCACTGCTTTTCATGATATATATTAATGACTTGGACGTGGGTATACCGGGCACAATTTCAAAATTTGCAGATGACACAAAACTTGGAAGTATCGTGAACAGTGGGAGGAGAGTGATAGACTTCAGGAAGACATAGACAGGCTGGTGAAATGGGCGAACATGTGGCAGATGAATTTTAACACAGAAACGTGTGAAGTGATCCATTTTGATAGAAAAAATCAGGAGAGGACATATAAACAAAATGGTTCAATCCTAAAGTGGGTGCATGAACAGAAAGACCTGGGGGTATGCGTGCATACATCGTTGAAGGTGGCAGGGCAGGTTGAGAAAGCAGTTTAAAATGCTCATGGGATCCTGGGCTTCATAAATAGAGGTATAGAGTACAAAAGTGTAGAAATTATGATGAACCTTTATAAAACACTGGTTCAACCTGAACTGGAGTATTGTGTCCAATTCTGGGCACCACACTTTAGGAAGGATGTGAAAGTCTTAGAGAATGTGCAGAAAAGATTTACATAAGAACATAAGAAATAGAAACAGGAGTAGGCCATACGTCCCCTCGAGCCTGCTCCGCCATTCAAAAAGATCATGGGTGATCTGACCATGGACTCAGCTCCATCTCTCTGCCCGCTCCCCATAACCCCTTATCCCCTTATCATTTAAGAAACTGTCTATTTCTGTCTTCAATTTATTCAATGTCCCAGCTTCCACAGCTCTCTGAGGCAGCGAATTCCACAGATTTATAACGCTCTGAGAGAAGAAATTTCTTCTCATCTCAGTTCTAAATGGGCAGCCTCTTATTCCAAGATCATGCCCTCTAGTTCTAGTCTCCCCCATCAGTGGAAACATCCTCTCTGCATCCACCCTGTCAAGCCCCCTCATAATCTTATACGTTTCGATAAGATCACCTCTCATTCTTCTGAATTCCAATGAGTAGAGGCCCAAGCTACTCAACCTTTCCTCATAAGTCAACCCACTCACCCGGAATCAACCTAGTGAACCTTCTCTGAACTGCCTCTAAAGCAAGTATATCCTTTTGTAAATATGGAAACCAAAACTGCACGCAGTATTCCAGGTGTGGCCTCATCAATACCCTGTATAGCTGCAGCAAGACTTCCCTGCTTTTATACTCCATTCCCTTTGCAATAAAGGTCAAGATTCCATTGGCATTCCTGATCACTTGCTGTACCTGTATACTATCCTTCTGCGTTTCATGCCCATTACCCCCAGGTCTTGCTGTACTGCAGCACTTTGCAATCTTTCTCCATACTAGAATGATTCCAGGAATGAGGGACTTCAGTTTTGTTGATAGACTGGAGAAGCTGGGGTTGTTCTCCTTGAAGAAGAGAAGATTGAGAGGAGATTTGATAGAGGTGTTCAAAATCATGAGGGGCCTGGACAGGGTAGATAGAGAGAAACTGTTCCCATTGTCGGAAGGGTCGAAAACCAGAGGACACAGATTTAAGGTGATTGGCAAAAGAACCAAAGGCGATGTAAGAAAAACTTTTTTATGCAGCGAGTGGTTAAGGTCTGGAATACACTGTCTTAAAGGGTGGTGGAGGCTGCCTCAATTCTATCTTTCAAAAGGGAGTTGGATAAGTATCTGATGGAAGTAAATTTGCAGGGCTACAGAGAAAGGGATAGGAAGTGAGACTAGCAGAGTCCGCATGGGCTTGCTGGCCAAATGGCCTTCTTCCGTTCTGTAGCCATTCTATGATTCTATTCTATGATTCTATAAGTCAATCATACATAAAATAACATATTCAAAAATTCCATCAGCTACATGCTGGTGGCAAATATTCACATTCATGTTGTTGAGCGATGTGGGGGCTTATTGTAAAACATTGGCACAATCATCTGACAACCATTTGAAGAGGAATATTTCAAGTGCCAACTAATGGCAGTACTCACTGGAGATTTGATCCATATTTGTTGTATATACCTGCAAATATTTTTCAGACTCGCAAAGAAACTTAATTCCAAGATCCTGCAGCAACTTTGCAAGGATCAATTGGTTTAGAACTGACAAGATATAGCAGGATCAATGAGAGCGCTAATGCCATAGGGCTTGGAATTATGCCAAATTATTCTAGCGTATAAATTCATATGTATTCATTTAAATATACATTTCTCTGCTACTATTTTAATGGAAGCAGTAACCATAAATGGGTTAAAATAGCAGTGAAGACATTTCATTTGAAGTCATAAAAGAGTAATATCAGGGCCATAAAATATAAGGGCCTAGAACAACACGGGCAATGCAGAAATCACAAAACAGCATTTAATTTAAACAAAACAGTAAAATTAGAAGTATCAATATCAAAGATCGAGTAATATTCTTAGGCAGTGTGCTTGCACCCCATAATGTAACACAAATGTGTAATTTTCTTGAGGTACTTTAAGGGGAGTGTAGAGTCTTTCATGGCGCCCTTTACAATCTGTTTTTTTTAAATGTATTTTTTACCAAATAGAAAGTATTTAATTTAAAAGAAAATACTTCAGTGGCCTCGAAAAGGTGAGGAAATCAAATTCATAGTACTGACATAAAACATGTATTCCAAATCTCAACTTAAATCTTTTTGATGCCAATCCAATTTTGTGTTAAGAATGAAAATGGAATTTATTTTTAATTCATGCACGTGATCTGAGCATCACTGGCAATACTAACATTTATTGCCCATACCTAAATGCCCTCGAGAAGTTGGTGGTGAGCCACTTTCTTGAATACAACTAATGGGCACAGGGCAGTTAAGAGTCAACCAAGTTGCTGTGGGTCCGGAGTCACATACAGGTCAGACGGGGTACGGACAGCACATTTCCTTCCTTGAAGGACATTAGCAAACCAGATGGGTTTTTATGACAATCCAGTAAATTCATGGTCACGATTACTGATACTAACTTTTTGTTCCAGATTTATTTAATTAATTGAATTTAAATTCTCCAGCTGCCGTGTTGGGATTTGAACTCATGTCTCGGGATCATTAGTCCAGGCTTCTGTATTACTAGTCCAGTAACATAACCACTATACTACCATACCTTGTGTAGCATTCAAATGTTAGCTATTCTGTAAATTTGTTTCATTATAGCTGACATTTGAAGTTGTATGTGATTGTAATGGCAACAGCAATCTTTTGACAACTGAAGTAAAAACACTTCTCTTTATATTTCTTTTTGATTCTACTATGTTCTGCAGAATCCAGTCCAGTTCTAATCTTGATCAATTGTATCTGTACACAGTAGTACAGTATGCTTTACAGCAGTGCTGTGATCTTAGCTACCTCCCTGTGAAATTGTAGGCAATTACTTAGTTAATAGATTCTCAGCTTAGAAGCCTTGCTACTGTAATTTATATGGTAAATGAAAATCCAGTCAAAATCACATGCAATTTAATTATTTGCTTAAAGTGAATTAAATTAAATTCTTGGAAAATGATTTCTATTTCAAAAATATTGAAAGTTATTTGCCATATTATGTAGTAAAAATCTTACCTTTCAAAAGAGACAAAGCCCAGAGAATTAGAAATATGGAATATTTCATTGTATAGTCTACGAATGGATTGGATTACAATTTCACTGACTTGAGTCCTGCAGGCTACTGGATGTTCAATTTCCCAGCTGTTTTATATCTTGCCTTTTAATGGGCACATTAGAATGGTATGAGGAAATTAATGTCTGCTGGTGATTTTTCTTAATTCAACAGGTATTTTAACCATTTCAGGACTTGAAAGAATTTTAACATGCAGTGAACCCTCCCTTAAACTGATGGGTGATTGAGAATCCATGGATTCTGATTTTACAAGTGTGAAACAACAATACACCTGACACAGGAATACAGACAAATACAACTTGCTTTTATATAACTTTTAATGTAATAACATCTAAGATGCTTCACATATCAGATCAGAAAGGGAAACAGATATCAACCTATGGAGGGAATAATTAGGAACTCTGAACGAAAAAGGTGGATTTTGAGCAAAGAGGAGAGAGGTGAAGGGTTGGGGGGCGGGGGGGTGGGGGGGAGGTGGTGGGGGGTGGAAGGTCAAGGGTCAGTCAGATCAGCTAAAGTCTCTGCCACCAATGGTGGGTGGGCTGGAGGAGGGAAAAGAGAGAGGGTGGTGCAAGGCCATGGAGGCATATGAAGGTGCTAATGAGGAGTTTAAACAATAGATTGAGCAGCGAGGATAGGGGTGATGAACAAACGGGTCTTATTGCAGGACAGGACACAGGTTGCTGCATTTCACACCAGGTGGAGTTTGTGAAGAGGGGAAGGTGGGAAGTTAAAAAGCGGGGCACTGGCATGATTGAGGCTGGGGATGAGAAAACATTTTGCTGCAAGGTCAGAGTCACTGAAGGTTTCTGATTTGGCCAGAACTATCTTGCTGCTGAGAGAATCCAGAAGCTGGCTAGGAGGATTCAAAAAAAGTTTTGAGAGAGATGAGAAGGGAGCTTGAAAGCAGCAACATCTATCCAAGAACCTTAGAGAGAAAAGGGAGGTAAAAGTTGAAGTGCATTCAGAGCATGAGTTTTTGAGGAGGGGGTTGATGATTGGGGGAGGGACAATCCCTGAGGAAAGGCAATCACTAACAATGTCAGTCAGTATGGGTGCCAGGAGGAGAAGTGGATTGTTTAGAAGTTGAGTAGGACAGGATCAAAGAGATAGGAGGTGGGTCTCATGGAGGAAATGAACAAGGGGTTGGTATTCAGGAGAAGATGCAAGAGAGAGACAAGAGATCAGGGCTATAGTGGTTGGAGGACTGGGGGGAGGTTTGGAGTGGGTGTGAGAGGATGGGAAGGTTGGGAATGGGTGGAGAGGTTGGGAGTGGGTGGAGGACTGGGGCGTGGTTGGGAGTGGGTGAGGAGGTTGGGAGTGCGTGTGAGAGGATCGGGAAGTTGGGAGTGGGTGTGAGAGGATCGGGATGTTGGGAGTGGGTGTGTAGAGGTTGGGAGTGGGTGTGAGAATCGGGAGGTTGGGAGTGGGTGTGAAAGGATCGGGAGGTTGGGAGTGGGTGGTAGAGGTTGGGAGGTTGGGAGTGGGTGTGAGAATCGAGTGGGTGGTAGAGGTTGGGAGGTTGGGAGGTTGGGAGTGGGTGTGAGAATCGAGAGGTTGGGAGTGGTGTGAAAGGATCGGGAGGTTGGGAGTGGGTGTGAGAGGATCGGGAAGTTGGGAGTGGGTGGTAGAGGTTGGGAGGTTGGGAGTGGGTGTGAGAATCGGGAGGTTGGGAGTAGATGTGAGAATCGGGAGGTTGGGAGTGGGTGGTAGAGGTTGGGAGTGGGTGTGAGAGAATGGAAGGTTGGGAGTGGGTGTGTGAGGACGGAGACGTAGCAGCAGGGAGAGTTGCACAAATGATCTCAATATTCACAATGAGGATATTGTCCCAAAGTATAATACAAATAACGAGTAATTATTTTAACCATGAGAGTCTTTGTTTCCCCTTTACCTTTTTAATTTACTCTTCCTTTAAGGTGCATTTTCTGCCATTTTATTGGGGTGTAAGTTAAGAATCTGCTTGTGCAGGTCCTAATTTAACAACTGGGAGGCGTACAAGAACAGGACAGGTGAATGAATCCCTGATGTTCTTTCACTCACCTTGAGGAATGAGTTGCCTTCTCTTGTCACTCTACCAAGTTCACAAATTATAGGTATAAATCCCTGAAGAAAGGCACTGCTTGATGATTCACCATTGCTCTGATATAATGGATGATTATATCCCGAGGCCTTCACGCTGCTCCTTTTATGGCCCCGACCTGCCTAGAATAGTGGAGGCATACTACTTCAGAGAGCAACACGAACTGGTGCAGCAGAGCGACGGCAGCGAAGAGGGACGTCATCAAGGTCCAAGTCGGTGATTGGAACGTGGGCAGACACAGCAGGAGCGGCGAGGTCGGGGCGAAGGAGCAGTGAGAGACTTGATCGGGCCCAGGAGAGGCGTGAGTTCGAGGCCAGGGGCCCAGGGGTAGCACGGGCCAGCCCACACAGCGATATGTGTGCGCACTGGGTCCATGCAGCAGAGCAGGTCTCCAGTTGTCTTGAGCAATCCTTGCCACTGGACCAAGACCAAGCTCTGTCAAGCCCGTGTGTGGCTGGTGTGCAACGGCCACCAGGCGTTAAAAAAATCCACGCACAGGCATCTTCCACCCTTCAGGATGTAGTTCGGGTTCTTCTTTCGAAACACCTGTGAACTCATCCTTTTTTTGTCGTGGAAGCAAGTCATCCTCGTTTCGAGGGATCGCCTATGTTGATGAAGTGGGTCACTTAAATAACAAGTAGCCTAAATAGTTCTTTCTTGTAAAAATTGTAAATGTGGGAAACATGAACATACACCAGTGGTCTTAAAGGGGACACTGCTTTCATGGAATGTGTTTGATAAGCCTTTTACATTTCTTCACAAACATGTAAAGCATAATGAAAGGCTTCATCGTGCCATTTGGATAAGAGATGGCAAAAGTGAGAAACAGATTTTTTTAGCTATTCCTCATCCTAAATAAAAAAAACGCAGAAACGTTTTCATGAAGTCAGTGACCACTTTAAAAAATAAATTCAGGGAAAGTATGCAGAGGAGATTTACTAGAACGGTACAGGGATTTGGGACTTTAGTTGTGAGAAGGCTAAGGGGAGATTTAATACAGGTGTTCAAAATTATGAATGGTTTTGCTAGTGTAGATAAGGAGAAACCCTTTCCACTGACAGGACGGTTGGTAACCAGAGGACATAGATGTAAGGTAATTGGCAAAATAATTTATTTTGACGAGGCGAGTTGCTATGATCTGGAATGCACTGCCTGAAAGGGTGGTGGAAGCAGATTGAATAGTAACTTTCAAAAGGGAATTGTATATACTTGAAAAATAAATATTTGCAGAGTTATGGGGAAAGCACAGGTGAGTGGAAAGCTCTTTAAAAGAGCTGGCGCAGGTATGATGGGCCTAATGGCCTCCTTCCGTGCTGCAAGATTCTAGCAGCTAAAAATTAGTTTGCCCCCGAAAAATTGCAATGCGAGATCAACCGCCGCGCATTCAGAGTAATGCAGGAAGCATGCAAACTTGTACTGCATGCAGATTAACATGATTGTGGCATTTAACCTAGTACTGAATGTGCTGCTGAGTGGCTGAATGCTTAGCAGGGGGCCCAACTTTGTGCACAGCTAGCACTAATTAAAGCTAGCTTGTACTTCTTCAAGGCAGTCTGCACCTCTTAAAGGGGAGGTGCATTCTCCCTGCAGCAAATGATTCAACTGGCTGGGGAACAGAGTCTGTGCATCAAAAAGTACGACTGATGTTATAACAGGGGAGTGAGTGTGCTCCGAGGTTCTCGGATACAGCACTGGAGGCCTTGGTGCAGGAGGTGTGAGGTGAACATGAGGAGAGAAGTCCTGTTTCCACAGGGCGTCAGGAGACCCTCCAGTCAAATACAGAAAAGACAATGGGAGCGTTGTCATGGTCAATGCCAGCAATGTAGCCCAGAGGACCTGGATGAAGTGCAGGAAGAAGTATAATGACCTCACCCACATGAGTGGTCAAGCTCAGTGAATACATCTTCAAATGCCATATCTCACCATCTGCATCACTTGTCTCACACACTGCTCAATGCAGCACACCCCCTACCAACATTTTCCACCAAACATGACTCATATCTCACATTCATAGTTTCGCCTCACCCTCACACACTTACCACTGCTGCAAGCCTCACACCCACATCTCACAGCTTGCACACACTGCCAGCTATACAACCATGACAGGCATATCACCCAAACACATTGCACCACACTCACGGACACACTTCTCTTTCTGTTGCAGGACAAGGTGGCTCACAACCGGCGTCAGCGGGGGACAGGCACGCCTGCAGAACCTGATCCCAATGGAGGAGACGGTGCTCACCATTATTTGGAGGGCCATTGCTGAGCCCATGGGCAGCAGCGGGGCTGAAACAATACAAGATGACGGTATCCTCATACGTAATCCTCCTTCTCACATCTTACTTTCTTCTCATCTCACAATCTCTCTGATTTCACAACTGCACATAGTGTAGGCATGCACTTCTTGCTCCCCCCTCTACCACAACTGTACCCATGTGCTTTTCTCCCTTCAGATAGCCAAGAACTGCCATGTGGCCAGGCAGTGGTGGAGGAGCAGGAAATTGAAGAATACCAAGGCACTGAAGATGAACACACAGCACTGTCACTCGATTTCACATTCGCAGCCACCAGCTCAGATACTGAAACTCCACGCACTTCAGAGCAAAGGTTCTCAACCCTTTTGCTTCTGAGGCCTCCCTACCGTGTTATAAAAATTTCACAGACCCCCTGCAAAACCACACACGTATTTTATCTGTATAAGCAAGTGCAAGGTCTTTAATTATGTTTTAAAAGGTGAAATAGTCACAGGAGAGATTGAATCAACTAAGGCATAGAGGTTACACCAATGGTGCATTTTCCTGAAATCCAAATATGCAACCCCCCCTGAAAACGTACCAGTGACCTGGTGTGAGCCAAGCAGGAAACAATCTCAAGCAGAGAACAATACCCTGTTGCTGGCTCTTTGTTCACCAAATTACATAATTGCTGTGGATTGGTGGGGGGGAGGGGGGGTGCAGGTGATGAGGGCACGTGGGGATAAGGAGTGTTTGCTAGTGCTATTGGGGAGGGGTTAAACTAATATGGCAGGGGGATGGGAACCTATGCAGGGAGGCAGAGGGAAGTAAAAAGGGGCCAGAAACAAAAGGTAGGAAGGAGAAAAGCAAGAATGGAGGGCAGAGAAATCAAGGGCAAAAAATTAAAAAGGGCTACATTACAACAAAATTCTAAAAGGACAAAGAGTGTTAAAAAAACAAGCCTGAAGGCTCTGAGTCTCAATGCGAAGAGCATTTGTAATAAGGTGGTCGAATGCCACCTGTCATTGGGGACCGAGGGTCTAGCGAGAAGGAGGAACTGAGGGAAATCCTTATTAGTGAGGAAATGGTGTTAGGGAAACTGATGGGACTGAAGGCTGGTAAATCCCCAGAGCCTGATAGTCTGCATCCCAGAGTACTTCAGGAAGTGGCCCTAGAAATAGTAAATGCATTGGTGGTCATTTTCCAAAATTCCATGGACTCTGGATCAGTACCTATGGATTGGAGGGTAGCGAATGTAACCCCACTTTTTAAAAAAGGAGGGAGAGAGAAAACGGAATTAAAGGCTGGTTAGCCTGATATCGGCGGTGGGGAAAATGCTGGAATCAATTATTAAAGATGTAATAACAGCGCATTTGGAAAGCAGTGACAGGATTGGTCCAAGTCAGCATGGATTTATGAAAGGGAAATCATGCTTACAAATCTTCTAGAGTTTTTTGAGGACGTAATTAGTAGAGTGGATAAGGGAGAACCAGTGGATGTGGTGTATTTTGACTTTCAAAAGGCTTTTGACAAGGTCCCACATAAGAGATTAGTGTGCAAAATTAAGGCACATGGTATTGGGGGTAATGTATTGACGTGGATAGAGAACTGGTTGACAGAAGGAAGCAAAGAGTGGGAATAAATGGGTCCTTTTTAGAATGGCAGGCAGTGGCTAGTGGGTGCCGCAAGGTTCAGTGCTGGGACCCCAGCTATTTACAATATATATTAATGATTTGGACGAAGGAATTGAATGTAATATCTCCAAGTTTGCAGATGACACTAAGCTGGGTGGCAGTGTGAGTTGTGAAGAGGATGCTAAGAGGCTGCAGGGTGACTTGGACAGGTTAGGTGAATGGGCAAATGCATGGCAGATGCAGTATAATGTGGATAAATGTGAGGTTATCCACTTTGGTGGCAAAAACAGGAAGGCAGATTATTATCTGAATGGTGACAGATTAATAAAAGGGGAGGTGCAATGAGACCTGGGTGTCATGGTACATCAGTCACTGAAGGTAGGCATGCAGGTACAGCAGGCAGTAAAGAAAGCAAATGACATGCTGGCCTTCATAGCGAGAGGATTTGAGTATAGGAGCAGGGAGGTCTTACTGCAGTTGTACAGGGCCTCGGTGAGACCACAGCTTGAGTATTGTGTTCAGTTTTGGTCTTCTAATCTGAGGAAAGACGTGCTTGCTATTGAGGGAGTGCAGCAAAGGTTCACCAGACTAATTCCCGGGATGGCAGGACTGACATATGAAGAAAGACTGGATCGGCTAGGCTTATACACTGGAATTTAGAAGGATGAGAGGGGATCTTATAGAAACATGTAAAATTATGACGGGACTGGACAGGTTAGATGCAGGAAGAACGTTCCTGATGTTGGGGAAGTCCAGAACCAGGGGTCACAGTCTAAGGATAAGGGGTAAGCCATATAGGACTGAGATAAGGAGAAACTTTTTCACCCAAAGAGTGATGAACCTGTGGAATTCTCTACCACAGAAAGTTGTTGAGTCCAGTTCATTGGATATATTCAAGAGGGAGTTAGATGTGGCCCTTACGGCTAAAGGGATCAGGGGATATGGAGAGAAGGCGGGAGTGGGATACTGAAGTTGCATGATCAGCCATGATCATATTGAATGGCAGTGCAGGCTCAAAGGGCCGAATGGCCTGCTCCTGCATCTATTTTCTATGTTTAATGAATACATGAAAACATGTATGTTCCTCCTTTCATGAAGATTTTAATGACCAACTAAATATATGAATTCAGTACTCCGTGACTAAATGCACATCTGCAATACTTAACGAAGAAAAATGATCATGGGTAGGTATTACTTTTGAGCTTGAATTTCTGGTTGGTAGCAAGCCAGGTAGTACTGCACCTTCAACAAAACCCCTGGGGGAAATAAATAATAGTGGATTGTAACTAAAATAATTCAATGACTAAGTTTTAAGGAGAATGTTGTTACTATGCATTTCTTTTCCACTGCAATCTTGACAACAGTCCAATTGTGTTACTGGCCAGGATTGCATGGAGATAAACAAACATTCAGGTAGCTGAGGTACTTAATGACTTGCCTTTGACTGTCTAATAACCCCCTTGGGCCGCACTTGTACTGGTACGGCACACTGCACCTTCGCCCCAGGAACCCTCCTTAGGGGGCTGTGGACCACCAGTTGAGACCCCCTGCTTTAGAGGATTGGTTGGAGGCGGGATCTGCACACGGTGAGGCACTGGGCATGAGTGAGCTGCAGCCAGGGCAGGGGGAAAGGGTAGCACAGGTGCCAGCTCCCCAGAGGGCAAGGGTGCACATGGGTTCTGCTGCCGAGGACTCAGATGAGACTTTGATGGGATGGCCCACAAAAGAACGCTGATGGGTATGCACAAAGAAATGTTTGGTGCACTGGCAGTACAATGACAAGGAACATGGAATAGTCTTGCACCAACCTTGCACAGGGCTTTGCACAGAGCTTGGAGCCCATTATGACCAGCATGATTGCTGAGACCCCGCCCTGAGGGAGTGGCAGAGTTTCCATGGAGCAAGAAGCTGCTGTCCTCTCAGGATGACAGCATTCGTTCTCCCACCACTGCCACTCCACCAGTGCCCTTGCTGCTGCCTGTCAGCCAACCAGCCCAGATTGCTGTCGGCCATGCCGAGGTGGTGCAGTCTAAAACTGGTCCTTCTAGGCCAAGAGCTGCTTGAGATTGTCCTGCAAGGCCATCTGGAATCTCTCCCACTGAAAGTCAGCAGCCTTGCACCAACCATGCTGCAGCCACTGGTGTAGAACTTCATCATCATCATCATCATAGGCAGTCCCTCGGAATCGAGGAAGACTTGCTTGCACTCCTGAAGTGAGTTCTTTGGTGGTTGAACAGTCCAATACGAGAGCCACGACTCTGTCACAGGTGGGACAGATAGTCGTTGAGGGAATGGGTGGGTGGGACTGGTTTGCCACATGCTCTTTCCGCTGGCTGCGCTTGATTTCTGCATGCTCTCGCCGTTGAGACTTGAGGTGGTCAGCGCCCTCTCGGATGCACTTCCTCCACTTAGGGCGGTCTTGGGCCAGGGACTCCTAGGTGTCAGTGGGGATGTCGCACTTTATCAGGGAGGCTTTGAGGGGTCCTTACAGCATTTCTGCTGCCCACCTTTGGCTTGTTTGCCGTGAAGGAACTCCGAGTAGAGCACTTGCTTTGGGAGTCTCGTGTCTGGCATGCAAACTATGTGGCCTGCCCAGCGAAGCTGATCGAGTGTGGTCAGTGCTTCAATGCTGGGGATGTTAGCCTGGATGAGGACGCTGATGTTGGTGCGCCTGTCCTCCCAGGGGATTTGTAGGATCTTGCAGAGACATCGTTGGTGATATTTCTCCAGCAACTTGAGGCATCTGCTGTACATGGTCCATGTCTCTGAGCCATACAGGAGGGCACGTATTACTACAGCCCTGTAGACCATGAGCTTGGTGGCTGTTTTGAGGGCCTGGACTTCAAACAATCTTTTCCTCAGGCAGCCGAAGGCTGCACAGGCACATTGGAAGCGGTGTTGGATCTCGTTGTCGATGCCTGCTCTTGTCGATAGGAGGCTCCCGAGTGGTCCACGGTGTCCAGGGCCGCGGCGTGGATCTTGATGACTGTGGGGGAGTGCTGTGCGGTGAGGACAGGCTGGTGGAGGACCTTTGTCTTACGGATGTTTAGCGTAAGGCCCATGCTTTCGTATGCCTCAGTAAATACGTCGACTATGTCCTGGAGTTCAGGCTCTGTATGTGCGCAGATGCAGGTGTTCTCCGTGTACTGTAGCTCAACGACAGAGTTTGGGTGGTCTTGGACCTGGCCTGGAGATGGCGAAGATTCAACAGGTTCCCACTGGTAGCACAATGACAGGCAAAGGCGCACAGAAGACAGGCACTAAGGGAATACACAAGCGTGATTAGTTGACTTTGTTATATAAACATCATCATAGGCAGTCCCTCGAAATCGAGGAAGACTTGCTTCCACTCTAAAAGTGACTTCTTAGGTGACTGAACAGTCCAATACAGGAATTACAGTCTCTGTCACAGGTGGGACAGACAGTTGTTGAAGGAACGGGTGGGTGGGCAGTCTGGTTTGCCGCACGCTCCTTCCGCTGCCTGCTCTTGCTTTCTACATGCTCTCAACGACGAGACTCGAGGTGCTCAGCACCCTCCTGGATGCTTTTCCTCCAGGGCGGTCTTTGGCCAGTGACTCCCAGGTGTCGGTGGGGATGTTGCATTTTATCAAGGAGGCTTTGAGGATGTCCTTGAAACGTTTCCTCTGCCCACCTGGGGCTCGCTTGCCGTGCAGTAGTTCCAAGTAAAGCGCTTGCTTTGGGAGTCTTGTTTAAAACATTGTGGCCTGCCCAATGGAGCTGGTCGAGTGTGGTCAGTGCTTCGATACTGGGGATATTGGCCTGATTGAGGACACTAACTTTGGTGCATCTGTCCTCCCAGGGGGATTTGCAGGATCTTGTGAAGACATCGTTGGTGGTATATCTCCAGCGATTGAGGTATTTACTGTCTATGGTCCACGTCTCTGAGCCATACAGGAGGGTGGGTATCAATACAGCCCTGTAGACCATGAGCTTGATGCTAGATTTGAGGGCCTGATCTTTGAGCACTCTCTTCCTCAGGCAGCCGAAGGCTGCGCTGGCGCACTGGAGGCGGTGTTGAACCTCATCGTCGATGTCTGCCTTTGCTGATAATAGGCTCCCGTGGTATGGAAAGTGGTCTACATTGTCTAGTGCCACGCCGTGGATCTTGATAACTCAGGGGCAATGCTTTGTGGCAGGGTCAGGTTGGTGGAGGACCTTTGTCTTACGGATGTTTAGTGTAAGGCCCATGCTTTTGTATGCCTCAGTGAAGATGTTGACTGTGACTTTGAGTTCAGACTCTGAATGTGTGCAGACGTAAGCGTCGTCCACGTACTGTAGCTCGACGACAGAGGTTGGGATGGCCTTGGATCTGGCCTGGAGACAACGAAGGTTGAACAGGTTCTTAAGTAATATGACTTATGTAATATTGGATGGGTTGATGGATAAAGTTGGATTGGAATGTTTCTTTTGTGGTGGAACAGAGAGGTGGTAAGGTGTGTGACTGTTGTACAATGAGGATTTGGGGTTATGTGTAGTGAAACCATAGTCGGATGATGCAATCACGGACAGCCCGGCCGGAGACACGGTATGCTGCTTGCCTCCTCCCTTCCTCCTGCTCCTGTTCTTCCTCCTCCTTGCCCTCCGTCTGCGAGCCGCTTGTCCTCTTTGCTGTCTCTGCTCCATTTCCCTGCCATGCTGCAGGCCAGGGGGGAATGGCAACTATAGCACCACTAACTGGGAGTAAGTAGTCTGACCAGAACTGTTGAAATCAAAACCAAGGCCTTCTCCCTTTGCAGCACCACTCCCTATCACCTCACCAATTTTAACCAACTCTGGAAAGTACCAAACACTTCTACAAACTTACACAGAGCCAGTAGAAATTAATCAGCAACTAACCTGAGAGTGGTTGCTGATCCCTTTAAATATCGTTGGTTGGTGGGGGGCGGTCCTTACTGCTGCTGAACGCATGTTCAGTTGTGCCAGGTTGAGACAGGGCATTATCTCCAGCATTCAGGACAAAATGGCAGTGCTGCCATCAAATCAGCATTGCATGCCAATTGATGCCATGATCTGCCAACTCTACGTACTTCCGGCACACGCTCCTAATGCCCACCCTACCACCCTCACCAAAGTGGCGTCAGGCACGGCCTGTACCAGAAGTGTGTGCGCTTGCCCCCTAGTACCTCACTAAAGACGCCAGAAAAAATTAGGGCTGGTGCATTGAGTAAGTGAATTCTTAATGTGGTGATAAGTGATAATTACTGACAAATATCCTCTCTGGCCCTGAAAATGTAACTTTACAAGCATGGACTCTCATTCCTTCAGAATTTGGAAATTTAAAAATAAATAAATCTTTCATTTTTACTTTTTCTGTCTGTCTCTTATTTCTGACTAAATTCATCAGTCTTTCTCAATTTTTATTTTACTTTCTGTACCTGATTAAATCTGATTTATATTTCTGCTTTATACTTTCTGGTTTAGACACTGCGGGAGAAATTTTAACCCTGAAAAATGGGTGGGTTGGAGTTGGGTGGTAGGGGGGGCGGTTAAAGAATTAAAAAACTGAATCCAGAGCCCTACGCACCTCTAACTTGCCCACTATTTTAACAGAGGCAGAGCAGGGCAGCGGGTAGCCAACCCACTCCCAGGAGGCTGGTTCTCCATTTAAATATGAGGCTGGCGTGTCTTGTGGTGTTCTGCCATTACAAATTTAACTCTGGCTGGTCAGGTTTCTCGGGCCTCAGGGAACCCACCAACTAAAGGATGGTGAGGACTGCTAGACCCACCCCCGCCCCCCCACACCCCCTCCCCTCCCAAGGCCTCTGATCTCACTCTAATAGGCCTCCGATCAACCCCCACGAGGCCTCCAGTCTGCCCCCAACATCCCCCATAAGGCCTCCGATCTCCCCCAGCCCTGATTCACCCCCCCAATCCGATTCGCACATCCATCCCTCCCTCCCTACTCAATGCATAGAAACAGAGGGAAACAGAACTTTGAAATGTAAATCAGGCCCTGCCATTAATTTTGGCTGGGCCTGTGGAAAACTCATTCTCTTGGGTTTTATGACTGTATTCTAGCACCCTCTCCGCCCCGCTCCCAAGCTGCCTCCAGATTAAAATCTCAGCCTGCGTGTCTCAGTGAGGATTCTTCAATCTGATTGGTTGAAGTACCTTGCTGTTTCTTGAACTGTTCACAGACGCCACAGATGCCCTGTAGAGAGTGCTGCGCTGAAACAGATGCCAGACTAGAGCATATGCCCTCTCTAAAGCTCAAGAAAACTTTGTGGGCAGCTGTCAGTGACATGAACAGCGAACGCCATTCCTTTGCCAATGGCCGCAAAGTCTGGGCCAATATATGGAACCCAATAAGGCAGAGTAACAGAGGGAAAGAGTGTCAATAATGTAACTTTTTTGAGAGGAGAGGGAAATGCACCCTATTTCTCCACAGTGATTTCCTCAGCATTGTAGCTAAGTAGGTGGCAAATAGCCAAAGGGCGCTGGTGCAGAAGTGAGATAATTGTATTGACATGCATTCCTTCCCAGATTTCCCTTGAATAGCTTACTAAGTTTATTTAGTCAGTAATTGATGTAAGAAGTATAAAAGTAAGAAGTATAAAAGATTCCAATTTATACCAGATTAGCTGATTTCAACCAGGGGATTGGAAAGGATGCTACAATTGGCAGTAAATACAAAGGGGAAAATTAGCCAGAGTTCCTACTCCCTATTGCTACCCAGCAACGCTTTTGGAAATGCACATATGTGGACTTGATCGGAGCTTGGCTAGTCATGATCCATATGGTAGAATGATATGTCAACATTCATTTTTATGGCTCCCAAGCGAATCATGGTCTCTTGGGATAAGTGACAACCACCCATGAAATTGTAACCCAATAAGGATTCAATATCTTCAGGAAAGGAAAGAAAAATGGGGGAAAAACATGGTGTGAAATAAAGCATACAATCTCCCATCTTTTGAGGATGTCTGTCCTTTATGATCAAGGATAGTTTTCAGCAGCATACATGCAAAACAAACAGAAAATCCCGTTTGGTAATTAGTGTTAGGTACTAGACTATAAGATTTCACTTCAGTCTTCAAAAGCAGAAGAGCATCACAGTAGATGTCATCTTTAATGTTTAAAATATGAAGCAAATGTATTGATAATGAACAAGTAAATAATCTAATAATAAAAACAGCTGTAAAGCACTTCGAAATGTCCTGTGGTCGTGAAAGGCATTATATAAATGCAAGTCTTTCTTTTTTATTTGCCGTAGGCAACCTTTTTAGCTCCTTGAATGGACAAAAGAACAAAGAGACTGCAGTTCTAGGAATTAATATAATCTTTTAGAAAATGTTTTTTTGAGTACATAGAGAGTTTTTCTTATCTTTCAGGAATATAAATGGTTTTTTCTGAGTTTTTCAAACTGTCCCTTGACCACACCAACTAACTGTCTTTCTCCTAGGCTCGTCCAATTCCAACTTCCCTTTTATTCAAATAAAATTGTCTCTTTTATATCCTAGAAAAGAATTACCAGGTCAACCCGAATTTTATATATCGTGCCAGTCAAATTTAAAAAGGAATTGTCAGTCAATTACACACTGAAGCAATCATGAAGCCCATATATTTATTTGGAAACTGTGTCAGACAGACCTCGCAGTATTGTGTTGGGATAGACCAGGTGAATGAGTTTGGCTTTAGCCGAATGTTAAACAATCTGTACAATAACTGAGTCTAATAAGGGCAATGACCACAATAATATCAGATAAAAACACACTTGCACTGAACTCGTCACAGCTTCTTCAGCAGCACCTCCCAAGCCCACGAACTCTCCACCTAGAAGTACAAGAGCAGCAGGCCCATGGGAACACCATCACCTGCAAGTTCCCCTCCAAGTTACACATCATCCTGATTTGGAAATATATCACCATTCCTTCATCGTCGCCGGGTCAAAATCCTGGAACTCCCTCCCTAATAGCACTGGGAGTACCTGAGTACCTTCAGTACAAGGACTGCAGCGGTTCAAGAAGGCGGCTCACCACCACCTTCTCAAGGGCAATTAGGGATGGATAATAAATGCTGGCCTTGCCAGTGACGCCCACATTCCGGAACAAATAAAAAAAAATCCTGGGACCGGGGAGGATGGTGCCAGCTGGGGGTGTCCGGAATCTGGGGCAGAACCCAAATCCATCAGCATTCCACCTATTTTTTTGCCCCATTGCAAATCCTAAGAGCTGCAGAGGCAAGTCCATAGTGCAGCCATCGACTATCGGGCAGTCAAATTATAATGTGATGCAAATGAGGGTATTATGTCACATGACATATCCTCCTTAGCAACATTGGCCACCATGGATGCCTGCGAGCCACTGTAATCCAGCATTGCTAGGGCCATGGTTAGGGAGAACTTTAAGAAATTGGCAGATTGGTATCAGCCAATTGAGCATTGCCAAAATGGGTGGAAGAGAGCAGAGGAGTTTTTCAAATGTTTTTTCCTCCCTCAATGCTCGAAGGACCATATTTCAACTATTTTTCTTCCTTAATGTCACAGCCATTTTTCTTTTTTAGCGTTCCAACTTCCTCTCTAACCTCTCACCTACTGTAATGATACTGAAGGAACCATATGAATATTTTAGGCTATATCATTTCTAAGGTTGACTTTGCACTTAATGTCCCATATGATCTTTTTTAACACATTTCTAAATTCTCCCATTTTTCCTGCAGTCTTTGGATGATGTGTTTTTGCCTTTTTATTCCCATTTTAATTGAACTATTCATCCATTTTGGTGATTGTTTATATGCCAATTATTTTCTATGGGTATATATTTATCTTGCATTATCAATGTTATTGTTTTAAAAGTGTCCACTTCTTTCTCAATTGTAATGACCCAGATCTTGATGTGGTAGGGCATGTATTGGCATCTGCCATCAGTAAGATTTGCCCTTGAACGTTTAGGTTTTAACATTTTGTTGCCTGGTAAGCAATGTCCCCTCTAAGCTGCGCGACGGCTTGGCCATGCAGCTCTCGGCATGTCCCACGTAGCCCAGGACATGCTTTTCCCATGTTACATTTCATGCATGCGCGAAACTGTCCCCTTAAAGGAGACACGTGGCCGCAAAAAATTAACGGGAACATTGGTGGCAAGTTGCTGGAAGTGTGAGCAGATAATGTCACAGCAACGGAACAGGGCAAGAGTCAGCAGGGCAAGAAATTGTGTATCTCCTTAACCAATCAGACTGAAAGATAATAACTAAACAGGAATGGCGGAGAAGGAGGATAAATTAGAGTGGGTAAATTCAATGTCAAATCAGGTACAAAAAGAGAAAAAGATTGGATTACAAGAAAGAGAAAAAGGATTCAGAAAGGAAAAGTAAAACAAATGTAACATTTTAAATTTGACATTTTGAAGAAATGAAACTCCTCACGTGTAATAGTTAATTTTCAGTGCCACGGTAGTTGATTGGCAATAATTAACACTTACCAGGCTAGAATTTCAGTTGTCGGCGAAATTGGTAGTTTTACGCTAAAATTACCGTTTTCGCTGCGCTACCGTTTTTATGTCTAAATTTCGGCCTTTACTTTGGTAAACTCAGCGTTGCACGAGGATTTGCGGCGCAAACCGCGAGTTTTGGCAACTTTAGTCCGAGGCTGGTAGCGTGCGAGGGAGGAGGGAGAAACAAAAAATTGCAAAAAACATTCACAATACCCTTACCTACTAGATTGCTGAAAAATAACTAAAAAATAAAAACTTTGACTTACCTTTTTTGCATACTTACTGCTGCTGGCAGGGCTGTACCTCAGATTTGACCCTGTCTGTATTCTGGGCGTGGCGGAGAGTGCCGAAATTACGACGGAAACACAATCCGCGGCGTTGCACATCATTTCACATCGGCGCACCTCTCCGTGTAACCGCTGTTGCAAAAAAGTGCCCGAACATCCCGCCCATCGGGTTTCCGCCGCGGAGGGTCAAATCGCGGCGAAAACCCGGTCGCAAAGTCAGCAAAATTCTAGCCCATCACGTTGTTAGAAGGGTACTTACACTTGTAAGGACAAGACTTAACAATTTGTGACAGCTTTAATTCGGAACTACCGCGTAAATTCTGCGACTTCACACCATTCAGTGCATGTTAATGGTGAGACATAGAGCGTTTTCTCAAAGTTAACAGCGGAGCGGCACAACTTGGACAGCAACTTTTAGATATTGACATTTAACTGCGCATCTGGTCCTCATCTGAAGTTGCTGTACCATTTACGCATAAGTAACAGAGACGCCATTATTTTGACAGCAAATTCTGGGCCAATATCTCTCAGTAACATTTCCCAGTTAATTTTGATTAGTTCTCTGCTTATACATTAAAGTTTGTCTTTTAAAGTTAAACATGTCTTCTCTTCTACGTACTGGAACTGTTTGTCACCTAAAATTAACTTTACTCACATTGTGTGTTTCATTTGCTCTTGGAACATGGGTGACACTGACAAGGCAGTATTCATTGCTCATCCCTCGGGGCATAAAGTGTCAAGCACATTGTGTGGAACTCGTGTCACATGTACATTAGAATAGATAGGGGTGGTTCTCTTCCCTGAAAGACAATGGTGAACAAATTAGGTTTAGAAAATAATCCAGCAACTTTCATTTACATTTTCTGGTGGCAGCCCACAAATTATCAACTTTATTAACTGTAGTTCTACGAGTTGCCATGTTGGGATTTGAACTCTCCATCTCTCGATTACTGGTGAAATACCATAGCCACCAGGCTACTATACCAGAATACAGTACTGATCACTTCCATGAAAGAATTCCCAGTTTTCTTTGTGTTGATTGAACTCACCCATTGTTATAGCTTCATTGTCTTCACATATGCTTATCATCTCATCCTTATCATACCTAAGGTATGTATTTATGTATTGGAAACCTATATTGTGAATCTTGTCATCCACCTGCTTGTTAGCAAAAGTCAGGCACCATGATGACCGAAACCATCTGTCTCCCATCTGTTATGTTCAGAATAACTCCACAAGACTGTATGCTGTAAGCTCAAACTATTGTGACCTTGGTCTCTTTAATGTAACTCCAGAGTGAGGAAGCAGCATGGTAGACTGCCTTTCATACCTGCTTGCTCAGGGTGTGTAGGTGACCCTTGGGTCTCCCACTGGCACGCCTCCTGGTGGCAAGTCTTACACATTGGTAAAGTTTACATACATAACATCACTCCCCCTAAAGTCTTAGATACAAGTTATTTACAAGTTGAGGCGATCCGGGGCTCTGCGATCCCGGGTTGATCGCCTGAGTTGAAGTCTTGGCATGGGCGAGTCGGTTGGATCATTGCTGCACTGCGACGTGTTACTCTGATCGGACTGTCGGGCATGGTGGGTTCATCCTCGTGGTTGACCGCGAGGTCGATTGCTGGTTGGGTGTATGTAGGTGGATCAATGATGCTAATGTCCTCTTCAAACTGTTCTTGGTTATCAGTGAATCGCAGTTTGGTCTGATCCAAGTGCTTTCTGCACGTTTGTCCATTCAAAAGTTTGACAACAAACACTCTATTCCCCTCGTTGGCTAAAACAGTGCCAGCCACCCATTTGGGACCATGACCATAATTAAGAACAAACACGGTCATTAACCTCAATGTCACGCGATATAGCTATGCGATTGTGGTACACGTTATGCCAGTGACGCCAGGTTTCTACATGATCATTGAAATCCAGGTGGACTAAGGAGAGCCTGGTTTTGAGTGTTCTCTTCATTAGCAATTCTGCAGGGGAACCCCAGTAAGCGAGTGGGGTCGTGTACTGTAGCTGAACAGAATTCGAGATAACCGGGTCTGCAGTGAACCGTCCGTCACACATTTCAAGCTCTGCTTGATAGTTTGGACTGCCCGTTCTGCTTGACCATTGGATGCGGGCTTAAACGGGCCAGACCTGACATGCTTGATGCCTTTGCGGATCATGAACTCGTTGGATTCCGAGTTGGTGAAACATGGTCTATTGTCACTAACAAGGACGTCAGGCAAACCATGGGTGGAGAACATGGCCTGGAGGCTTTCAATGTGGCAGTGGACGTACATGATGACATTATTATACATTCAATCCATTTAGAGTAAGCATCCACTACATCTTTCCTAGAAAAGGGCCAGCAAAATCTACGTGGACCCTGGACCACGGTTTGGAGGGCCATGACCACAGACTCAGTGGGGCCTCCCTTGGTGCATTGCTCAACTGTGAGCAAGTGTTACATTGGTGTACGCATGACTCCAATTCCGAGTCAATGCCGGGCCACAAACATGCGACCTGGCGATAGCCTTCATCATGACTCTGCCTGGGTGGGTACTGTGTAGGTCGCGTATAAACATTTCCCTGCCTTTTCTTGGCAAAACGACACGATTCCCCCATAGGAGACAATCCGAATGGATGGACATTTCATCCTTGCATCGGTGGAACGGCTTAATTTCATCTTGCATTTCCCCGGGAACCGCCGACCAGCTCCCATTGAGGACGCAGCTTTTTACTAGTGATAGCAGAGGGTCCTGGCTAGTCCAGGTCCTGATCTGGCGAGCCGTGACGGGTGACCCCTCGCTCTGAAAAGCATCCATTACAAGAAGCAAGTCTCCGGGTTGCGCCATTTCCACCCTGGTGGTGGGCAATGGTAGCTGACTGACGGCATTGTACAGTTTTCGGTGCCTGGTCTGTGGCGGATTACAGAGTCATACAGAGATAACGCTAGTGCCCATCTTTGGATGCGGGACGAAGCATTGGTGTTAATACCTTTGCTTTCTGAGAACAGTGAAATGAGCTGCTTGTGATCAGTTTCGAGCTCGAACTGGACCGGAGTCCAAATAGGTATTGGTGCATTTTCTTAACCCCGTATATGCATGCCAATGCTTCTTTCTCAACCGTACAGTAGGCTCTTTCAGCCTTAGATAAACTTCTGGACGCATATGCAACCGATTGCAGTTTGCCTGACACATTGGCTTGATATAACACACAACCGACTCCGTACGAAGATGCATCACAAGCTAGTACTAAACGTTTACACGGGTCATACAATACAAGTAACTTGTTAGAACATAGCAGGTTTCTGGCCTTATTAAAGGCTGTCTCTTGAGATTTACCCAAAACCTAGCCGTCACCCTTGCGTAGCAATAAATGCAAAGGTTCCAGCCAAGTGCTCAACCCCAGTAGAAAGTTACCAAAATAGTTGAGAAGTCCCAGGAACGAACGCAGCTCCGTCAATTCTGTGGTCGAAGTGCATTCTTGATGGCCTCCGTCTTGCAGTCCGTGGGTCTGATGCCATCCGCCGCAATCTTTCTTCCTAGAAATTCGACCTCTGGCGCCAGGAAAACACACTTGGAGCATTTCAGCCCCTGAGTCCCATTCTGTCCAGTCGCTTTAGAACCTCTTCAAGGTTGTGCAAGTGTTTGGTGGTGTTGCGACCAGTGATCAGAATGTCGTCTTAAACACTACGGTGCGCGGAACCGATTTCAGCAGACTCTTCATGTTCCTCTGGAAGATGGCCGCAGCTGAGCGAATCCCAAAGGGGCATCTGTGATATATGAACAGTCCATTGTGCGTGTTGATGCAAGTCAATTTTTGTGATGGTTTAGCCAGCTCCTGTGTCATGTAAGTAGAGGTTAGATCTAGCTTGGTGAACGACTTCCCCCACTGCTAGTGTTGGGAACAGTTCATCCGCTTTGGGTAGTGGGTACTGGTCTTGTAACAAGACTCAGTTGATCGTTACCTTGTAATCCCCGCAGATTCTGACCATCCCATCGCTTTTCAACACTGGAACAATTGGACTGGCCCACTCGTTGAACTCGACTGGTGATATGATCCCCTCTCGTTGAACTCTGTCCAGCTTGATCTCGACTTTCTCTCGTATCATGTATGGAGCTGTTCGGGCCTTGTGATGAATGGGTCGTGCATCAGGGACTAGATGGATCTGCATTTTGGCGCCTGTGAAGTTGCCAATGCCTGGCTCGAATAACGACGGGAATTTGTTTAGCACTTGGGCGCATGAGGCGTCATCCACCGAAGACAGCGCTTTGATGTCGTCCCAGTTCCACCGGATCTTTCCTAGCCAGCTTCTGCCGAACAGCATTGGGCCATCGCCTGGTACAATCCATAGTGGTAAATCATGCACAGCTCCATCGTATGATACCTTCACTGCCGCACTGCCAATGACTGGTATGAGCTCTTTGGTGTAAGTGCGCAGCTTGGTGTGGATCGGGCTTAGTTTTGACCTTTGTGCCTTGTTGCCCCACAGTTTCTCAAAAGCCTTCTGGCTCATAATTGACTGACTCGCCCCCATGTCCAATTCCATGGAAATTGGAATGCCGTTTAATTTGACTTTTTACATTATCGGAGGGCTTTTAGTGGTGAAGGTGTGTACCCCATACACTTCCTCTTCAGCCTCGGGTTGAGTTGCCTCTCTTACTCGTTCAGCATGATCCGCGCCGGATTGGTCATCTTCTGCCGCCTCTGCCACGTGGTGAGTCGCAGCACGTCTGCACATTCGCTAGAGGTGCCCCATTGTTCCGCAGCCTTTGCACATGTAGTGCTTGAATCGACATTGATGGGCTCGATGATCACCCCCATAGTGCCAACATGGTGTTAATGGATTCGCATTCACGCTCCACGGCGGACTCTGAGTCATCCTAGGTCTGGCCTCTGCGGGCGTGTAGGCCCTGCCATGTACAGTTCTGCCTGCTGAAGGCGTTATTTTATGCACAGTACTTGCCGGTGAGCTTCGATGTTGCAAAGATATCTGGTTAGTGTTATCGTTTGTGGACATGAAAGCCTGAGCTATCATGATGGCCTTGCTCAGATCTAGAGATTCGGCAGACAGCAATTTGCGAAGAATGACCTCGTGGTCGATTCCAAGCAAGAAAAAGTCCCGCAACAGTTCCCCCAAAAATCCAGCAAATACGCACGGTCCCGCAATGCGTCTTAGGTCGGCGACATAGCTCGCCACGTCCTGGCCCTCGGAGCAGTGGTGCATATAAAAGTGATACCTGGCCATTAAGATGCTCTCCTTCGGCTTGAGGTGTTCGCGAACCAGCATGCACAACTCTTCATATGTCTTCTCCGTTGGTTTCGTCGGTGCTAGCAGATTTTTGATGAGGCCATATACCATGGACCCGCAAACAGTGAGGAGAATCGCCTTGCGCTTGACTGCGGTATCTTCCGTATCCAGCTCATTGGCCATGAAGTACTAGTCAAGACGCACAATGAAAGCTTCCCAATTATCACCCTCAACAAATCTCTCAAGGATACCATCGGCAGCCATAACCGTGTGAAAGTTTGTGATATGTTACTTGTCGCCAATTGTTATGTTCAGAATAACTCCACAAGACGGTATTCTGAAAGCTCAAACTGTTGTGACCTTGGTCTCTTTAATGTAACTCCAGAGTGAGGAAGCAGCATGGTAGACTGCCTTTTATACCTGCTTGCCCAGGGTGTGCAGGTGACCCTTTGGTCTCCCACAGGTGCGCTCCCTGGTGGCAAGTCTTACGCATTGGTAAAGTTTACATACATAAAAGTTTCAGTGTCAGAATTCAGTTACAGTATAGAGGAAGACAGTTAGATTCCCTGGTTAGACAACATCTGGAATACCCATCCCTTCCCTTCCTCGACTTCTCCGTTTCCATCTCTGGGGATAGGCTTTCGACCAGTATCCACTATAAGCCCACTAAGTCCCACAGCTACCTGGACTACACTTCCTCCCACCCCGCACCCTGTAAGGGCTCCATTCCATTTTCCCAGTTTCTCTGTCTCTGTCGCATCTGCTCTGACAACGCCACCTTTCACACTAGTGTCTCTGACATGTCTTCCTTTTTCCTCAACAGAGGATTCCCATCCGCCGTGGTTAACATGGCCCTCGACCATGTCCGTTCTATTTCCCACACTCTGTTCTCACCCCTTCCCCTCCCTCTTAGAACCATGACAGGGTTCCACTTGTTCATACCTTTCACCCCACCAGCCTCCACGTTCAACGGATCATCCTCTGCCATTTCCACCACCACCAATCACATCTTCCTCTCCCCGCCCCTCCCCTCTCAGTATTCCGAAGAGACCGCTCCCTCCGTGACACCCGGTCCAGTCCACAGTCACCCCCAGCACCCCCTTCCCTTTCCATGGCACCTTTCCATGAAAGCACAGGAAACATAGAAACATAGAAAATAGGTGCAGGAGTAGGCCATTCGGCCCTTCGAGCCTGCACCACCATTCAATAAGAGCATGGCTGATCATTCCCTCAGTACCCCTTTCCTGCTTTCTCTCCATATCCCTTGATCCCTTTAGCCGTAAGGGCCATATCTAACACCCTCTTGAATATAGCCAATGAATTGGCATCAACAACTCTCTGCGGTAGGGAATTCCACAGGTTAACAACTCTCTGGGCCCTAAAACGGCGCAGCCTGGACCTGGACACCCGCTAATCGAGCCAGAAAGAGCCCCTAAAAAAAACTTACCTGTTCTCCGGCTCCCTGCAGGTCCTCTGCAGCTGGGCGTGGTGCAGCATGAGCTGTGGGGGGCGGAGCCAGGTCCCTGCGCTGAAAACAGTGCCGGGACCTCTGCACATGCGTGCTACAGTGGGCGCACATGTGCAGTAGCTCCAGGCGCCCAAAACTGTGGGAGGGGCCCGAAGGACGCAGCCCTTAGCCCTGGCCGAATGGCCTCAGTGGGGCTGCGTGGATAAGGCTCCTCCCACCCGACCGGACCCGACCTGACCTTCACGCTCTCCCAGCCCCCCCCACCTCGCCCCGGACCTCTGCGACTCCCCCCCCTCCGCGACTCTCCACCCACCCCCCCCGGACCTCCGCGACTCACTCTCCCCCCACCCCCACCGACCTCCGCAACTCTTCCCCCCCCGCCCCCCCCCGGACCTCCGTGACCGCCCCCCCCCCCCGAGACCTGACGCTACCTACCTGTGAATCCAGCCCGGTCTTGGGCCCGGCCGTTCAGCCTCCTTCTCTCCCTTCCGCCCTCCCCTCTCTTTTTCTCTCTCCCCCCCGTCCTCTACTTCCCTCCCTCCCTTCTCTCTCCTTCCCTCCCCTCCCTCCTCTCTCCTTCCCTCCCTCCCTCCTCTCTCCTTCCCTCCCTCCCTCCTCTCTCCTCCCCTCCCTCCTCTCTCCTTCCCTCCCTCCCTCCTCTCTCCTCCCCTCCTCTCTCCTTCCCTCCCTCCCTCCTCTCTCCTTCCCTCCTCTCTCCTTCCCTCCTCTCTCCTTCCTTCCCTCCCTCCTTCCCTCCCTCCTCCCTCCTTCCTTCTCTCCTTCCCTCCCTCCCTTCTCTCTCCTTCCCTCCCCTTCCTCCTCTCTCCTTCCCTCCCTCCCTCCTCTCTCCTTCCCTCCCTCCCTCCTCTCTCCTCCCCTCCCTCCCTCCTCTCTCCTTCCCTCCCTCCCTCCTCTCTCCTTCCCTCCCTCCCTCCTCTCCCCTCCTCTCTCCTTCCCTCCTCTCTCCTTCCTTCCCTCCCTCCTCCCTCCTTCCCTCCCTCCTCCCTCCTTCCTTCTCTCCTTCCCTCCCTCCCTCCTCTCTCCTTCCCTCCCTCCCTCTTCTCTCCTTCCCTCCCTCCCTCCCTCCACTCTCCTTCCCTCCCTCCCCCCCTCCTCTCTCCTTCCCTCACTCCCTCCCTCCTCTCTCCTGCCCTCCCTCCATCCACTCTCCTTCCCATCCTTCCTCCTCTTTCCTTCCCTCCCTCCATCCTCTCTCCTTCCCTCCCTCCATCCTCTCTCCTTCCCTCCCTCCATCCTCTCTCCCTTCTCCCCCTCTCCCCCCTTCTCCCTTCTCCCTCTCTCCCCCCTTCTCCTCTCCCCCTTCTCCCCCCATCCCCCTTCTCCCCCTCCCCCCACCCCCCTTTTCCCCCTCCCCCCTCACCCCCCCTTCTCCCTCTCCCCTCGCTGTCAGAAACACAGACACTGACAGACAGAGAGTGAGAGACACACACACACACAGAGATAGAGACACTGACAGAGACACACTGGGTGGGCCATCCTAGCATGCTTTTGGAGGACTCCCGGTGCTGCAGTCGGTAAGTAGAAAATGTTTTATTTATTGATTTTTAAATTTTTTTTTATTTTTTATTAATTTTTTTGATGGATTTATTGGTTGATTTATTGATGTATTTATCATTTATTATTGATGATGGCTCTTTATTTGTAAAACTGAAGTGTTTAATGTTTGTAAACTTCCCTTTAAACCTCCCCCACCCCATTCCCTACGCCTAATTTGTAACTTACGCCTGATTTTCTAAAGTGGAGACAAGGTTTTTTCGAATGTACAAAAATCTTCACTTACTCCATTCGAGGTTAGTTTGGAGTAAGTTTTCACTGCCTAAACTTTGAAAACAGGCGTAAGTGGCTGGACACGCCCCCTTTTGAAAATAAAATTCTGTTCCAAAGTGAAACTGTTCTAACTGACTAGAACTGGAGCAAACTAAATGCCGAGAATTCAAATTTCTAAGATACTCCATTCTAAACCAGTTGCTCCAAAAAAACAGGAGCAACTCAGGCCGAAACTTGGCCCCTCTGAGTGAAGAAGTTTCTCCTCATCTCAGTCCTAAATGGCCTACCCCTTATCCTAAGACTGTGTCCCCTGGTTCTGGATTTCCCCAACATCGGGAACATTCTTCCTGCATCTAACCTGTCTAGTCCCGTCAGAATCTTATATGTTTCTATGAGATCCCCTTTCATCCTTCTAAACTCCAGTGAATAAAGGCCCAGTTGATCCAGTCTCTCCTCATACGTCAGTCCAGCCATCCCGGGACTCAGTCTGGTGAACCTTCGCTGCACTCCCTCAATAGCAAGAACATCCTTCCTCAGATTAAGAGACAAAAACTGAACACAATATTCCAGGTGAGGTCTCACCAAGGCCCTGTACAACTGCAATAAGACCTCCCTGCTCCTATACTCAAATTCCCTATCTATCAAGGCCAACATACCATTTGCCTTCTTCACCGCCTGCTGTACCTGTATGCCAACTTTCAATGACTGATGAACCATGACACCCAGGTCTCGTTGCACCTCCCCATTTCCTAATCTGCCGCCATTCAGATAATATTCTGCCTTTGTGTTTTTGCCCCCAAAATGGATAACCTCACATTTATCCACATTGTACTGCATCTGCCATGCATTTGCCCAATCACATAACCTGTCCAAGTCAACCTGCAGCCTCTTAGCGACCTCCTCACAGCTCACACTGCCACCCAGTTTAGTTTCATCTGCAAACTTGGAGATATTACACTCAATTCCTTCATCTAAATCATTAATGTATATTGTAAAGAGCTGGGGTCCCAGCACTGAGCACTGCGGCACTCTACTAGTCACTGCCTGCCATTCTGAAAAGGACCCGTTTATCCCGACTCTCTGCTTCCTGTTTGCCAACCAGTTCTCTATCCATGTCAGTACATTACTGCCAATACCATGTGCTTTAATTTTGCACAACAATCTCTTGTGTGGGACCTTGTCAAAAGCCTTTTGAAAGTCCAAATACACTACATCCACTGGTTCTCCCTTGTCCACTCTACTAGTTACATCCTCAAAAAATTCCAGAAGATTTGTCAAGCATGATTTCCCTGCTGACTTGGACCGATCTGTCACTGCTTTCCAAACGCGTTGCTATTTCATCTTCAATAATTTATTCGAACATTTTCCCCACTACTGATGTCATGCTAATCGGTCTATAATTACTCTCCCTCCTTTTTTCGACAGTGGTGTTACATTAGCTCCCCTCCAGTCCATAGGAACTGATCCAGAGTTGATAGACTGTTGGAAAATGATCACCAATGCATCCAATATTTCTATGGCCACTTCCTTAAGTATGCTGGGATGCAGACTATCAGGCACCGGGGATTTATCAGCCTTCAATCCCATCAATTTCCTGAACACAATTTCCCGCTTTATAAGGATATCCTTCAGTTCCTCCTTCTCACTAGACCCTCGATCCCCTAGTAATTCCGGAAGGTTATTTGTGTCTTCCTACATGAAAACAGAACCACAGTATTTGTTTAACTGGTCCGCCATTTCTTTCACCTGAATCTGACTGCAAGGGATCTACGTTTGTTTTCACTGAAACAATTATTTTGCTTCGGTCTTCACAGTGGAAGACACAAAAACCATGCCAAAAATTGCTGGTCACGGGAATGTGGGAAGGGAGGACCTTAAGACAATCACTATCACTAGGGGAGTAGTGCTGGACAGGCTAATGGGACTCAAGTTAGACAAGTCCCCTGATCCTGATGAAATGCATCCCAGGGTATTAAAAGAGATGGCGGAAGTTATAGCAGATGCATTCGTTATAATCTACCAAAATTCTCTGGACTCTGGGGAGATACCAGCGGATTGGAAAGCAGCTAATGTAACGCCTCTGTTTAAAAAAGGGGGCAGACAAAAGGCAGGTAACTATAGGCCGGTTAGTTTAACATTTGTAGTGGGGAAATTGCTTGAAACTATCATTAAGGAAGAAATAGCGGGACATCTAGATAGGAATAGTGCAACCAGGCAGATGCAGCATGGATTCATGAAGGGGAAATCATATTTAACTAATTTACTAGAATTCTTTGAGGATATAACGAGCATGGTGGATAGAAGTGTACCGATGTATGTGGTGTATTTAGATTTCCAAAAGGCATTCGATAAGGTGCCACACAAAAGGTTACTGCAGAAGATAGAGGTATGCGGAGTCAGAGGAAATGTATTAGCATGGATAGAGAATTGGCTGGCGAACAGAAAGCAGAGAGTCGGGATAAATGGGTCCTTTTCGGGTTGGAAATCGGTGGTTAGTGGTGTGCCACAGGGATCGGTGCTGGGACCACAACTGTTTACAATATACATAGATGACCTGGAAGAAGGGACAGAGTGTAGTGTAACAAAATTGCAGATGACACTAAGATTAGTGGGAAAGCGGGTTGTGTAGAGGACACAGAGAGGCTGCAAAGAGATTTGGATAGGTTAAGCGAATGGGCTAAGGTTTGGCAGATGGAATACAATGTCGGAAAGTGTGAGGTCATCCACCTTGGGAAAAAAAACAGTAAAAGGGAATATTATTTGAATGGGGAGAAATTACAACATGCTGAGGTGCAGAGGGACCTGGGGGTCCTTGTGCATGAATCCCAAAAAGTTAGTTTGCAGGTGCAGCAGGTAATCAGGAAGGCGAATGGAATGTTGGCCTTCATTGCGAGAGGGATGGAGTACAAAAGCAGGGAGGTCCTGCTGCAACTGTATAGGGTATTGGTAAGGCCGCACCTGGAGTACTGCGTGCAGTTTTGGTCACCTTACTTAACGAAGGATATACTGGCTTTGGAGGGGGTACAGAGATGAAAGGGATAGACAAGATAGAGGCAGAGAGGTTGTTTCCACTGGTAGGGGAGACTAGAACTAGGGGTCACAGCCTCAAAATACGGGGGAGCCAATTTAAAACTGAGTTGAGAAGGAATTTCTTCTCCCAGAGGATTGTGAATCTGTGGAATTCTCTGCCCAAGGAAGCAGATGAGGCTAGCTCATTGAATGTATTCAAGTCACAGATAGATAGATTTTTAACCAATAAGGGAATTAAGGGTTACGGGGAGAGGGCGGGTAAGTGGAGCTGAGTCCACGGCCAGATCAGCCATGATCTTATTGAATGGCGGAGCAGGCTCGAGGGGCTAGATGGCCTACTTCTGTTCCTAATTCTTATGTTCTTATGTTCACTAATCTTTTTCTCTTCACATATCTATGGAAGCTTTTGCAGTCAGTATTTATGTTCCCAGCAAGCTTCCTCTCATACTCTATTTTCCCCCTCCTAATTAAATCCTTTGTCCTCCTCTGCTGTATTACAAAATTCTCCCAGTCCTCAGATTTGCTGCTTTTTCTGGCCAATTGAAATGCCTCTTCCTTGGATTTAACACGATCCTTAATTTCCCTTGTTCGCCACGGTTGAGCCACCATACTCATTTTATTTTTACTCCAGACAGGGATGCACAATTGTTGAAGTTCATCCATGTGCTCTTTAAATGTTTGCCATTGCCTATCCACCGTCAACCCTTTAAGTATCACACGTCAGTCTATTCTAGCTAATTCACGTCATACCATCGAAGTTACCTTTCCTTAAGTTCAGGACCCTAGTCTCTGAATTAACTGTGTCACTCTCCATCTTAATAAAGAATTCTACCATATTATGGTCACTTTTCCCCAAGTGGCCTTGCACAACAAGATTGTTAATTAGTCCTACACATCACCCAGTCTAGGATGGCTAGCCCTGTAGTTGGTTCCTCGACATATTAGTCTAGAAAACCATCCCTAATACACTCCAGGAAATCCTCCTCCACCGCATTGCTACCAGTTTGGTTAGCCCAGTCAATATGTAGATTAAAGTCGCCCATGATAACTGCTGTACCTTCATTGCAGCATCCCTAATTTCCTGTTTGATGCTGTCCCCATCTTCACCATTACTGTTTGGTGGTCTATTCACAACTCCCACTAGCGTTTTCTGTCCTTTGGTATTCCGTAGCTCCACCCATACTGATTCCAATCTTCCTTACTATTGCATTAATTTCCTCTTTAACCAGCAATGCCACCCCACCTCCTTTTCCTTTCTGTTTATCCCTCCTAAATGTTGAATACCCCTGGATGTTGAGTTCCCAGCCTTGGTCACCCTGGAGCCGTGTCACTATGATGCCAATGATATCATATCCATTAACTGCTATCTGCGCAGTTAATTCGTCCACCTTAACAGATACACTGCTTTGAGTACTGTTGAGGGGGATGACTCATCAGGGGAGGGCAGCAGCAGCCAAGTTCATGGCACCGTGGCTGGCTCTGTTGCACAGGAGGGCAGGAAAAAGAGTGGGAGAGCGATAGTGATAGGGGATTCAATTGTAAGGGGAATAGATAGGCGTTTTTGCGGCCGCATCCAGGATGGTATGTTGCCTCCCTGGTGCAAGGGTTTCGGAGCGGGTGCAGGACATTCTAAAAAGGGAGGGAGAACAGCCAGTTGTCGTGGTGCACATTGGTACCAACGACATAGGTAAAAAAAGGGATGAGGTCCGACGAAACGAATTTAAGCAGATAGGAGCTAAATTAAAAAGTAGGACCTCAAAAGTAGTAATCTCAGGATTGTGACCAGTGCGACGTGCTAGTTAGAGTAGGAATCGCAGGATAGCGCAGATGAATACGTGGCTTGAGCAGTGGTGCAGCAGGGAGGGATTCAAATTCCTGGGGCATTGGAACCGGTTCTGGGGGAGGTGGGACCAGTACAAACCGGACGGTCTGCACCTGGGCAGGACCGGAACCAATGTCCTAGGGGGAGTGTTTGCTAGTGCTGTTGGGGAGGAGTTAAACTAATATGGCAGGGGGATGGGAACCAATGCAGGGAGACAGAGGGAAACAAAAAGGAGACAAAAGCAAAAGACAGAAAGGAGATGAGTAAAAGTGGAGGGCAGAGAAACCCAAGGCAAAGAACAAAAAGGGCCACTGTACAGCAAAATTCAAAAAGGACAAAGGGTATTAAAAAAACAAGCCTGAAGGCTTTGTGTCTTAATGCAAGGAGTATTCGTAATAAGGTGGATGAATTAACTGTGCAAATAGATGTTAACAAATATGATGTGATTGGGATTACAGAGACGTGGCTCCAGGATGATCAGGGCTGGGAACTCAACATCCAGGGGTATTCAACATTCAGGAAGGATAGAATAAAAGGAAAAGGAGCTGGGGTAGCATTGCTGGTTAAAGAGGAGATTAATGCAATAGTTAGGAAGGACATTAGCTTGGATGATGTGGAATCTATATGGGTAGAGCTGCAGAACACCAGAGGGCAAAAAACGTTAGTGGGAGTTGTGTACAGACCTCCAAACAATCGTAGTGATGTTTGGGAGGGCATCAAACAGGAAATTAGGGGTGCATGCAATAAAGGTGCAGCAGTTATAATGGGTGACTTTAATATGCACATAGATTGGGCTAACCAAACTGGAAGCAATACGGTGGAGGAGGATTTCCTGGAGTGCATAAGGGATGGTTTTCTCGACCAATATGTCGAGGAACCAACTAGGGGGGAGGCCATCTTCGACTGGGTGTTGTCAAATTAGAGAGGATTAATTAGCAATCTCGTTGTGCGAGGCCCCTTGGGGAAGAGTGGCCATAATATGGTGGAATTCTGCATTAGGATGGAGAATGAAACAGTTAATTCAGAGACCATGGTCCAGAACTTAAAGAATGCTAACTTTGAAGGTATGAGGCGTGAATTGGCTAGGATAGATTGGCGAATGATACTTAAGGGGTTGACTGTGGATGGGCAATGGCAGACATTTAGAGACTGCATGGATGAACTACAACAATTGTACATTCCTGTCTGGCGTAAAAATAAAAAAGGGAAGGTGGCTCAACCGTGGCTATCAAGGGAAATCAGGGATAGATTAAAGCCAAGGAAGTGGCATACAAATTGGCCAGAAATAGCAGCGAACCCGGGGAATGGGAGAAATTTAGAACTCAGCAGAGGAGGACAAAGGGTTTGATTAGGGCAGGGAAAATGGAGTACGAGAAGAAGCTTGCAGGGAACATTAAGACGGATTGCAAAAGGTTTCTATAGATATGTAAAGAGAAAAAGGTTAGTAAAAACAAACGTAGGTCCCCTGCAGTCAGAATCAGGGGAAGTCATAACAGGGAACAAAGAAATGGCGGACCAATTGAACAAGTACTTTGGTTCGGTATTCACTAAGGAGGACACAAATAACCTTCCGGATATAAAAGGGGTCAGAGGGTCTAGTAAGGAGGAGGAACTGAGGGAAATCCTTATTAGTCAGGAAATTGTGTTGGGGAAATTGATGGGATTGAAGGCCGATAAATCCCCAGGGCCTGATGGACTGCACCCCAGAGTACTTAAGGAGGTGGTCTTGGAAATAGCGGATGCATTGACAGTCATTTTCCAACATTCCATTGACTCTGGATCAGTTCCTATTGAGTGGAGGGTAGCCAATGTAACCTCACTTTTAAAAAAGGAGGGAGAGAGAAAACAGGGAATTATAGACCGGTCAGCCTGACATCGGTAGTGGGTAAAATGATAGAATCAATTATTAAAGATGTCATAGCAGCGCATTTGGAAAGAGGTGACATGATAGGTCCAAGTCAGCATGGATTTGTGAAAGGGAAATCATGCCTGACAAATCTTCTGGAATTTTTTGAGGATGTTTCCAGTAGAGTGGACGAGGGAGAACCAGTTGATGTGGTATATTTGGACTTTCAGAAGGCTTTTGACAAGGTCCCACACAAGAGATTAATGTGCAAAGTTAAAGCACATGGGATTGGGGGTAGTGTGCTGACATGGATTGAGAACTGGTTGTCAGACAGGAAGCGAAGAGTAGGAGTAAATGGGTACTTTTCAGAATGGCAGGCAGTGACTAGTGGGGTACCGCAAGGTTCTGTGCTGGGGCCCCAGCTGTTTAGACTGTACATTAATGATTTAGACGAGGGGATTAAATGTAGTATCTCCAAATTTGCGGATGACACTAAGTTGGGTGGCAGTGTGAGCTGCGAGGAGGATGCTATGAGGCTGCAGAGCGACTTGGATAGGTTAGGTGAGTGGGCAAATGCATGGCAGATGAAGTATAATGTGGATAAATGTGAGGTTATCCACTTTGGTGGTAAAAACAGAAAGAGGGACTATTATCTGAATGGTGACAGATTAGGAAAAGGGGAGGTGCAACGAGACCTGGGTGTCATGGTACATCAGTCATTGAAGGTTGGCATGCAGGTACAGCAGGCGGTTAAGAAAGCAAATGGCATGTTGGCCTTCATAGTGAGGGGATTTGAGTACAGGGGCAGGGAGGTGTTGCTACAGTTGTACAGGGCCTTGGTGAGGCCACACCTGGAGTATTGTGTACAGTTTTTGTCTCCTAACTTGAGGAAGGATATTCTTGCTATTGAGGGAGTGCAGCAAAGGTTCACCAGACTGATTCCCGGGATGGCGGGACTGACCTATCAAGAAAGACTGGATCAACTGGGCTTGTATTCACTGAATGAGAGGGGACCTCATAGAAACGTTTAAAATTCTGATGGGTTTAGACAGGTTAGATGCAGGAAGAATGTTCCCAATGTTGGGGAAGTCCAGAACCAGGAGTCACAGTCTAAGGATAAGGGGTAAGCCATTTAGGACCGAGATGAGGAGAAACTTCTTCACCTAGAGAGTGGTGAACCTGTGGAATTGTCTACCACAGAAAGTTGTTGAGGCCAATTCACTAAATATATTCAAAAAGGAGTTAGATGAATTCCTTACTACTAGGGGATCAAGGGATATGGCGAGAAAGCAGGAATGGGGTACTGAAGTTGCATGTTCAGGCATGAACTCATTGAATGGCGGTGCAGGCTAGAAGGCCGAATGGCCTACTCCTGCACCTATTTTCTATGTTTCTATGTTTCTATGTTATTCCGAATATTCCTCGCATTGAGGCACAGAGCCTTCAGGCTTGTCTTTTTAACAAACCTTGCCCCTTTAAAATTTTGCTGTAATGTGGCCCTTTTTGTTTTTGCTTTTTGCTTTGGGTTTCTCTGCCCTGCACTTTTACTTTCCTTCTTTCTATCTTTTGCTTCTGCCCCCATTCTACTTCCCTCTGTCTCCCTGCATAGGTTCCCATCCCCCTGGCATATTTGTTTAAGCCCTCTCCAACAGCACTAGTAAACACTCCCCCTAGAACATTGGTTCCGATCCTGCCCAGGTGCAGACCGTCCGGTCCCACCTCCCCCAGAACCGGTTCTAATGTCCCAGGAGATACAACACCTGCCCTTTTATCTACTCCCGTCCCACTATCCAGCGCCCCAAATACTCCTAGGTGAAACAGCAACTTACTTGTACTTTTTTCAATTTTGTATACTGTATTTGCTGCTCACACTGTTGTCTCCTCTACATTTGGGAGACCAAGCGTAGATTGGGTGACCGTCTTGTCGCGCATCTCCATTCAGTCCGCAAGTGTGATCCTGAGCTTCCGGCCGTCTGTCACTTTACTTCTTCACTCCATTCCCACTCTAACCTTTCCGTCCTCGGTCTCCTACACTGTTCCAATGAAGCTCAACGCAAGCTCGAGGAACAGCACCTTATCTTTCGTTTAGGCACATTACAGCCTTTGGGACTCAACATTGAGTTCAGCAATTTCATAGCATCGCCGCTGCCAATCTTTGGCTCCCTTTCCCTCTCCTGCTCGAGCCTGTTTCTTTTTTTCTTCTTGTCTCTAATGACAGCTGGTCATTATACCACCATTCACACTCTACCTTGACGAATGTTTTTCTAATTCCTGGCATTACCATTTGAATTTGGGCCATCATCCATTTTGTCCTTCTAATCTCTCCTGTCTTCCATCCTATCACATACCTTCCCTTTTTTTCTTTCCTTCCCTCCCCTTTTCAGTGCTTATTAAGAATCCGTTCTTTCTGCACACTCACCAGTTCTGACAAAGGGTCATCAACCCGAAACGTTAACTCTGCTTTCTCTCCACAGATGCTGCCTGACCCGCTGAGATTTCCAGCATTTTCTGATTTTAATCTGGAATACTGTGTATATTTCTGGGAAATGCACCTTAGAAAGGATATATTGGTCTTGGAAGGAGTACAGCATAGATCACCAGAATGTTACCAGGGCTCCAAGGGTTGGATTATGAGGATAGATTACATAAACTAGCTTTATATACCCTGAAATTTAGATGTTAAGGGATGATTTGATTGAGGTTTTTAGGATTGTGAAAGGAACTGATAGAGTAGATAGAGAGAAACTTCTTAAGAACATAAGAAATAGGAGCAGGAGTAGGCCGTATGGCCCCTCGAGCCTGCTCCGCCATTCAATAAGATCATGACTGATCTGATCATGGACTCAGCTCCACTTCCCCGCCCGCTCCCCATAACCCTTTCCTCCCTTATCGCTCAATAATCTGGCTATTTCTGCCTTAAGTATATTCAATGACCCAGCCTCCACAGCTCTCTGGGCAGAGAATTTCATTTTACAACACTCTGAGAGAAGAAATTTCTCCTCATCTCAGTTTTAAATGGGCGGCCCTTTATTCTAAGACTATGTCCCCGAGTTTTAGTTTCCCCTATGATTGGAAATATCCTCTCTGCATCCACCTTGGCGAGCCCCCTCATTATCTTATCAGTTACAATAAGATCACCTCTCATTCTTTTGAATTCCAATGTGTACAGACCAACCCTCCTCAACCTATCTTCATAAGTCAACCCCCTCATCTCCGGAATCAACCGAGTGAACATCCTCTGAGCAGCCTCCAATGCAAGTATATCCTTCCTTGGAGACCAAAACTGTACATAGTGCTCCAGGTGTGGCCTTACCAATATCCTGTGCAGTTGTAGCAGGACTTCTCTGCTTTTATACTCTAGCCCCCTTGCAGTAAAGACCAATATTCCATTTTCCTTCCTGATTTCTTGCTGTACCTACATACTAACTTTTGTGTTTTATGCACAGGGACCTCCAGGTCCCTCTGTACTGCAACACTTTGCAATTTTTCTCCATTTAAATTATAATTTGCTTTTCTATGATTTCTGCCAAAGTGGATAACCTCACATTTTCCCACAATATACTCTATCTGCCAAATTTTTGTCCACTCACTTTGCCTGGTTATCCTTTTGTAGATTATTTCGCACCCATCTTTGTATCGTCAGCAAACTTGGCTATGTTACACTCGGTCCCTTCATCCAAGTCATTAATATAGATTGTAAATAGTTGAGGACCCAGCACCGATCCCTGCTAGTCACTGTTTACGAACCGGAAAATGACCCATTTATCCCGACTCTCTGTTTTCTGTTAGCCAATCCTCTAACCATGCTAATATATTACCCCCAACCCCGTGAGCTTTTATCTTGTGCAGTAACCTTTTATCTGGCACCTTATCGAATGTCTTCTGGAAATCCAAATACACCACATCCACTGGTTCCCTCTTATCCACCTTGCTCGTTAGAACTCCTCAAAGAACTCCAGCAAATTTGTCAAACATGATTTCCCTTTCATAAAACCACGCTGACTCTGTTTGATTGAATCATGCTTTTCCAAATGTCCCACTACTGCTTTCTTAATAATAGACTCCAGCATTTTCCCCAATGACAGATGTTAGGCTAACTGGTCTATAGTTTCCTGCTTTTTGTCTGCCTCCTTTTTTGAATAGAGGCATTACATTTGCGGTTTTCCAACCTTCTGCGACCGCCCCAGAATCCAGGGAATTTTGGTAGATTACAACCAATGCATCCACTATCTCTGCAGCCACTTCGTTTAAGACCCTAGGATGTAAGATATCAGGTCCAGGAGACTTGTCTGCCTTTAGTCCCATTGTTTTACCTAATACTACTTCATTAGTGATAGTGATTGTATTAAGTTCCTCCCTCCTTATAGCCCCTTGATTATCCACTATTGGGATGTTTTTAGTGTCTTCTACCGTGAAGACCAATACAAAACGTCTCTGCCATTTCCTTGTTCTCCATTATTAATTCCCCAGTCTCATCCTCCAGGGGACCAACATTTACTTTAGCCACTTTTCCTTTTTATGTACCTGTAGAAACTCTTACTATCTGTTTTTATATTTCATGCTAGTTTACTTTCATAATATATCTTCCCTCTCTTTATCATTTTTTTAATCGTTCTTTGCTGGCTTTTAAAAATTTCCCAATCCTCTGGCCTCCCACTAGTCTTGGCCACTTTGTATGCCCTTGTTTTCAATTTGATACCATCCCTTATTTCCTTAGTTAGCCACAGATGGTTATCCCTTCAATTACAGTCTTTTCTCATTGGGATAGATTTTTGTTGCGAGTTCTGAAATATCTCTTTAAATGTCTGCCACTGCTCATCAACCGTCCCATACTTTAGTCTATTTTCCCAGTCCTCTTTAGCCAACCTTGCCATCATACCTTTGTAGTCTCCTTTATTTAAACTTAGGACCATGGTTTGAGAACCAACTTTCTCACCCTCCAACTGAATTTGAAATTCAACCATGTTATGGTCACTCATTCCTTGAGGATCCTTTACTGCGAGATCATTTATTAATCCTGTCTCATTACACAGTACTAGATCTAAGATAGCCTGCTCCCTGGTTGGTTCCGCAACGTCCTGTTCAAGGAAACTATCCTGGATATACCCTATGAACTCTTCCTCAACGCTATCCTGGCCAATTTGCTTTGCCCAATCAATATGAAGGTTAAAATCGCCCATGATTATTGCTGTTCCTTTATTACAAGCTTCCATTATTTCTTGATTTGTACTCTGTCCAACAGTGTAGCTACTATTAGGAGGCCTATAGACTACGCCCACCAGCGACTTTTTCCCTTTATTGTTGCTTATCTACACCCAAACTGATTCAACATCCTGATCGTCTGAGCCAATATCGTTTCTCACTAACCCACTGATCCCATCCTTTATTAACAGTGCTACCCCACCTCCTTTTCCTTTCTGTCTGTCCTTCCGAATTGTCAAATACCCCTGAATATTTAGTTCCAGACCTGGTCACCTTGCAACCATGTCTCTGTAATAGCTATCAGATCATACCCATTTGTGTGTATTTGTGCCGTCAACTCATTTATTTTGTTACGAATGCTACGTGCATTTAGACAAAGAGCTTGTACATTTTCTTTTTTTACCATTTTTCTTGCTTGTTTCCTCTGTCCTTCAAATTCACTTTCTACATTTTTGCTTTCCAATTCCAGCTTTACTCCTCTCCCTACTTACTCTATTCTCATCCCATCCCCCTGCCAAGCTAGTTTAGACTCTCGTCAACAGCACTAGCAACCTCCCCGCCCCCCACCCCCCCGCGGGGATATTGGTCCCGGCTCTGTTGAGGTGCAACCCGTCCGGCTTGTACAGGTCCCACCTCCCCCAGAAGCGATCCCAATGCCTCAGGAATCTAAAGCCCTCCCTCCTGCACCATCTCTCCAGCCACGCATTCATCTGCTTTATCCTGCTATTTCTGTACTCACTAGCTCATGGCACCGGGAGTAATCCGGAGATTACTACCTTTGAGGTCCTGCTTTTTAATCTCTCTCCTAGCTCCCTAAACTCTGCCTGCAGGACCTCATACCTCTTTCTACATATGTCATTGGTCCCAATATAGACCACGACCTCTGGCTGTTCATCCTCTCCCCCCAGAATGCCTGCAGCTGCTCAGTGACATCCTGGCACCAGGGAGGCAACATACCATCCTGGAGTCACGTCTGCGGCCGCAGAAACGCCTGCCTGCTCCCCTGACTATTGAATCCCCTACCACTATAGCTCTTCCATTCTTTTTCCTCCCCCCCCCCCCCCGTGCAGCTGAGCCACCCGTGGTGCCGTGGTCTTGGGCTCTGGCTCAACACCCCAGAGGCACCGTTGCCCCCACCTGTACCCAGAAGAGAACACCAGTTAGAGAGCGAGATGGACTCAGGGGACACCTGCACTACCTGCCTAGTCCTCCTCTTCTGTCTGGTGGTCACCCACTCCCTCTCTGCCTGCACAACTCGTAAGCTGCGGGATGACCACCTCTAGAAATCTGCTATCCACGTAGCTCTCAGTCTCGCGGATGCACCACTGTGACTCCAGCCGCTGCTCAAGCTCCAAAACGCGGAGCTCGAGTTGGTGCAGTTGGAGACACCTCCTGCATACATGGTCGTCTAAGCTGCGCGAAGCATCCAGGACTTCCCACATGCCACAGGATGTGCAATCCACAGGACTGAGCTGCTCTGCCATCCCTCTTCCGCTGGTGGGAGTCTATAATAAGGGAATTGAACCTTAAAATCAGAGCCAGGCCATTCAGGAGAGAAGTTGCGAAACACTTCTTCACACATAGGTTGGTAGAGGTGTGAAACTCTCTCCCACAAAAAGCAGTTAATTAATGTTAAATCAGACATCGATAGATTTTTGCTAACCAACGGTATTACAGGATATGGAGTCAAGGCAGGTGGATGGATTAGAATACAGATCAGTCATGATCTCATTGAAAGCAAGAAAAGAGAGACTTACATTTATGTAGCGCCTTTCATGACCACCGGACGTCTCAAAGCTCTTTACAGCCAATGAAGTACTTTTTGAAGTGTAGTCACTGTTGTAATGTGGTAAACGCGACAGCCAATTTGCGCACAAGCAAGCTCCCACAAACAGCAATGTGATAATGACCAGATCTGTTTTTGTTATGTTGATTGAGGGATAAATATTGGCCAGAACACTGGGGATAACTCCCCTGCTCTTCTTCGAAATAGTGCCATCGGATCTTTTACATTCACGTGAGAGAGCAGACGGGACCTCAATTTATCGTCACGTGCCACTCATGCACCTGTATGCAGTTCCTTCCCTTTTATCAATTGAACTATCCATTGTATCATGTGATTATCAGGATGGTAGAAGGCAAACTAAATGGACCTTAGGTTTTTTTCATCCAGAAATTCTTATGTGCCTGAAATGGTTACTACCCCCTTAACATACAAATGGTATGTGCATAACTGAAAAACATTATGTAATTGAATGACCCCTGTAACACTACAATGTCTCTGAAATACTCCTCCTTCATGGATGCTTACAAGCACCTTGAAATATAGAAACATAGAAATTTACAGCGCAGAAGGAGTCCATTCTGGCCCATCGTGTCCGCGCCAGCTGACAAAGAGCTGCATGGCCCTTGGTCAGCTGCCCTAAAGGTTACATATAAACCTATGAACAATGACGGAAAGGCAAAGAGCACCCAGCCCAACCAATCTGCCTCACCACAACTGCGACACCCCTTATACTAAAACATTCTACACTCCACCCCAACCGGAGCCATGTGATCTCCTGGGAGAGGCAAAAACCAGATAAAAACCCAGGCCAATTTAAGGAGAAAAAATCTGGGAAAATTCCTCTCCGACCCATCCACCCATGAATCAGGCATTTATCCCATTTTGGAATCCAATGCCTTGACATTATGAAGGACAACATTCATGAGTGATGCTTCAACAGCACTCATCACCTGCATGCCTGAGATCTTCTTCTGTCTCTTCCTCTTACCAGTGTTTATTACACTAGATTGGAAGTTTTCAAAATATTGCTCTATCACCCGCCCTGTCACCACCATTAATTACAGTGTTAGAGTTGTTCAGACACCTCTTTTATCGTAAGGGGTCTGCTGCCATTAATATAGTCACAACATAGTTTATCCACTTAAGTGTTGCACTTGGATCCATCTCAAGAATAATTTGAAATAAGGTGGATTCATTGCAGAAAGAATTACATTTTACAAATATGTACTCCTGGCACTGGATAAAAAAGCTTTTCAAAATGATAAATGAATTGTTCTATGTCTTTCATTAGGAATTGGAGATGTAATTTACACATCATGTAGTGTTTACACATATTGCAATATTTATTTGATTAAGTCTCTTCATGCCGATAATAGTGCAGTTAACTACCAACCTCTGTGGTTTGGCAGTCTCAGTTGCGTTTCCTCACTGTTTATCTTGGGTAGTGTTGGAATTGCTTTGCAACTTAGAACTATTTAAGTATAGCATGTTGCAACAATGCACTCTTGTTAGAGTGACATATTTGCTGAGCCAAGTGAAAAGCATTGATGAGATTCCTTTCCTTCCAGGTGAACTCGAAGTACAGAAAATGACAATGCAGTGTAATGTACAAGTAAGTATTTAGACAGTTAGAATAACTACTCTCTAATGTGAGTCCGGGGACAGGGTAAAACTACACAAGTAATCTAATCATGCCAAAAGATCAGACATACCTGCCAATAATAGCCAATGACTGACAGATTTTTCAAAAATTACTTTAAAACTATGTAATTCAAATATAACAAACTATGGAATCTTTGTAAATTCTTAACTATTGTTGGTTTTCAGTTGCATTTTGTTTTGCGAATTGGCAGCATTTTTTAGGGTTATGTTAGCTTTGTTGAAGCTGTTCATCAGAGTTTTATTGATGTAAATAACCGTCATAAGGTAACAAACTCATAAAAGTGTTAGAAATCCTGAAAAAGCCACTAAACTTACTGAGAAACTCAACCATTTTTGTTACAAAAGGCTGCAAGATGTTTTCCCAGTACAGGCTGACCAATCTCTCTGGTCCTAGATTTGCTTTCTGCTGTATTCACTAGGTTCCATTGGGTACTGGAAGCTTCCTAGAATGAAAAGGTTCTCAGAATGTACCAATAGACAGGAAGGGTGAGGATTACAAACAGGAACCAGGGGTGTAATGTAGCCAAGTTTGCTGATGATACAAAGATGTGGGAAAACAAATTGTGAGGAGGACACCAAAACATCTGCAAAGGGATAGACAGGCTAAGTGAGTGGGCAAAAAATTTGGCAGATGGAGTATAACGTGGGAAAATGTGAGGTTATCCACTTTGGCAGAAATCATAGAAAAGCAAATTATAATTTAAATGGAGAAAAATTGCAAAGTGCTGCAGTACAGAGAGACCTGGGGGTCCTTGTGCATGAACACAAAAAGTTAGTATGCAGGTACAGCAAGTAATCAGGAAGGCAAATGGAATGTTGGCTTTATTGCAAGGGGGTTAAAGTATAAAAACAGAGAAGTCCTGCTACAACTGTATAGTGTAGTGGTGAGGCCACACCTGGAGTACTGCATACAGTTTTGGTCTCCGTATTTAAGGAAGGATATACTTGCTGTTCAGAGAATGTTCACTAGATTGATTCCAGAGATGAGGGGGTTGACTTATGAGGATAGGTTGAGTAGATTGGGCCTATACACCTTGGTGTTTAGAAGAATGAGTATTGAAACGTATATTATAATGAGGGGACTCGACAAGGTGGATGCAGAGAGGATATTTCCACTCATAGGGGAAATTAAAACTAGGGAACATAGTCTTAGAATAAGGGGCCACCCATTTAAAATTGAGACGAGGATAAATTTCTTCTCTCAGAAGGTTGTAAATCTGTGGAATTCTCTGCCCCAGAGAGCTGTGGAGGCTGGGTCATTGAATATATTTAAGGTGGAGATAGACAAATTTTTGAGCGATAAGGGAGTAAAAGGTTATGGGAAGCGGGCAGGGAAGTAGAGCTGAGTCCATGAGCAGATCAGCCATGATCTTATTGAATGGTGGAGCAGGCTCGAGGGGCCGTATGGCCTACTCCTGCTCCTATTTCTTATGTTCTTATGAATCCATGGCAAATTCTGTGAAACAGACAGACTTTTTGTGAGTCATTTTTTAACATGTGGTGCTTTAAAAATATATCCCAATATTATAATTGGGTAGGCAATTTCCCCCCCTCCCCCAACATACAACCTTCTGATTGGAAATTGAACCGAAGAAAAATTGCTTGCTCACATCATTTGTTTTGCATTGCTTGTACACCTTCGATCAAGGTGGAACTGAGGTATTTGCGAGCTTTGGCGAGCTTGGAAAGTTTGGCTACTGATATCTGTTGCTGTAGAGCATTTTGTCTCATTTTTTTTATTAGCTGCTACGAAGACTTGCGCTTGATTTTAATTGGCCGTTACTCGGTAAGTCCATCTGAAGATTTTCAGAGCTCCACCCCTCCCATCCCTTCCCCACTGCATTCAGAACATATGATATATGGCTTTCCCCCATGATATTTCACTGCATGCCATTAGTATGGAGGAGGAAGAGTGGTGCAGGGTGCAGGGAAAGAGAGTCAGGCAGCATGCCAGAAGACAGTGGCCAGCCAGATATTATCACCCCACCACCCCTTTGCCAAGAATGTACAGGCATAACAGGTCCTATGAGGACCTCTGTATCAGAAGAGTTAACTTGCAACATTTCAAACAAAGAGTTCCAACATTTATCCCTCAACCTAATTATCTGGTCATTGTCTGCTGGCTGTTTGAGGAATCTTGCTGTGCATAGATTTCCTACATTGCAATAGTGACTACACTTTGCATTTAAAAAGCGCTTTTCACGAGCACCGGACATCTCAAAGTGCTTTACAGCCAATGAAGTACTTTTGGAGTGTAGTCACTGTTGTAATTTTGGAAATGCGGCAGCCAATTTGCGCACCGCAAGCTCCACAAACAGCAATGTGATAATGACCAGATAATCTTGTTTTTTTTGAGGGACAAATATTCATCAGGGCACCATGGATAACTCCCCTGCACCATGGATAACTCCCCTGCTCTTCTTCGAAATAATGCTCTTTTACATCCATCTGAGAGAGCAGCTGGGGCCTCGGTTTAAAGTCTCATCCGTAAAACGGCACCTCCAACAGTGCAGCACTCCCCTGGAGTGTCAACCTAGATTTTATGTGCTCAATTACCTGGAGTGGGACTTGACCCACAACTTTCTGACTCAGAGGTGAGTGTGCTACCCACTGAGCTGCAGCTGACACTGCATGAAGATCGCAAGCCACACTCACCTACCAGACCCTTCAGCAAAAAACAAAGAAGTTCAGTGACATCCTCAGGTGTGGAACAATGTTTGTGCACATTAATAAAATTGCTTCATATAAGGTGTGGCCCAATAAAACTGTCCATTAGTTGCACCTCAGGGAGATCACCTGTCAACTAGCAAAAGGCATTGATTCCTTTGTGCAACACAACTTAGTTCTTTACAATTAATATGACACATCAGAGGGGGGTGGGGGGAAGAAATAATTTAAGGCTTCTGGCAAATGAATCACAAAAAGTTTGTGGTTGCAAAATCACTATATGCAAAATCATGGGAATAATCAGAACCAGAAAGGGAGAAGTTAGTATGCAGGATTTCTATTCCACCTTCTATGATACTTGCTAACATACTTATTTATGTGCTCTGCTTACAGGCCAATATTATAATTGAATGACAGATTTTCCAAATGGTGAGAAACAACTCGCTGCAAAAAAAATCTTCATGTCGCCTCTAATTCTTTTACCAGTTACCTTAAATCTGTCTCCCTTGGTTATCAACACTTCTGCCACATGGAGAAGTTTCTCCTTATTCTATCAAAACCCTTCATGATTTTGAACACCTATATCAAATCTCCCAATAGCCTTCTCTGCTCCAAGGAGAACAAGCCCAGTTTATCTAGTCTCTCCACGTAATTGAAGTATTTTATCCATGATTCCATTCTAGTAAATCTCCTCTGCCTCCTTTCGAAGTCCTTGACATCCTTCCTAAAATGTGAGGCCTTGAATTGAATACAAAATTCCAGTTGAGGTCTAATCATTGTTTTATAAATGTTAGTGTAACTTCCTTGCCTTTGTACTCTATGACCTGGGGGGGTCGGAGGCGAATTTTAACCCCAAGAACAGGTGGGTTGGGGACTGAGCATTTTTGAATTTTCAATCAGGAGCACAACCCGGCTCCAACGTGCCCACTTCTGGGTTTAACGGATGTGTGTTTGGATCCCAGTCAAATACGATACCAAGGTTACGAGTGTTCAGGTTCAGCCTCAGACACCTGCCGGGGAGAGGGATGGAGTCCGTGGCAAGGGAATGTAGTTTGTGGTGGAGACCGAACACAATAGCTTCAGTCTTCCTAATATCAAGTTGAAGGAAATTTCTGCTCATCCAGTATAGGATGTCAGACAAGCAGTGTGACACAACAGAGACAAGGAGGGGGAGGGGATCGAGAGAGATGGTTCTGAGGAAGAGCTGGGTGTTGTCAACGTATGTGCGGAATCTGTGTTTTCAGATGATGTCGCTGAAGGGTAGCATGTAGATGAGAAATAGGAAGGGGGCCAAGGATAGATCCTTGGGGGACACCACAGGTAACGGTACATGAGCGGGAGGAGAAGCCATTGCAGGTGATTCGCTGGCTACGACTCGATAGATAAAATGGTATCAGGTGAGGGCAGTTCCATCCAATTGGATGACACAGGAAAGGCATTGGAAGAGAATGGTGTGGTCAACCGTGTCAAAGGCTGCAGACAAGTCAAGCAGGATGAGAAGGGATAGCTTACCACGATCATAGTTATATAGGATGTCATTTGTGACTTTGATAAGGGCCGTTTCGCTACTGTGGCAGAGGAAACCTGATTGGAGATATTCAAACATAGAATTGTGGGAAAGACAAGTGTCACGGATTTAGGACATGACAACACGTTCAAGGAGTTTGAAGAGGAAAGGGAGGTTGGAGATGGGGCGGTAGACAGAGGGGTTAACAGTGGGTTGTTTGAGGAGAAGGGTGATGATGGCAGATTTGAAGGGGTAGGGGCCGTGCCTGAGGAGAGGGAACTGTTCACAATACCAGCTAAGATGGGGGCCAGGAAGGGAAGTTGGGTGGTCAGCAGTTTGGTAGGAATAAAGTCAAGGAGCAGAAGGTGGGTCTCATGGACAAGACAAATTCAAAGAGGGCAGGATGGGAATAGGAGAAAACTAAAAGATGTGAGTTCTGGGCTAGGCAAGGGGAAACCTTAGGAGAAGTTTGACCTAATGGGCTTGGGGAAGGGCGGAAAGTAGCAGAGACAGCTGAACAGATGGTCTCAAACTTTGTAACAAAGAAGTCCATGAGCTCGTCACACTTGTTGGAGATGAAGATGGAGGGGACAGGGGAGAGTGGTTTAAGAAGACGGTTCATAGTAAAGAGAAGTCGGGGTTTATCTTTGCATTCCTGGATGATCCTGGAATGGTAAGTGGTTTTGACAGAGGAGAACAGGACCGGGACTTAAAGGGTGGTAAATTATGAGGACTGTTTGCATAAGCTTGGATTGTATTCTCTAGAGTATCGAAGATTGATGGATGATCTAATTCAGGTATTTAAAATGATGAAAGAATTTGATACAGAGAAACTATTTCTCCTGGTGAGGGTAACAGGAACAAGAGGACATAATCTTAAAATTGGAGCTAGGCCATTCAAGAGCAAAATCAGGAGGTACTTTTCCACACAAAGGGTAATAGAAATTTGGAACTCTCTCCCCCAAAAGGCTGTGGATGCTGGGTTAATTGAAGCTTTCAAAACTGAGATAAATAGATTAATGTTAGTCAAAAGTACCAAGCGATATGGAAGAACAGCAAAAAGATGGTGTTGCGGTGCAGATCAGCCGCGATCTAATTGAATGGCAGAACAGGCCTGAGGGGCTGAATGGCCTACTCCTCTTCCTAATGTTGATTGCTTTTTGTACCTTTCCACTAGGTTTTAGTAATTTGCAGGCAGAAATTGCCTCCCACATTCCCACATTACCCTACATTATAACAGACCACAATGCAGAGGTACTTCATTGGCTGTAAAGTGCTTTGAGATGTGATGCTGTCATGAAAAGCATTGTGAGAATGCAAGTTTATTCTCTCTTTCTTATGTAACCTTGTCACGCTGATTGCATAAGTTTCTGTACTTTGAGATCGCCACTGCCATCTTTTTATAAGCTTTTTTTTGGCCTCAGGCAAGTGAAGAACACCAAAAACAATTTGCATTCATATAGCGCCTTTAACGTTATAAGACATCCTAAGGTGCTGCACTGTAGATTTATCATATAAAATTTGCCAATTAGCCACATAAGGAGATATTAGGACAGATGACCAAAACCTTAGTCAAAGAGATAAGATTTCATCGAATCATAGAATGGCACAGCACAGAAGGAGACCATTCGGCCTGTGCCAGCTCTTTCGAAGAGCTATCCAGTTAAAACTACTCCCTTGTTCTTTCCCCATATCTCTGCAATCCTTTTTCCTTCAAATATTTATCCAGTTCCCTTTTGAAGGTACTTCTGAATCTATATTCACCATCCTATCAGGCAGTACATTCAAAATCCTAACCACTCATTGCATAAAAATGTTTTTCCTCATCTCACCTCTGGTTCTTCTGCCAATCACCTTAAATCTGTGCCCGCTGGTTAGCGACCCTTCAGCCATTGGAAACAGTTTCTCTTTATTTGGTGTATCTAAACCCTTCATGATTTTAAACACCTCTATCAAATCATCTCTTAGTCTTCTCTGCTCTAAAAAGCACTACCCCAGCTTCTTCAGTCTATCCACAAAATTGGAATTCCTCATCCCTGGAACCATTCTAATAAATCTCTTCTGTACCCTCTCTGTTCTTGCCCCCACTTTAACATTGTACCATTTTTGTTGTATTTTCTCTCCTCATTCTTCCTAGCAAAATGTATCACCTCACAGTTTTCTGTGTTGAATTTCATCTGCCATGCGTCCACCCATTCCAACAGTCTGTCTACGTCCTCTTGAAGCATATCACTAACTTCCTCACTGTTTACTACACTTTCAAGGTTTGTGTCATCTGCAAATTATGAACTTGTGCCCTATACCTCAAGTCCCAGTCATTAATGTACACCAAAAACAGCAGTGGTATACCAAAAACAGCAGTGGTCCTAGTATTGAACCCTGGGAAACACCACAGTATATTTCCTTGCAGTACGGAAAGCAACCATTCACCATAACTCTCTGTTTTCTAACCTTTACCCAGTTTTACTACTGCCCCTTTTATCCCATGGGGTTCAATTTTGCTAACAAGCCTAATATGTGGCACTTTATTAAATGTCATTGAAAGTCCATATACCCAACATCAACTGCACTGCCCTCATTGACCCTCTCTGTTACCTCATCAAGAAAACAAAACCAAGTTAGTCAAACATAATTTGCCCTTAAGAAATCTGTGCTGGCTCTCCTTTATTAGCCCATGCTTATACAATTGGCTGTTAATTTTCTCCCAGATTATGAGGGGAGAAATTTGGCTGCTTAGCACCGCCCGTTAGCGCCTGGGGGCCACTAATGGGGCTCTAAGGGGTTAGCGGCTGGGCACGGCAAATACAACGGCGCCCACTAACTCTTACTGCCTGGGCCTCTAGCGCCTTGCAGATCCAGACGTCATAAAGTGTGCAGCCCTGGATGTGAAATTGCCTCCCGACCCATGTTGTATTGCCGGGCGTGAACAACAGCAGGAAGAGGAGGCATTGTTAACTCGGTTTGTCACATGGGGAGCACTAATTAAAGGGCTTGGTTTTCAGGTAGGCCAACCTTGATTATTTGCACCAGTCTGGTGCCTGTTCAAAGTTTTTGATGTTTCATTGCTGCAAGATGTCCAAGCCTTCCACTTTGTGAGAATGTTTGGGGCTGTAATGGCAATCGTGCAGGTCACCTTGCAACGGAGAACTGTCGACAAGTAGGCTGTGCACCATCATTAGCCCTTTTAAGCGAGAGAAGCAGCCTCTGATGGCGTTAGCAATGCGCTGCAAATTGTTCAGCAATCTGCTGCTATCGCCCCGCTCTCAGACTTTAGCACCCTAATAGAAGTGGTTAACGCTTGATTTAGCGCTCCACTCCCCTCTTGGAGTGCTAAAACTGAGTTTCCAAGCAGGAGAGAATCATTAGCGCCTGGCGCTACTTTTCTACTTTTCAACTGGGTGGCTTATGGAATTTCTAGCTCATTGTTTCTAAAAACTACCCCACCACTGACAAAAAACTGACTGGCTTATAATAGCCTGGATTATACTGCTCCCCTTTAATTACTGCCTTTCTACTACATCCCCTTTATCTATTCTTATCTCATTCAGTATCCTGACAACCTCCTAGTTTACTGTAGTTCTGTCAAAATCATCTTCCTTGATAAACACTAATGCAAAGTGTTCTTTTGATACCTCAACCATCCCAGGTGCCTCCACCAATAGAGCTCCATTTTGATCCTTAATCATCCCCACCACTCATCTGACAGCCCTTTTATGTTAATATGCCTATAAAAGACATTTGGATTCCAAGCTGACAAGTTATTCTCAGTGTTTTTGCCCCTCTTATTTCCTCTTTCATTTCACCACTGTACTTTTTATAATAAGCCTGTATTATCAAGCTGACATCTGTCAAATGCCATCTTTTTCTGCTTCATCCTACTCACTAACTGCTTCGTCATCCAGGGAGCTCTGGCTTTGGTTGCCCTACCTTTCCCCCGAGTGGGAATGTAACTAGATGGAACCTAATCTATCTTCTCTTTATCATCATCATCATCATCATCATCGGCAATCCCTTGGAATCGAGGAAGACTTGCTTCCACTCTTAAAATGAGTCCTTAGGTGGCTGAACAATCCAATACGAGAGCCACATTCCTTGTCACAGGTGGGAAAGATAGTTGTTGTGGGAAAGGATGGGTGGGGGTGGTTTGCCGCACACTCTTTCTGCTGCCTTCGCTTGATTTCTGCATGCTCTCGCCGATGAGACTCGAGGTACTCAGCGCCCTCCCATATGCACTTCCTCCACTTAGGTCGGTCTTTGGCCAGGACAATGTGGACCATTTCCCATAACTCGGGAGCCTCTTATCAACAAGAGGAAAAGAGTGTTCGAAGACCAGGCCCTCAAATCTACCAACAAGCTCATGGTCTACAGGGCTGTAGTAATACCCGCCCTCCTGTATGGCTCAGAGACATGGACCATATACAGTAGACTCCTCAAGTCACTGGAGAAATACCTCCAACGATGTCTCCGCAAAATCCTGCAAATCTCCTGGGAGGACAGACGCACCAACGTTAGCGTTGACCAGGCCAACATCCCCAGCATTGAAGCACTGACAACGCTTGATCAGCTTTGCTGGGCAGGCCACATTGTTCGCATGCCAGACACGAGACTCCCAAAGCAAGCACTCTACTCGGAACTCCTTCATGGCAAACGAGCCAGAGGTGGGCAGAGGAAATGTTACAAGGACACCCTCAAAGTCTCCTTGATAAAGTGCAACATCCCCACTGACACCTGGGAGTTCCTGGCCAAAGACCGCCTTAAGTGGAGGAAGTGCATCCGGGAGGGCGCTGAGCACCTAGAGTCTTATTGCCGAGAGCATGCACAAATCCTCTTTATAGGCTGCCCATTACTGCATTACATTTCTGACTGCCAGTCTTTGATTCCGATTTATCTGGGCCAGATCCCTCCTCAATTCACTGAAATTAGCCCTCCTTTAGTTAAGAATTTTTATTCTAGATTGCTCCTTGTCCTTCTCCATAACTAATCTAAACCTTTTGGTACTATGATCACTATTCCCGAGATGCTCCTCCACTGTGACATTCTCCAATTGACCCATTTCATTCCCCAGGACTAAATCAACAATGCCTCCTTCCTCGTCGGACGGGAAGCATACTGATAAAGGAAATTCTCCTGAAAACACCAGAAATTCTTCTTTTTCTCTGCCCATAACACAATCACTGCCCCATTCAATATTGGGGTAGTTAAAATCTCCCATTATCTCGAATCTATAGTTCATGCACAACTCAGCAATTTCCTTGAAAATCTGCCCCTCTATCTCCTTCCCACTATTTGGTGGCCTATAAAATGCACCAAGTAGTGTAATAGATCGTCTTATTTCTTGATTCCAACCAAATAGATTTGGGTCTAGAAAGCTGAGTAGGCTGGAAACCTACGGGTGTGCCAAAGTTAACGGCCACCCGAAAATAATAGCACAGGCAGCACCGGTAAATTAGTGCACTGCAAAACCTGGATTGAAACTGGTTTTCATGTGGTAGTCTCAGCAGGAGGCCCAATGTAGCGTGGTGTAGCATCCCTGGAGCAAAAGCAGAGTTGTCTTAAAGCTAGCCTGTCATTTTAGAAAGCAGTGTTGGTCCCTTAAAGAGGAAATGCCTTCTTAACTGAAATTTTTTTTTTAAATGGGCAGTCTTTCACCCTCAGAGCACAACTGCCTTCTGAAAAAAAAACATTAAAAATAATCTGAAATAGCAGTCTTCAGCTCTTAATGCTGAACTGCCTTCTACACATAAAAAAATGGTAAAAGTGCTTCAGCGCTAACACAAATGGCTCAACAAGCCAGGGAAAGGGCACCCAGGGTCCCATACGCAGCACTCCAGCTTTGTGCAAGGGGTCAACACTGCAAGAAAGGTCCTCTAATCACAGGGGGCCAAGAGGCCCCCCAGAAAGAACGATGTGGGACCAGATCACCGAGGCCGTCACTGGCAGTAGTGTCGCCTCACGATCTGGCTCCGGTGCCCAAAGAAGTTTCATGACCTCAGAGCAGTGGTCAAGATCAGTGATTGCATCTTCAAAAGCCATCTCCTATCAACTGAACCACTAGCCTCACACACTGCTCATTGCATGACCCCCTTCATCCAATCACTCACCTAAATACAATCTGTACCAATCACGTGGTACACGCCCCATTCCTAGCTTTACCTCACCCCCTTGGAGAAGTCATTGCTAGCCATTCTTGGCAGGGGCAGGGCTGAAAGGATACAATATGCTCTTAGCCTCACACGTTATCCTCCATCTCACATCCCACAATATCTTCTGATTTACAAGATGCTTACATGGTGTAAACATGCAGCTCTTGCTTTCCCATTCTCTCCTTACCACAACTCTACCCTTGAGTCTTCCCCATGTCACACACCCAAGAAATTCATCCTGCCCAGCCAGTGGTTGACCAAGAAGAGGGAGAGGAGAATGAAGAAGAAGAAGAAGAAACACGGTCGCTCGATTTGACGCTCTCAGCTACCAGTTCCTCAAGGTCGTCCTGCAAGGCCATCTGCAGTCTCTCCCACTGACAGTCAGCAGCCTTCCACCAGCCATGTTGCAGCCACTAGGGTAGCACTGCATGACATAGGTACATTAGGCAAAGGCGCACTAAGATAGTCACTAAGGGAATGCACAAGGGTGATTTCTTGATGTCATATCGGATGGATGTATAAAAGTTAAATTGGAAAATTTGCTTTGTAGTGGCTTTTTTTCAAGCTGGCCAAGAGGACACTGTGATGGACAGTAACAGAGGGAAGGTAAGGTGTGGGACAAATGTTGAAAGGGAAATTGAGGTAGTGGTCACTAGTACTGCAGGTGGATGATTCCATCCTGGATATTCCATCCAGAAAGGGACTTTCTGACTTGCATCCTTCCTTCTGCTTCCTCGTCTTCTGCGCCTTCCTCTTCCCTTTGTGAGCGGATGCTGGAAATCGGAAATAAAAGCAGAAAATGCTCGAAATGCTCAGCAGGTCAGGCCTCATCTCAACCTGAGACTTTAACTCTGTTTCTCTCTCCACGGATGTTGCCTGACCTGCTCAGTATTTCCAGCATTTTCTGTCTTCGAAGAGGCCTTCCTTTAAAAAAGCCTTGCAAGTGTCTGCATCCCAGAGTACTTAAGGAAGTGGTCCTAGAAATAGTGGATGCATTGGTGATCATTTTCCAACCGTCTATCAACTCTGGATCAGTTCCTATGGACTGGAGGGTAACTAATGTAACATCGCTTTTTAAAAAGGGAGGGAGAGAGAAAGCAGGTAATTATAGACTGGTTAGCCTGACATCAGTGGTGGGGAAAATGTTGGAATCAATTATTAAAGATGAAATAGCAGCGCATTTGGAAAGCAGTGACAGGATCGGTCCAAGTCATCATGGATTTATGAAGGGGAAAACATGCTTGACAAATCTTCTGGAATTTTTTGAGGATGTAACGAGAAGAGTGGACAAGGGAGAACCAGTGGATGTGGTGTATTTGGACTTTCAAAAGGCTTTTGACAAGGTCCCACACAAGAGATTGGTGTGCAAAATCAAAGCACATGGTATTGGGGGTAATATACTGACGTGGATATGATATAACATAATATAATGACTGGTTGGCAGACAGGAAGCAGAGAGTCGGGATAAACGGGTCCTTTTCAGAATGGCAGGCAGTGACTAGTGGTGTGTCGCAGGGCTCAGTGCTGGGACCCCAGCTCTTTACAATATACATCAATGATTTGGATGAAGGAATTGAGAGTAATATCTCCAAATTTGCAGATGACACTAAACTGGATGGTGGCGTGAGCTGTGAGGGGGATGCTAAGAGGCTGCAGGGTGACTTGGAAAGGTTAGGTGAGTGGGAAAATGCATGGCAGATGCAGTATAATGTGGATAACTGTGAGGTTATCCACTTTGGGGGCAAACACGCGAAGACAGAATATTATCTGAATGCCGGCAGATTAGGAAAAGGGAAGGTGCAACGAGACCTGGGTGTCATGGTTCATCAGTCATTGAAAGTTGGCATACAGGTACAGCAGGCGGTGAAGAAGGCAAATGGTATGTTGGCCTTCATAGCTAGGGGATTTGAGTAGAGAAGCAGGGAGGTCTTACTGCAGTTGTACAGGGCCTTGGTGAGGCCTCACCTGGAATATTGTGTTCAGTTTTGCTCTCCTAATCTGAGGAAGGACGTTCTTGCTATTGAGGGAGTGCAGCGAAGATTCATCAGACTGATTCCCGGGATGGCTGGACTAACATATGAGGAGAGACTGGATCAACTGGGCCTTTATGCATTGGAGTTTAGAAGGATGAGAGGGGATCTCATAGAAACATACAAAATTCTGACGGGACGGGACAGGTTAGATGCGGGTAGAATGTTCCCGATGTTTGGGAAGTCCAGAACCAGGGGACACAGTATTAGGATAAGGGGTAGGCCATTTAGGACTGAGATGAGGTGAAACTTCTTCACTCAGAGAGTTGTTAATCTATGGAATTCCCTGCCGCAGAGAGTTGGTGATGCCAGTTCATTGGATATATTCAAGAGGGAGTTAGATATGGCCCTTACGGCTAAGGGGATCAAGGGGTATGGAGAGAAAGCAGGAAAGGGGTACTGAGGGAATGATCAGCCATGATCTTATTGAATGTTAGTGCAGGCTCAAAGTGCTGAATGGCCTTCTCCAGCATCTATTTTCTATGTTTCTATGTCCAGCAGCACCCCTGCAAACTTAAAAGACTTTTAACATCAATTGCACCAAGCCACTACTGTAATAAAATATAAAAGTTGAAATCCAAACATGTGAAAGATGTGTGTATCCCTTTAAGAAGCGCTGCCAGCATCGCTGCAGGGCTGCTTTGCGCACGCTTTCCTGAGCGTGCTTAGGACTTGGTATTAAACAGAGTGAGAATGTCAAAGTTTTCAGACAGGGCATCAAGTCTGCACAAGATAAAACTTCATGGGGTTGGGGGTAATATATTAGCATGGATAGAGGATTGGCTAACTAACAGAGAACAGAGAGTCAGGATAAATGATTAATTCTCTGATTGGCAACCATTAACTAGTGGGGTGCCGCAGGGATCAGTGCTGGGATCCCAACTATTTACGATCTATATTAACGACTTGGAAGAAGGGACTGAGTGTAACGTAGCCAAGTTTGCTGATGATACAAAGATGGGAGGAAAAGCAATGTGTGAGGAGGACACAAAAAATCTGCAAAAGGACATAGACAGGCAAAGTGTGTGGGCAAAAATTTGGCAGATGGAGTATAATGTTGGAAAGTGTGAGGTCATGCACTTTGAAAGAAAAAAAAATCAAAGAGCAAGTTATTATTTAAATGGAGAAAGATTGCAAACTGCTGCAGTACAGCGAGACCTGGGAGTACTTGCGCGTGAAACACAAAAGGATAATATGCAGTACAGCAAGTGATCAGGAAGGCCAATGGAATCTTGGCCTTTATTGCAAAGTGGATGGAGTATAAAAGCAGGGAAGTCTTACGACAGCTATACAGGGTATTGGTGAGGCCACACTTGGAATACTGCGTGCAGTTTTGGTTTCCATATTTACGAAAGGATATACTTGCTTTGGAGGCAGTTCAGAGAAGGTTCACTAGGTTGATTCCAGAGATGAGAGGGTTGACTTATGAGGAAAGGTTGAGTAGGTTGGGCCTATACTCATTGTAAAAACATACACATGTTGGAATTTGGAAGTGTAGAAGAAGCAGGGCCAATAATGTGATGGCTGGGGCCTGTTGTGCATCAGGCACTGGCTCTACATTAGTGTGGTGACTTGAGACCGATTCCATGCTCAATGTGTCCAGCACATAATAATGCAGCTGGCATGCGTGTGCACTTGGAATCTCACATAACCTGCGGCAGGACTTATTATAGTCTGTGAATATTTAAACAAGGGGAAATGCAGTCAAGAGGCAGAAGCAGTGCTGGATATGAAATAGATGTTGCTAGGGAGGCGTCTAACTTTCAGGGTGGATTACTTTTATTCCTTATATCTCTCAGCAACTGATTGTTTTGGTAACATTACACAATGCAGAAAAAAAAGAAACAATTGAAACACTTAAGAGTTGCACTTAAACCCTAGCATGGGATGGTTCCCTGCCCCAGGTAAGTGGGTGGATACTTTAAATGGCTTATGTTGCGTCACAACGTCATTGGGATGTGCACGCCATTTTAACTGTAGGCTTGACGAAGGCCCACATAGTCTCCAACCTGCCAGGAATAGCATATGCTGGCAGCAGCAAGGATCCAGGCAACAGGAGGCCTAAGTAAGAGCATCTATTAATTCCTAAAGTTTTCTTGTGGGCCATGAGTAGCAGGAGTGCTACTCCTGGCCCCAGAAGGATATATTGTGTTGTGTCCTTACACTCTACTGTAAATCAACACAAGGCACATACAGGAGACAAGGTCGCTCTGTGACTTGTACCTTTATTCACAGGACCAAGAAGTGATGACCCTGCGTGGGACCTCCGTTTGTATACCTGGATGACCAGGTGAGGAGTGTCTCCCACAAGTTCACCCCCTGTGGTCAAGGTGTGCATTTCTTAGGTGTATACAGTATTGTTACACGAAGGTTAAAGTTACATGAAGGTTACATACATGACATCACCTCCCCCCAACGTCTTTGGATCAAAGATTGAGTCTTTCAGGCGGTCAACGCTCTCTCGTGGAGCGCTGCTGTTGGGGCTCTGGTTGTTGAGTCTTGGCATGCGTCTTTGTCACCTGTGGTGATTCTGGCTCATCCGGGCTGATCGCAGGGACTGTGCATGCTGCTGAAGGTTCTTGTTGCTCATTCACTGGCAGTGGTGTGGGCAGCATCTCATTATTTTCCTCAGGTTCCTCAGTGTTCATGCTGAACCTTTTTTTTACTTGGTCCAGATGCTTGCGGCATATCTGTCCATTGTTAAGTCTGACCACTATGACCCTATTCCCCTCTTTATCAATTACAGTACCCCCAAGCCGCTTGGGCCCCAAAGCGTGATTAAGAACAAATACAGGGTCATCGATTTCTATACATCTCCCCTTTGAGTTACGGTCATGGCACTCATTTTGGGACTGGCGCTTGCCTCAACAATGTCTGACAGAACTGGTGAATGAGGGACAGCCGAGTTTTAAGTGTGCGTTTCATGAGTAGTTCCGCTGGCGGGACTCCCGTGAGCGAATGCGGTCGGGACCTGTAGGCCAGCAGGAGGCGCGATAGGCGGCATTGAAGGGAGGGTCCTTGAATCCGGAGCTTGCCTTATTTTATGATTTGGACCGCACATTCTGCCTGGCCATTGGAAGCCGGCTTGGACGGTGCTGTCCTGACATGTTTGATGCCATTACCCGACATGAACTCCCGGAATTCATAGCTAGTGAAGCACGGGCCGTTGTCGCTAACCAGGATGTCCGGCAAGCCGTGGGTCGCAAAGACCGCACGCAGACTCTCCACTGTGGTGGATGTCGTGCACAAATTCAATATGATGCACTCGATCCATTTCGAGTACGCATCAACAACAATGATGAACATTTTCCCCACGTGAATACGTGACCATGGCTTGGTGGACCAGGACCATGGGCTGAGTGGGGCCTCCCTGGGGGCATTGCCCAGCTGGGCACACGTCATGCACCTGCGAACAGTGTTCAAGGTCTGCATCAATTCCCGGCCACCATACATGTGACCGGGCAATGGCCTTCATTAGCACAATGCCAGGGTGCTTGCTGTGGAGTTCCCTGATGAATGCTTCTCTTCCTTTCTGGGGCATGACTACCCGGCTGCCCCATAGTAGGCAGTCAGTTTGGATGGAGAGTTCATCCATCCGTCTGTGAAACGGTCTGACCTCCTCAGGGCATGCTCCATGTGCGGGCGCCCAATCCCCAGTCAGGACACATTTCTTAATCAAGGATAGGAGGGGATCTCTGTTTGTCCATGTTTTGATCTGGTGGGCTGTGACGGGGGAGCCTGCGCTGTCAAAGGCATCAACAGCCATGACCATCTCAGCGCTTTGCTCCGCTGCCCCCTCAGTGGTGGCCAGTGGAAGCCTGCTGAGCGCGTCAGTGCAATTTTCGGTGCCTGGTCGATGCCGTATGGTGTAGTCATACACAGCCAGCGTGAGAGCCCATCGCTGTATACGAGCTGACCCATTGGCATTGACAGCTTTGCTGTCGGACAGCAGGGATGTTAACGGCTTGTGGTCCGTTTCTAACTCGAACCTTCTGCCAAAAAGGTACTGGTGCATCTTTTTCGCCCCGTAGACATGTGCGAGTGCTACCTTTTCAAACATCCCATATCCCTTTTCTGCTTGGGAGAGCGACCTGGAAGCATAAACCACAGGTTGGAGTTGGCCCTCATCATTACCCTGCTGCAACACGCACCCAACCCCATAGGATGATGCATCGCATGTCAGAACCAATTTCTTACAGGGATTGCTTATGAGAACAAAGCAGGTTCCGTGCCCGATTGAAGGCCCGTTCCTGACAGTCCCCCCAAAACCAATCGCAACCGTTATGCAGGAGCATGTGTAGCAGTTCCAACAATGTGCTTAAGTTCGGCAGAAAGTTCCCGAAATAGTTCAATAGTCCCAGAAATGAACGCAACTCCGATGTGTTGCCGGGCCTAGGCGCGCGACGGATCGCCTCCGTTTTGGATTCGGTAGGCCGGATCCCGTCCGCAGCAACCCTCCTGCCCAAAAACTCGACCTTTGGGGCCAAAAACACACACTTGGACTTCTTTAGTCGCAGGCCTACCCGGTCCAGTTGGCGTAGCACCTCCTCCAGGTTGTGGAGGTGTTCCTCGGTGTCTCGACCCGTGATAAGGATGTCGTCCTGAAATACGATTGTTCCAGGGATGGATTTGAGCAGACTTTCCATGAACCTTTGAAAGATAGCCGCTGCTGAACGAATGCCAAATGGACACCTGTTGTAGACAAACAGCCCCTTGTGCGTGGTGATGGTGGTCAGTAGCTTGGATTCTTCGGCCAGTTCCTGGGTCATGTAGGCTGAAGTGAGGTCCAACTTGGTGAACAGCTTGCCGCCTGCCAGCGTGGCAAAAAGATCCTCCGCTCTCGGAAGCGGGTATTGGTCTTGTAGTGACACTCGGTTGATAGTGGCCTTGTAGTCGTCACAGATCCTGACAAAGCCATCCGTTTTTAAGACAGGGACGATGGGGCTTGCCCAGTCGCTGAATTCAACGGGCGAAATTATGCCCTCTCTTAGCAACATGTCCAACTCACTCTCAATTTTCTCCTGCATCACATACGGCACAGCTCTGGCTTTATGGTGCACTGGTCTGGCATCCGGGGTGATGCGTATCACTACTTTGGTACCTTTGAAAGTCCCGACACGAGGTTGAAATAGTGACTAACTTTTCTGCAGGACATGTGAGCATGAACTTTGCTCCACAGATGAAATGGCGTGCACACCCCCCCATTTCCAATTTATCTCGGCTAGCCAGCCTCTCCTTCATGACAAAGCTCTGTTGGAGCCTCTCAACGAAATCGTCCCAGTCCTCACCAACACAGTACTGTTCCTCTGTGCTACCGGTGGCCATTCTCGTGAGTCGTTGATTCCCGTTTCTCGTCGCCAAATGTTGTGTCCTTACACTCTACTGTAAATCAACATGAGGCACATACTGGAGACAAGATCACTCTGTGACCTGTACCTCTATTCACAGGACCAAGAAGTGATGACCCTGCGTGGGACCTCCTTTTATATACCTGGATGACCAGATGAGGAGTGTCTCCCACAAGTTCACCCCCTGTGGTCAAGGTGTGCATTTCTTAGGTGTATACAGTGTACAGTGTTGTTACATGAAGGTTACAGTTACATGAAAGTTACATACATGACACATTGGGCCTCCCAAGTTCCCCAATCCATAAATACCTTGCCGGGGTCTGTTTCTGTGGGATGCCGGAGGCAGCCCGGCCCCTCACCATTTTGGGGCCGAATGATTTTCCGCCCACTTCGGCCCCCACAGCCCTGATTCCCACCTTGAGTTAAAATCTTCTCCTTAGAATTTTCTGATAGCTATTTAAAGCTGTATGGGTTCTTTCATTTATGATTGAGCTTTCTGTCACAGCTGCACATCAGCATTTATTGCGACGGGCATTTTTATCTACTTGCAGCTTCTGCCAGAGAATAGGGAGGATCAGTAGGTAAAAGATCACCAGAGAATACCTGACCAATGAGATTAAATATTAGGTATTCTACTTGGACACACCCTTACACTGATGTGTCTGTAACAGAAACATATGAAAAGAAACAGCCAGTGCTGGTTAAGATTCCTGAAGGAAATCATTCACGTGGGAAGTATGATCCCAATGTTGGGGAAGTCCAGAGCCAGGGGACACAGTCTAAGGATAAGGGGTAAGCCATTTAGGACTGAGATGAGGAAAAACTTCTTCACTCAGAGAGTTGTTAACCTGTGGAATTCCCTACCGCAGAGAGTTGTTGATGCCAGTTCATTAGATATATTCAAGAGAGAGTTAGATATGGCCCTTAAGGCTAAAGGGATCAAGGGGTATGGAGAGAAAGCAGGAATCGGGTACTGAGGTGAATGATCGGCCATGATCTTATTGAATGGTGGTGCAGGCTCGAAGGGCCGAATGGCCTACTCCTGCACCTATTTTCTATGTTTCTATGTTTCTATGGCTGTCAAGAATATAGGTGCCAAGGGGCCAGGCCATACTAGATTTAATAATGAGGTTTGAGCCAGATTTAGTTAACAGCCTACTGGTGCGTGAACATTTATCTAATACCAATCATAATATGATCGAGTTCAATGTTTTGTTTAAAAGGGAAAAACACAAAACAGCTACTAAGATTTTAGATTTAGGTAAGGTGGTCTTCAAAGGGATGAGATAGAGACTGTCCGTAGTAAACTGGGCTAATCTCTTAATGGGGAGAACGAGAAGGTGTTCAAAAAAGAATTTAACGTGATACAGAACAAGTTTATGGGCTAGAACCTCCACTTTTGAGCTTAGCGTCCAAAAATGGGCGCTATTTCCAGCGTGGGTGTTAAAAAAGGGTTTTCAGATCGCCGGCTTCTCGCCCATTCTCAAAACACCTAGTTTACATTTTTGAAAATGGGCATTACCGCCAGAGATATCAAATGGGCGTTAGCGTTACATTTTTCTGGCCTTCTGCCGTAAAGTGTGGCCGTCCTTAGCAACGACATGGCAACGCTCCATTCCCGCGATTCTGGAAGTCAAGGGTCATCATGACATGCGCAGAAGAGAAGACAGAGAGAGAGGGAGCTCAGAGACACTGAAAGCGTGTGTGGCTGTGGTGTGAGCTTGTCTGGCTGCTGTGGGAGGAATGACAGAGATTTACCAGCAGCAAAAAGCCCACCAAGCACCAAGAACATAGTTGGCACCAAGTTTTTGTCCAACAAATAACATATAAAATGGAAGGGATGGAGGAGGCCCTGGAGCTGGTAGCCAGGAACACTGGTGGCAGAGGGCTCCCAGTGGTCCCGGAGCGCGGCACTGCACCCCAAGGTGACGTACCCCCATTGCCAACCACACACCAGAGCCAGCAGCATCACCTTGCTTGTGGCTCGGAGCACACTCCCACCTCGGGACTGTCCTCTCCCATATCCGTCCAAGCAGTGCTTCGGCCATCACCACCCCCCCCACCCCAATGAAGCATCACCTGAGGACCTCCTCGGCCAGGCGGCTTGGAGTAAGGAGGGGAAGGGGAAGGGGTAGAGGTGCGGAGGAGAAGCTGGTGGCGGTGGGGTGGGGAGTTTGGTTTGTACAGAAATACTGATGACTTCAGACTAATGTTTGGTTTAAATGTTTTTTGTTTAACAAAACCTTGCAGAACATTGGCTCAGATAGCTGCACCATTACACGCTGGTGATTTCTTAACATCAAAGGGTATAATCACACTTAATTTCAATCAACTTAAACTTTAACTGTCACCAAGGTGATGCCCATCATTGATGTATATTCTGCACACCCAGCAGTGTGTCAGCCTTGGAAATAACACCAACGTTCTTTCAGGCAAAGCGATCATTGATGAGCTCCTGACGTAAGGCCCTTGCAGCTATCATGCCATCATGGGCCCTTTCATGCAGTCTACAGGGGGGCAGGGGCATGGCTTCAGCGACAGCCTGATTGTCTGGGCCAATGTCAGCGTCCGCCTCCTCATCCTCCTCTTCCTCTCTCTGGTGAGGTGGACTGTCAGGCTCATCAGGCAACTCTTGTCCCCTCCTGATAGCCAAGTTGTGTAGCATGGAGCAGACCACCATGAATTGAGCTACCTGCTCAGGATGGTATTGGAGCTCGCCTCCTGAGTGGTCTAGGCATCTGAAGCGCTGCTTCAGCACGCCAATGGTTTTCTCCACGATATTATGAGTTGCTCTGTGGCTCTCGTATCGCCTCTCGGCCTCGGTGTGGGTGTCACGCAGTGGGGTCATCAGCCAGATGACGAGGCCATATCCTTTGTCCCCAAGCATCCAGCATTGACCTTGTGGCTCATTGTTAAACAAGTCAGATACAGTGCTCTCACGCAGGACACGACATGTGATCTACAACTTGGCGTCCATAATGCTGTGATTCGTCCCGGTTAGTTCCACTTTTTGTGTGCGTTATTTGAGCGAGCGATATTATGGGCGAAATGTGTGCGAGGTGGCAAAATTGACGATGCAAGATCTCCAGGGCCACTAGTTTGGGTAAATATGCTCTTTACGACAAAAAACAGACGCCGGGAGTTAATATTGAATCTCGGCGTTAATTCTGTGTGGAAAATAACACTGGGTGATATTATGTGCGTTGAAGTCGCCTATCCTGCTGATTCTGCCCCAAAAAAGTGGGCGGGTGGTAATATTTTTTTCGCCGTTAAGCACATGGGAAAAGTAACGCTCAGCGATAAGTTTCCAAAAAATGCCTGCCATTTTCATTTTGTGCCAAAATGGGCAATATATGGGCGCTATACGTCATTTCAGTGGTAAAATGGGCGTTAAGTGGACGTTAAGCAGGCAATAAAAGTGGAAGTTCTAGCCCTATATCCTTAAAGAACAAGAGCTCTACTTGCCACAAATAACATCATCATCATATGCAGTTCCTCTAAAAGTTAGCGTCCTTGATCAGGCCAACATCCCCAGCATTGAAGCACTGACCACACTCGACCAACTCCATTGGGCAGGCCACATTGTTCGCATGCCTGACACAAGACTCCCAAAGCAAGCGCTCTACTTGGAACTCCTACATGGCAAGCGAGCCCCTGGTGGGCAGAGAGAACGTTTTAAGGACACCCTCAAAGCCTCCTTGATAAAATGCAACATCCCCACCGACATCTGGGAGTCCCTGGCCAAAGACTGCCTTAAGTGGAGGAAGAGCATCCGGGAGGGCGCTGAACATTGAGTCTTGTTACCAAGAGCATGCAGAAAGCAAGTGCAGGCAGCAGAAGGAGTGCGCGGCAAACCAGTCTTCCTGCCCACCCTTCCCTTCAATGACTGTCTGTTCCACCTGTGACAGAGACTCTAATTCCCGTATTGGACTGCTCAGTTACCTAAGGACTCACTTTTAGAATGGAAGCAAGTCTTCCTCGATTTCGAGGGACTGCCTATGATGATGACGTACAGTCCAATGCGAGAATTACAGTCTCTGTAACAGGTGGGGCAGACAGTGGTTGAAGGAACGGGTGGGTGGGGAGCCTGGTTTGCCACACGCTTCTTCCGCTGTCTGCGCCTGATTTCTGCATGCTCTCAGCGACAAGACTGGAGGTACTCAGTGCCTTCCTGGATGCTCTTCCTCCACTTTGGGCGGTCTTGGGCCAGGGATTCCCAGGTGCCAGTGGGGATGTAGCACTTTATCAAGAAGGCTTTGAGGGTGTCCTTGAAACGTTTCCTCTGCTCACCTGGGGCTCGCTTGCCGTGTAGGAGTTCTGAGTACAGTGCTTGGTTAGGGAGTCTCATGTCGGACATGCTGACGATATGGCCCGCCCAACGTAGCTGATCAAGTGTGGTCAGTGCTTTGATGCTGGGGATGTTGGCCTGAGTAAGAACATTGACGTCGGTGCATCTATCCTCCCAGTGGATTTGCAGGATCTTGCGGAGGCAGCGCTGGTGGTACTTCTCCAGCGCTTTGAGATGTCACTGTATATAGTCCATGTCTCTGAGCCATATAGGAGGGCAGGTATCACTACTGCCCTGTAGAACATAAGCTTGGTGCCAGATTTGAGGTCCTGGTCTTCAAACACTCTCTTCCTCAGGCAACCAAAGGCTGCGCTGGCACACTGGAGGCGGTGTTGGACCTCATCATCGACTCGGCTTATATTCACTGGAATTTAGAAGAATGAGAGGGGATCTCACAGAAACATATAAAATTCTGACAGGATTGGATAGGTTAGATGCAGGAAGAATGTTCCCCATGTTGGGGAAGTCCAGAATCAGGGCTCACAGTCTAAGGATAAGGAGTAAGCCATTTAGGACCGAGATGAGGAGGAACTTCTTCACTCAAAGAATTGTGAACCTGTGGAATTCTCTACCACAGAAAGTTGAGGCCAGTTCGTTAGATATATTCAAAAGGGAGTTAGATATGGCCCTTATGGCTAAAGGGATCAAGGGGTATTGAAAGAAAGCAGGAATGGGGTACTGAAGTTGCATGATCAGCCATGATCATATTGAATGGTGATGCAGGCTCGAATGGCCAAATGGCCTACTTCTGCACCTATTTTCTATGTCTGCCCTTGCTGATAGTAGGCTCCCGACATAAGGAAAATGGTCCATGCTGTCCAAGGCCGCGCCATGGATTTTGATGATAACATGATAACACAAATAACATGAATGACAAAAGAGGTAAGGGACAACATAAAACTAAAAAAAACATTAAAATGGACAAAATAGCACCAATCCAGGTAACTAGGAGAGATATGAAGAACAACAAAAGGTGACAAAACAGATAGGAAGAGCTACAAAAAGGGAGTATGGAAAGAAACCTGCAAGGGATATAAAAATCAACACTTTCTTACAATTATATTAGGAAAAATAGGGTAGTCAGGAGCAATGTGGGCCCTTTGAAATCTGCCAATGGTGATAAAAATGAAAAAAAAAATGACGTACATGTTGAATAAATACTTTGCGTCAGTATTTACAGTACAGGAAGAGGATAGCATGCCAGAAATCCCAAGGAAACCTGAATGTCTCGGGGTCTCACCAAAATGAACGTCAGAAAAATAACAGTAATGAAGAAAATAATGGCACCGAAGAATGACAAATCCCCACGACCAGATTGGTTCCATCCCAGGGTTTTAAATGAGAACATTGCAGATGTCCTAACTATAAGCTTCCAAAGTTCTCCCGATTCAGAATCTGTTCCTGTAGATTGGAAAATTGCACATGTCACACTATAAGATCACAAGAAATAGGAGCAGGAGTAGACCATACGGCCCCTTGAGCCTGCTCCGCCATTTTATACGATCATGGCTGATCCAATCATGGACTCAGTTCCACTTCCCTGCCCACTCCCCATAACCCCTTATTCCCTTATAAGTTAAGAAACTGTCTATCTCTGTCGTCAATTTATTCAATGACCCAGCTTCTACAGCTCTGAGGCAGCAAATTCCACACATTTACAACCCTCTGAGAGAAGAAATTCCTCCTCATCTCAGTTTAAATGGGAGAACTCTTATTCTAAGATTATGCCCTCTAGTTCTAGTTTCCCCCATCAATGGAAACATCCTCTCTGCATCCACCTTGTCAAGCCCCATCATAATCTTATACGTTTCAATCAGATCACCTCTCATTCTTCTGAATTCCAATGAGTAGAGGTCCAACCTACTCAGCCTTTCCTCGTAAGTCAACCCCCTCATCTCTGGAATCAACCTAGTGAACCTTCTCTGAACTGCCTCCAAAGCAAGTATATTCTTTCTTAAATATGGAAACCAAAACTGCACGCAGTATTCCAGGTGTGGCCTCACCAATACCCTGTATAACTGTAACAAGACTTCCCTGCTTTTATACTCCATCCCCTTTGCAATAAAGGCCAAGATTCTATTGGCCTTCCTGATCACTTGCTGTACCTGCATACTATCCTTTTGTGTTTTATGCACAAGTACCCCCAGGTCCCGCTGTACTGCAGCACTTTGCAATTTTTCTCCATTTAAATAATAACTTGTTCTTCGATTTTTTTCTGCCAAAGTGCATAACCTCACACTTTCCAACATTATACTCCATCTGCCAAATTTTTGCCCACTCACATAGTTTGTCTATGTCCTTTTGCAGATTTTTTGTGTCCTCTTCACACATTGCTTTTCCTCCCATCTTTGGCCCCAAGTTTCGGCCTCAGTTGCTCCTGATTTTTAGGAGCAACTGGTGTAGAACGTAGTATCTTAGAAATTGGAATTCTCGGCATTTAGTTTGCTCCAGTTCTAGTCAGTTAGAACAGTTTCACTTTGGAACAGAATTTTTTTTTCAAAAGGGGCCATGTCCGGCCACTTACGTCTGTTTTCAAAGTTTCGTCAGTGAAAACTTACTCCAAACTAACTTAGAATGGAGTAAGTGAAGATTTTTGTACGCTCGAAAAAACCTTGTCTACACTTTAGAAAATCAGGCGTCGGTTACAAATTAGGTGTAGGGAACGAGGTTGGGGGGGGAGGGGGGGGAAGGGAAGTCATTAATTTCTACAATCAATCCTTAGTTATACTTATACAAATATTATACAAATAAATCCAACCTGAATAAAAATTTAGAAGTAAGGAAAAGATTAAATAAACCATGTTCCGACCTGTGTAAAATAGCAGCAGCCTTCGAGCTGATGTGCTTCAGGCAGGCCTTTCATGTTGGAGACAGGCAGGGGTGTGGCGTCAGTGTCTCGATGGCAGCGGCAGCAAGCAGCCTTCGAGCTGAGCTGCGGTGCTTGAGGCAGGCCTTCATTCTCTTCGTGGCTGGCCGCGAAGAAGCAGCACCGGACGGACTCGAGGCCATTCGGCCATGAGATAGCAGCGGCGTCAGTGGCTGGCCGGCAGCCGAAGAAACAACACAGGACACACGCAGCTCATTAAGGTTCTTGAGGCCATTCGGCCACGCTTTAGGGGCAGCGTCAGTGGCTGGCCAGCAGCCAAAGAATCAGCAGCGGACGGACGTGAGGCCATTCGGCCATAGGATATCAATGGCGTCAGTGGCTGGCCAGCAGCCGAAAAATCAACACCTGACACACGCAGCTCTTTATGGTGCTTGAGGCCATTTGGCCACGCTTTAGGGGCGGCGTCAGTGGCTCAACGGCAGCCAAAGATACAGCAGCAGCCTTCGAGCTGTGAGGGGGACTGAGGCCATTTGGACAGGGAGAGGCAGCCACATAGACAGCTTTATACTTAAATTTGCAGAATGGGTGCTGCATTGTCAACACCACGTATTATGCAATGGTTCACCATCAATTCACTGCATAGGAGAGAATTGATTAGAGCTCACCGCACCAGGAACGTCGTAGCCCGTAGGTTGATGGGCAGGAGACCTTACCCACGTCGACAATATCAAACCAGGCACTTGTACCTGGACATGAGCGAGGCTGATTGTGTGAATTGGCTGCGTTTTCGCAGAGAAGTTGTCACTGAGATCTGTGATATGGTGAGAACAGATTTGCAGGCCAGAAGCAGAATGCCAACTGCCTTGTCTGTTGAAGTGAAGGTAACAACTGCACTTTGTTTCTATGCCTCGGGATCGTTTCAGGCTACAACTGGAGATGTGTGTGCCATCTCTCAACGTGCAATACATGCCTGCGTTTACCAGGTCACGGCTGCACTGTATGCGCGAAGGAATGACTTCATCGATTTTCCAACGACCGCACAAGCAATCCATGAGAAGGCTGTGGGCTTCTTCAGGATTGCCGGCTTCCCAAAGGTACAGGGCTGCATTGATTGTACCCACATAGCCTTGCGAGCACCTGTGGAGGAATCTGAGCAGTACCGAAATAGGAAAGGTTTCCACTCTATCAATGTACAGCTCGTGTGTGACGACAAGCAGCGCATCATATCAGTCGATGCGAGATACCCTGGCAGCACCCACGATGCGTTCATCCTATGCGACAGCATTATATCTGACATGTTTGAGCAGCAGCCAGAAGGGCAGAGCTGGCTACTGGGAGACAAAGGGTATGGCCTGACAACCTGGCTCATGACGCCCCTACGCGTGACACGGACAGAAGCTGACCGTCAATACAACATGGCGCACATTGCGACGCGCAGCATCATTGAGAGGACCATTGGCATATTGAAACAGCGATTCCGATGCCTGGACCATTCCGGAGGACACTTTCTATACTCTCCTCAGATTGTTGGTCACTTCACTGTTGTGTGCTGCATGCTTCATAACTTAGCTATCATGAGGCAGCAGGAGCTGGTAGTGGAACCAGAAGACCGACGTGAGGGTCCAGTGCATGATGATAGTATTATGGATGACCAGGATGTGGATGATAACGACAATCAGGAAAGCATGCAAGTGCCTGATGCCGAAGCACTTGGTCGGAGGAGGGCCGTCCATCGTGCCCCTTTAACGATTGCTCGAGCCTTGCGCCAGCAGCTCATCCGTGAACGCTTCAACTACTGATGCCTGAGGGCTCTGCGACCACTTTTGCGTATGGACATGTTTATTCTTTGCAGTTGTTCCTACGTTGTGTTAATGGAACATGAAACAGTTTTAATGAAAAAATATTTTATTGAAAAGTTAACGTCACTCTAACAAAATATTTGTTGTATCAAACTATACTTTTTAATATGACTCTTGAAGATCACTTATAAACTTTAAGATCACTTATAAACTTGTAAAGTTACAAAAGTTACAAAACACTTTTTATGTGAAAAATTTTACACTCTAAGATCACTTACACTTCAAGATCACTTTTTAGATGCAAAATTAAATAATTTACAGAATGTGAGAGCATTTACACTATAAGATCACTTGAAAACCCTGAGATCACTTATATGTTGTAAAGTTACAAAACTTGCAAAACAGTTTCATTGTGAAAAATCTTACACTCTGAAGAACACTTAAACTTCAGGATCACTTTTTAGGTGCAAAATTAAATAAGATACAAAAAAATGTGAGAGCATGTACACTATAAGATCACTTAAAAACCATAAGATCCCTTATAAGTTGTAAAGTTACAAAACTTACAAAACAATTTCAATTTGAAAAACGCTACTACAGCTACATCAAGAACAAGAACAAAAGCAGCAAAGAAAGGCTGCAACCATGTCTCATCCATATCTCAGTGAATGTTCACTTCCTCATGGGGGTGTCATTTGATTGGCTGGGCTGTGTGCCCTTATTGCAGCAGCTACCTCAACCAGGCCCTCCCTGACGGCCTGTGCCGACACTTGCATGCCCTCCCTGATGACCTGTGCCGACACTTGCATGCCCTCCCTGATGGCCTGTGCCGTCATTTGCATGCCCTCCCTGACGGCCTGTGCTGTCGATTGCACTCCCTCGGACATTCTCTCCCTAAGTTCTCATGTCATTACTGCTATTTCTCCCGTCAGGACCGTCAACTCTTCACCTACTGCACTGACACCACCGATGGGTGATCGGGTAAGCTCATTGGTCTCCATGCCCAATGCCACAACCTGAGTCGCATCTGTTGCACGCTGCATCTCAGGAGAGCGTGTCTCCAATCTCCTTCTCCTCTGCCTGGGTCTGCCTTGTGGCACCACTACACTGGGAGGCACGGGCACAGACGGTGGGATGCTCGGTGTTGCAAACGGCAGAACTAGAGGGAGAGGCTCGGGCTGGAATGGGAGGACGCTCTGTGTTGCAGACGGCAGTATTAGAGAGAGAGACTCGGGCTGGGATGGTGGGGCGCTCGGTGTTCCAGACGACAGCACTCGAGTGCGAGCCGTGGGCTGGGATGTTGGAAGAATGGGTGTAAACTGTTCCATGATATCAGCAGCAACACTGGGACCCGAAGCGTCGGAATCAAAACCATAGAAGGTGGAACCAGAACCTATGCGAGAGGGAGGCGCAGGCTCGGACGGTAGTGCAGTGACTGTAGAATGCTGCATTATACCAGCAGCACCACTGGGACCCGCAACATCGGAATCAAAACCATGGAAGGTGGAACCAGAACCTATGCGAGAGGGAGGCGCAGGCTCGGACGGTAGTGCACTGACTGCAGAATGCTGCATTATACCAGCAGCACCACTGGGACCCGCAACATCGGAAGCGAAACCATGGAAGGTGGAACCAAGACCTATGCTAGGGGTTGAAACTCTGATGCCCCTTGATGGGAGCTCATAAACATTAAATTGGAAGCTCTCCCCTGCAGACATTTCAGCCATCACTGCCATCATCCAGTCTGGATCGTCCGCAGCTGGTTGTACTGGTTCTTGTTCTGTACCCTCAGGATCCTTAGGGTTGGCAACAGCAGCATCGTCATCATCGTCATCATCATCATCATCATCATCATTATCATGTTCTGCAAAATACATCAGAACAGTCAAATGCTTAACAGCAAGGGAGGGGGCTGGATGGGTGGCATGAGTACTCTCACACATAGCAGGCCAGGTAGCAGGTTGATTTAAAGGGCCACGATGCATTTTCAGGACTTACCATCTTCCTCGCGTGCGGGCCCAGCTTGTGCTGTACCGATTGCTTTTCTCCATGTACGACTCATCATAGCAGCTACCCTTTGTTCCAAGGGTGTCAGTGGATGCAGATTGGGCACGCCTGCCCCTGTACGAGTTGCCTCCCTTTTGTTGTGGGCCAATTTCTTCTGCAAAGAGTAAAATATAACTTTTTACAGAGTGTGTCAGTCTGCAAGGTGGGACATACAGATAGCCAGGTTACAATTACGATTAAATTAAAAATGGGAAATATTACTTACACTAACTACTTGACCAAGGTCGTGCCATTTCTTTTTACACTGGCTTCCAGATCTCATGGTATGCACCACTGCGCAGTAATCTTCTGCAACTTGGTTCCAGCGTTTCTTCATTTCTTTAGGTGGCACTTTTATGCAACCTCTGTTGCTGGTATCTAGCTCCTGCCATCTCTGCTCAATTACGTTGACTAATATCTCTACTTCCTCATGCAAGAAATTCTTTGTTCTTGGTAGACGTTGATCCATTGCAAAGTTGAATTGGCACTCTTATTTCTCAAAACACACAGTCCTTAATTTGCATGCACCAATGCAGCACCGTTTCTGCAAGTTTAGCAGTGAAAAGCTGAACTCACTGATTTCAGCAGGTGATTTATTCAACAATGCTGCTAAAAGCACTCCCTTACACACAGAAATATCACAAAAATTAAATTACAAGCCTTTGAAGGGGACCAAGAAACAAATCTTCACTTTTTCTCCAGGTCCTTTTAAAAATGGCCGAGTGCCAATGTTTGTTTGATACTGCGCGTGCGCGCATGCTCTAACGCGCACCTGCAGGGTTGCCGGCACCATGAAGGCTCATTTAAATTGGACCTGCCCCCCACTACTTACAGAATTGGCGCGAGTGTTTGGCTCCGCCCCCTGCTGAGAAGAGCGCGCCGCACCAAGCAGAGATCGAGCTCCGAGGAGCCGGAGAATATCGGAGGTTTTTTTTAGCGCACTTTTAGGCGCGAAGAACAGGCGTCCAGTTCGGAGGTGCTCCGTTTTGGACACGGGCCGAAACTTGGGGTCGATGTATCATCAGCAAACTTGGCTACATTACACTGTCCCTTCTTCCAAGTCATTTATATAGATTGTAAATAGCTGGGGTCCCAGCACTGATCCCTGTGGCACCCCACTGGTTACTGATTGCCAACCCAAGAATGAACCATTTATCCTGACTCTCTGTTTTCTGTTAGTTAGCCAATCCTCTATCCATGCTAATATATTACTCCCAACCCCGTGAACTTTTATCTTGTTCAGTAACCTTTTATGTGGTACCTTGAGAAATGCCTTCTTGATGTCCAAATACACCATATCCATTGGTTCCTCTTTATCCACACTGTTCGTTACATCCTCAAAGAATTCCAGAAAATTTGTTAAACATGTCTTCCCTTTCATAAATCCATGCTGACCCTGCTTGACTGAATTATGTTTTTCCAAATGTCCAACTACTGCGTCTTTAATAATGGACTCCAACATTGTCCCAACCACAGATGTTAGCCTACTTGGTCTATAGTTTCCTGCTTTTTGTCTACCTCCTTTTTTAAATAGGGGCGTTATATTTGCAGTTTTCCAATCTGCTGGAACCTCCCCAGAATCCAGGGAATTTTGGTAAATTACAACCAATGCATCCACTATCCCTGCCGCTACTTCTCTTAAGACCCTAAGATGCAAGCCATCAGGTCCAGGGGATTTATCCGCCTTTAGTTCCATTATCTTACTGAGTACCACCTGCTTTGTGATTGTGATTGTGTTTAGTTCCTCCCCCTCTTGACTATCCACTGTTGGGATATTGTTAGTGTCCTCTACCGTAAACCACGATTTAAGAAAGGCGAGAGAGAGCAACCAGGGAATTATAGACCACTTAGCCTAACATCTGTTGTTGAGCAATTACTAGAGTCTATAATTAAAGATAGAGTGGCTTGAACATTTTCAACTGATCAGAGAGAACCAGCACAAACCTGATAGAATTTTTTGAAGAGGTGACTAAAGTAGTGAACAGGGGACTGTCTATGGATGTTATTTAAGTCGACTTCCAGAAGGCATTCAATAAAGTCCCTCATAAAAGACTGTTAGCTAATGTTGAAGTTCAAGGAATTGAAGGCAAATTATTGACCTGGTTCGGAAATTGGCTGAGTGGCAGGAAACAGAGCGTAGGGTTTATGGGCAGGTACTCTAATTGGCAGGATGTGACTAGTGGGATCTATGTTGGGGCCTCAACTAATCACCCTATTTACTAACAACTTAGATGATGGGATAGAGAGCCAAATATCCATGTTTGCTGATGACACAATGATAGGCAGCATTGTAAGTAGTGTAAATGCAAACATAAAATTATAAGGAGACATTAATAGATTAAGTGAATTGGAAAAACTGTGGCAAATAGATTTCAATGTAGGCAAGTGTGAGGTCATCCACTTTGGACCTAAAAAGGATAGATCAGAGTAATTTCTAAGTGGTGAAAAGCTGGCAACAGTGGAGGTTCAAAGCGACTTAGGGGTCCATATACATAGATCATTAAAATGTCATGGACAGGTGAAGAAAATAATCAAAAAGGTTAATGGAATTATATCTAGAGGACTTGAGTGCAGCATAGATTTACCAGAATTATACCTGGACTTTAAAGGTTAAATTAGGGAGAGAGATTATACTAACTAGTGTTGTATTCCCTGGAATTTAGAAGGTTAAAGGGTGATTTGATTGAAGTTTTCAAGATATTAAGGGAAACTGATAGGATAGATAGAGAGAAACTATTTCCGCTGGTTGTGGAATCTAGGACCAGTGGACACAGCCTAAAAATTAGAGCTAGGCCTTTCAGGAGTGAAGTTCGGAAACACTTCTACATGTAAAGGGTAGTAGAAGTTTGGAACTCTCTTCTGCAAATGGCAGTTGATGCTAGACCAGTTGTTAATTTTAAATCTGATATTGCTAGATTTTTGTTAACCAAAGATATTATGGGATATGGGCCAAAGGCAGGCATATGGAATTAGGTCACATATCAACCATTATCTCATTGACTGATGGAACAAGCTCTAGGGGCTCCTGTTTCTATGAACTTTTATGCAGTAGGTTCCTTTCAGGTAACCACAGGACATCTTCCACTCTTCAGTCCAAAACTCAATTCAGCAGGCAGCTGATGCAGTGTTTGTCAGGACCAGGAATTTAAGCATATCTGCAGATTTCAGCCAACAACAAAAAAAAACTTCACTTTTACAGTCCGGCAAGATCCCTACAAGAACTGGGCATCAGTAATTGCATTTATGCCATAGATTGCATGACCATGACAACCACAGGAAGAGAATTGTGCATGTGAATGTACATTTGTGTGGCATAATTCATGTGTAAATTAATAGCACCAGCCTATTTTGAACTACCAAAATATCTGGAGGTAAGGCTTTTGGGGGATCAATGATGTGCCCCGCAAACATGGCTTGGGCACCAGTGCAATAGTCGAGGACAAGTGATCATGAGAGGTACAAGATTGCCCACGTATCTACAGGGTTACAATGGAATATAGTTTTATCATCCACAAGCAATGATTCCATTGCTCCCAAAGTCGTTATTTAGCCGGCACAGACACGATGGGCCCAATGGTCTCCTTCTGTGCCTTAAATTTCTATGATTGTATGCTCAAACCAATCAGGGAAGTTCTACAATATATCTCAGTCAAGGGCTTTGCTGTTGATTTGCTGTTATGTCCTCATGCAACTTTGGCCTGCAAGAGGATATCACTATGGATCATCCAACAGAACAAAGGTATTAAGAAGCTGGAAAATGTGAGGCAGAGCATGAGAAAGGATAGCCTGCTGAGCAAGCTGATCTGACTGCTGCACTCATCAAACATGATCTAACTAGCTAAGTCTTTCATAAATAGCCTTTTCCTCCCCAAATAAAACAACCCTCCCCTCATGTACTTACTCACCATGGCAGATCCCTCCATTGGGCCCAGATGTCAGTTAGGATCCACGAATCGTAGGCTTGACTGAAGCATAAATACAAATTCAATGTTACTCCACTGTTACTGTGTTTCATTAAGAACTCATGCCATTACAGGTCTGAGCTGATCTGCTAGACGGCAGACCTATAGGTCCTTTAAGAATTTAACATATCATGCTTTAATTGAGTCAAGCTTGAGTTTAATTAATGTTTAGCTAATAGCTTCAGCAAACCATTTACAACCTTAGAGCTAGATGTTGGAGACTTGTAACCTTTGTCCCTGATGGCTGAGCATGTTATTTCCTGGTGCCACTCTAAGTAGGAATTGACCTCCAGTATCAACAAAGGAACAGAAGCACAAATATTACCAAAAAGAATTACGAGACAGAACAAAAGTTATTTGCATAAAACACTGTACGTTGGGTTTTCCATTGATTTAAAAACCGCAATGTAACAGGGTAATGAGCTTTGTAATTTTACTTCTCAGCTTGACCAATCTCTTAAAACTTTCCAGTGTCAGCACCAATTAAACATGAAGGCAGGCTCTGAATTTGCAAGGGGAGAGGGGGTTATAGGAACATAAGAAATAGGAGCAGGAGTAGGCCATTAGGTCCCTCGAGCCTGCTCCGCCATTTAATAGGATCATGGCTAATCTGATCATGGACTCCGCTCCGCTTCCCTGCCCGCTCCCCATAATCCTCTACTCCCTTATCTCTCAAAAATCTGTCTATCTCTGCCTTAAATATATTCAATGACCCAGCCTCCACAGCTCTCTATGGCAGAGACCTCCATAGATTCACAACCCTCCTGTAGCGTCCCTGCACCTTACTACAAACTCACACGAGGCGTGGATATATCAGGCACGGTCACTCTGTGACCTTCACCTTTATTGCCAGGACCAAGGAGTGTTGACCCTGGGTGGGACCTCCCTTTTTATACCTGGAAACCCAGGTGAGGAGTGTCTCCCGCAAGTTCACCTCCTGTGATCAGCGTGTGCATTTCTATGGTACAGGTACAGTGTACGTGAGTTACAGTTACATGACTATGTCATTGCAAGATGGTTAAATACATGACATCACCTCCCCCCTTAAGTCTTTTTGTTTCAGAGGTTAAGTCTGTCAGGTGGTCGACGCTCTTTCGTGCAGCGCGCAGTTGTGGCTCTGGTGGCTGAGCCTTGGCACGCGTCTCTGTTACTTGAGGTGATTCCGGGCTGGCCGCAGGGACTGTGTATGCTGAGGGCTGGCTTTGTTGCTCGTCCGCTGGCAGTAGTGTTGGTGCCATCTCATGCTCTTCTTCAGGTTCCTTCGAGTCTATGCTGAACCTTTTCTTTACTTGGTCCAAGTGTTTGCGGCATATCTGCCCATTGTTTAGTCGGACCACCATGACTCTATTTCCTTCTTTGCCAATTACGGTGCCCTCAAGCCACTTGGGTCCCAAAGCATGGTTAAGAACAAATACCGGGTCACCTATTTCTATACACCTCCCCCTTGAGTTTCGATCAAGGAGTGCGGCTTGGGACTGGCGCTTGCCCTCAACAATGTCTGCCAGGGCTGGGTGAATGAGGGACAGCCGCGTCTTGAGCGTGCGTTTCATGAGGAGTTCCGCTGGCGGGACTCCCATGAGCGAGTGCGGGCGGGACCTGTAGGCCAGCAGGAGGCACGATAGGCGGTACTGAAGGGAGGGTCCTTGGATGCATAGCATGCTCTGTTTTATGACTTGGACCGCCTGTTCCACCTGGCCATTGGAAGCCGGCTTGAACGGCGCTGTCCAGACGTGCTTGATACCATTGCTCGACATAAACTCCTGGAATTCATGGCTGGTGAAACACAGGCCAGTGTCGCTGACCAGGATGTCCGGCAAGCCATGGGTCGCGAAAACCGTACGCAGACTGTCCACGGTGATGGATGTCGTGCACGAGTTCAATATGATGCACTCGATCCACTTCGAGTATGCACCGATAACAATCAGGAACATTTTCCCCATGAACGGGCCCGTATAGTCTACGTGAATACGTGACCATGGTCTGGTGGGCCAGGGCCACGGGCTGAGTGGGACCTCCCTGGGGGCATTGCCCAGCTGGGCACACGTCGTGCACCTGCGAACCCAATCTTCCAGGTCTGAGTCAATCCCCGGCCACCATACATGTGACCGGGCAATGGCCTTCATTAACACGATGCCAGGGTGCTCGCTGTGGAGTTCCCTGATGAACGCTTCCCTTCCTTTCTGGGGCATGACTACCCGGCTGCCCCATAGCAGGCTATTGGATGGAGAGCTCATCCATCCGTCTCTGAAACGGTCTGACCTCCTCTGGGCGCGCCCTGTGTGCGGGCGCCCAATCCCCAGTCAGGACACATTCCCTGTTGGTCCAGAGTTTGATCTGGCGGACAGTGATGCGGGAGCCCGCAGTGTCAAAAGCCTCAACGGCCATGACCATCTCGGCGCTCTGCTCCGACGCCCCCTCGGTGATGGCCAGTGGGAGCCTGCTGAGCGTGCCAGCGCAATTTTCGGTGCCTGGCCGGTGCCGTATGGTGTAATCATACGCAGCCAGCGTGAGGGCCCAGTGCTGTATGCGAGCTGACACATTGGCGTTGACAGCCTTGCTGTCAGACAACAGGCATGTTAACGGCTTGTGGTACGTCTCTAGCTCGAACTGTCGACCAAAGAGGTACTGGTGCATCTTTTTCACACCGTAAACACACGCGAGTGCTTCCTTCTCGACCATGTCGTATCCACGCTCTGCCTGGGAGAGCGACCTGGAGGCGTAAGCCACCGGTTGGAGTCGGCCGTCATCGTTACCCTGCTGCAACACACACCCAACCCCGTAGGATGACGCATCGCATGTTAAAAACAGTTTTTTACAAGGGTCATACAAAGTCAACAGTTTGTTGGAACACAGCAGGTTCCTCACCTTATTGAAAGCCCGTTCTTGACAGGCCCCTCAAAACCATTCACAACCTTTACGCAGGAGCATGTGTAACGGCTCCAGCAATGTGCTTAAGTTCGGCAGAAAGTTCACAAAATAGTTCAAAAGTCCCAGGAATGATCGCAACTCCGACGTGTTGCCAGACCTGGGCGCCCGGCGGATCGCCTCCGTTTTTGATTTAGTAGGCCGGATCCCATCTGAGGCAACCCTCCTGCCCAAAAACTCGACCTCTGGGGCCAAAAATACACACTTGGCCTTTTTCAGCCGTAAGCCTACCCGATCCAATCGGCGTAGTACCTCCTCCAGGTTGTGGAGGTGTTCCTCGGTGTCTCAACCCGTTATGAGAATGTCGTCTTGGAATACGATCGTTCCAGGAATGGATTTGAGCAAGCTTTCCATGTTTCTCTGAAAGATGGCTGCTGCCGAACGAATGCCAAACGGACACCTGTTGTAGATAAATAATAGAAACATAGAAACATAGAAAATAGGTGCAGGAGTAGGCCATTCGGCCCTTCTAGCCTGCACCGCCATTCAATGAGTTCATGGCTGAACATTCAACTTCAGTACCCCATTCCTGCTTTCTCGCCATACCCCTTGATCCCCCTAGCAGTAAGGACCTCATCTAACTCCTTTTTGAATATATTTAGTGAATTGGCCTCAACAACTTTCTGTGGTAGAGAATTCCACAGGTTCACCACTCTCTGGGTGAAGAAGTTCCTCCGCATCTCGGTCCTAAATGGCTTACCCCTTATCCTTAGACTGTGACCCCTGGTTCTGGACTTCCCCAACATTGGGAACATTCTTCCTGCATCTAACCTGTCTAACCCCGTCAGAATTTTATATGTTTCTATGAGGTCCCCTCTCATTCTTCTGAACTCCAGTGAATACAAGCCCAGTTGATCCAGTCTTTCTTGATAGGTCAGTCCCGCCATCCCGGGAATCAGTCTGGTGAACCTTCGCTGCACTCCCTCAATAGCAAGAATGTCCTTCCTCAGGTTAGGAGACCAAAACTGTACACAATACTCCAGGTGTGGCCTCACCAATGCCCTGTACAACTGTAGCAACACCTCCCTGCCCCTGTACTCAAATCCCCTTGCTATGAAGGCCAACATGCCATTTGCTTTCTTAACCGCCTGCGTTGTGAGTTGTGATGGTGGTCAGAAGCTTGGATTCTTCAGCCAGTTCCTGAGTCATGTAGGCCGAAGTGAGGTCCAACTTCATGAACAGCTTGCCACCTGCCAGCGTGGCAAAAAGGTCATCCGCTCTCGGAAGCGGGTATTGGTCTTGCAGTGATACTCGGTTGATGGTGGCTTTGTAGTCGCCACAAATCCTAAACGAGCCATCTGCTTTAAGGACAGGAACGATCGGAATTGCCCAGTCGCTGAATTTAACGGCCGAACTTATACCCTCTCTGAGCAGCCTGTCCAGTTCACATTCAGTTTTTTTCACGCATCACATATGGCACCGATCTAGCTTTGTGGTGCACTGGTCTGGCATCCGGAGTGATGCGTATCACTACTTTAGTGCCCTTGAACGTTCCGACACCAGGTTGAAACAGTGACCCGAATTTTTGCAGGACCTGTGAGCATGAACTTCGCTCCACGGATGAAATGGCGTGCACATCCCCCCATTTTCAATTCATCTCAGCTAGCCAACTCCTCCCCAAAAGCGCGGGGCCATTTTCCGGAATGATCCAGAGTGGCAGCCAGTTCTGTAATCCATTATGTGTTACCACCAAGTTTGCACTGCCCAGCATTGGGATGATCTCTTTGATGTATGTCTGTAGCTGCGTCTCAATGCGTTCCAGTTTGGGCCTGCTAGCTCTGTGTGGCCATAGTCTCTCAAATTGTTGGGCGCTCATGAGTGACTGGCTAGCTCCTGTATCCAGCTCCATTCAGTCAGACTTGCATAATCATGGGTGGCGTTTTAGTGTATGAGCTGTGAACGTCAGCCACATGAACCCGCTGAAGTTCAGCATCTACGGCTTTACCCCAGGCCTCATCCTGCATTTCAGACCCTTTGTCTGGTTCCTCTGTCTCGGAGATTAGCCTCGCTACTGCCTTTTTGCACATCCTGGCCAAGTGTCCACTGACATTACAAATCCTACAGATATATTGCTGGAACCTGCAGCTTCTCGCAGTGTGTCTACCCCCGCACCTCCAGCAAGAGCTGAGATTGAGATTGCTGTTAACAAAAGGACTATTACCAGGCATTCCTCTCTGATTGCCCATTTGGCTGTTTCTAAGCACTCTGATGGTGGGTGTTAATGGTCCCATCGTGAGACGCATTGTTCCTCGAGATGGCGTGAATTGCCGATCCCCTTTCCATTGTTCTTGTTGCAGGCCCACTGTAGAGCCTGTTGCTGCCTGGGCAGTTTCGAAATGCCCTTGCCTGCCTGCGGGATCCCGAGCTGCGTTCACAATGTTAACTCCCTGGCCTGTCGCCACGTTTGGACCAGGGCTGCGTGCGTAAATTAGCTTGGTCTCCTCTTCCTCTGCCATGAAGGTCTGAGCTATCAACGCCGCCCCTTCTAAAGTCAAGTCCTTAGTCTTTATGAGCTTCCTGAAAATGCCGGCATGATTAATGCCCTCGATGAAAAAGTCCCTTAACATCTCCCCTCTGCAGGCATCGGAGAACTTACAGAGACTGGCCACCCGCCGCAGTTCCGCCACGAAGTCCGAGACGTTTTGTCCTTCCCGACGCCGGTGAGAGTAGAACCGGTGCCGGGCCATATGTACGCTACTCGCCGGCTTGAGATGCTCACTGATCAGCTGGCTGAGCTCTTCAAAGGACTTGCCTGCTGGCTTTTGGAGTGCGAGCAGGTCTTTCATCAGCGCATACGTCTGTGGTCCGCAGCTGGTCAGTAGATGCGCTCTCCGCTTGTCAGCCGCTGTCTCTTCCAGCCAGTCCTTTGTGACAAAGCTCTGATGGAGTCTTTCCACGAAGTCGTCCCAGTCCTCACCCACACAGTAACGTTCCTCTGTGCCCCCGATGGCCATCCTCGTGGTTCGGTGATTCCCGTTTCTCGTCGCCAAATGTAGTATCCCTGCACCCTACTACATACTCACACGAGGCATGGATATATCAGACACGGTCACTCTGTGACCTTCACCTTTATTGCCAGGACCAAGGAGTGTTGACCCTGGGTGGGACCTCCCCTTTTATACCTGGAAACCCAGGTGAGGAGTGTCTCCTACAAGTTCACCCCCTGTGGTCAGGGTGTGCATTTCTATGGTACAGGTACAGTGTACATGAGTTACAGTTACATGACTATGTCATTGCAAGATGGTTAAATACATAACACTTCCGAGAGAAGAAATTCTTCCTCATCTCAGTTTTAAATGGGCGGCCCCTTATTCTAAGACGATGTCCTCTAGTTTTAGGTCACATTGACTGCAACGGTTGCGCACATCATGCTACGTGAAGCTCCGACTTGAAAGCGGCAGTTTTATCTGCCATTACAGTGTCCTTACAACTACATTGAGAGAATTTAATGGGAGAATTACTAGTTCGCCAGCGTATCATGCTGCTGCGATTGCCAGGCAGCGTCAAGCTAGAATAAGGGCTGTTGGCCATGTTGGTCCACAGATGAGGAGAGGCCGAAGACGTCTGGGGGGGAGGGATTACCCCTCCACGGGTTTACAGATACCAATATTCATACCTTGAGCTCTCTGAGGAGCAGCGTGTGAGAAGGCTGCGCTTCCGAAAGGAAGTGCTGACAGAGATATGCCATCTCCTACAGGCAGACCGATACCTGGACCGCACTGGAGGCAGCTTTCAATACTCCCATCAACAAGTTTCCGAATTCATTGTGGCGTGCTGCATGTTGCACATCTTGGCCATCATGAAGGGCCAGGCATTGCCAATGGGGATTGCAGGCCCACCTCAGGAGGAGGAGGCCGATGAAGAGGTGTCTGGCAAGGCCCCCATTGGATAGCAACACCATCCATAGGGAGGTAGCGAGGAGATGCTGCCGGACCAAGAGTCACACGTCGCCAGCTCATAATGGACCGGTTCTCCTAAATGAAGAAAACTGAGGGATGGAGCTAATACTGGGCATTATATGCTCCCTTAAAGGCACATCTCCAGTGAACATTGGAATGATACACAAGACACCAACGGCAAAGTTCAAACAGACATTTTACTGCAACAAAGTAACAAAAACTTCCCCCACCAAAAGAAAACCATACAATAGACGACGTTATGTTGCAGGGCACTGAACAACAATGAAGTGCATTAAATCAAAGAAACTTTACAAGTGTAATCAACAAAAATCAGGGTAACTGCACAACCTTGTCCTGCACATTATTCTGATTTATTTAATGGCGTGAGTTTCGGTTGGCGCAAAAACTTCCTCGTGTAACGCCTGATTTTGTGCCCCCGATCCTGGAACCTCATTTTTTGCCAAATTTTTGCAGACGAGGCGCAAACTTTTTGCAGGCGTTATCAGGACCGCCCCGCCGCCATTACAGCCCCCAAATCTCAAAAGCCGAAAATCCAGCCCCTTATGTCTCTCAGTGTCAAATTTTGTTTGCTAATGCTTCGGTGACGTGCTTTGGGACATTTTACAATGTTAAAGGTTCTATATAAATGCAAGGTATCGTATCAACTAATATAGTTTTGTTTTGTATTTGCTTGGTATAGTTTTGTTAAGCTAATGGTGAAATGCAAGAATCCAGTAAAACTGGTGATCTATAAAGCTTTCTCGAAATATCTTTGAAGGGTAAAACTGATTAATACTGCGAAGCCATAATTTAATTGAAAGGAACTTCAGGAGAGATTATGACTGATACTGCTGAGTGGAAACAGGACTGTAGCACCTGCCCCATTGCCGTTGCTGTTCCACCTGATGCCAGCCTGGCCTACGGCTGGGCAGTCAGAGTGTCCATCTGCTTCAGGTGATGGGCCCTTTTAATATGCAAATTAGGGCCCTATCTCAATGATGTACATAAGACATGATTGTAATTTTAGGAGAGACCTGAAATAGGCTTCGGGCCCTTTATTTACCTATGCAAAGAGGCTTTCGCCAATACAGTGGCGGCGCATCTCCATCAGGAATATCCCACACATGCCGCGCACCATAATGAATACTTAGACACCCATTTTACACCTGTAAAACGGGTCCGCCATCAATCAATTTCTGGCTATTGAGTCTGGTGGGCAAGCAATTTTAGATTATGTGTCCACATGGTCTAGTGTACCTTCAGCAGTACATAGCATCAATGTGTCCGAGGATGGTGCTTACAATGAATTCTCTCAAGTATTCAACAGTATAAGTAAGCTGATGGACATCTAGGTCAAATTGCATAGCGAATCTGTTATTTTTGTTGCTGTACATAATTGCAAGAAACCATTTCCTCTACGAAACAAGATGGAAGCAGCGTTAAAAGAGTTGGCGGATAGTGGTTAGAACAGAAGACACAGATGACCCTACACCTTGGTCTCGCCTTTAGCAATCATCCTCATGCTGATGAACCCTGGCAATATATGCCATTGTACCAATGTGCGAGTAGCAAATAAAGTAATTAAGTGTGAAGGTCAGGACAATCCAACTCCGAATGAGATTTCTACAGAGGTAAAGAGGTCATTGGAACAAATCTCTTGGAGCAGCTCCCAATCCGCCGCTATAATTTTTTTTAGAAGTGCGGCATGTCCGGCTAAGTTACGGCAATGTCGAGCAGGAGAATACCAAAGAAATTCCTGGCCCAATTGTTCCCTGAAAGCTAAACTTGGAATCTGGGCACCTGCTAGAGCTTGACAAGCTGTTGCAGCATTGCAACACCCGTAACATGTAGGTCTGAAGCGATAGAAAAGGCTTAAGTTTCAACATATTTTCTTCAGCAGAGGTACTTCAACATACCATCCAACAGTAATTGTTGACATTTCAGGTGGCTTGACACCTGTTCTAACAACTAGAACATTTTAGTCTTGTGGTCATGAAGCAAGGAATGTCATTAAACTCCATAAAAGTCAACACAGTCCAGAAAGTTACAGCTCCCAAATAATGCATCATAAATCTACATTAATCTCGGCGTGGTTACTTATTCCTCTTGTTGTATTCCTAAAATGCAGAGTGGTTGCAAAAATTTACAACTGAAGGTAGCATGTTCAAGTGCGATGACAAACATGATCAAGCACAACTTCAGATCAAACAATCTATTCTTCACTGACACCTTATTATGATAGACTAATAGACCAATGGAGATCTATATTGATGCCTGAAGAGCAGATTCTCTTCCCACTCCTGTGCCATTATCTCTGGTGTTGCCCAAGCATCTATCCTTGGACCCCTCATATTTCTTATCTATATGCTGCCCCTCGACAACATCATCCGAAAACACAACATCAGGTTCCACATGTTTGCTGATGACATGCAGATCTACCTCACCACCACCTCTCACGACCATCCCATTGCTTTTGATTTGTCACACTGTTTATCTGACATCCAGTAGGATCAGCAGAAATTTCTTCCAACTAAATATTGTGAAGGCAGGGGAGGTGGTGTGTCGTAAATGCAGCATGTGGGGGTTGTCAGAGAGCATTGCGATCCCGAGCAACCACATCTGCAGTAAATGTCTGCAACTCGAAGAACTTTAGCTCAGAGTTGTTGAGTTGGAGTATGAGCTGCAGACATTGCGACATTGCGATGCATCGGGGTGGGGGGGGGGGGAGAGTTATCTGGACACTTCATCCAGGAGGCACACACCCATTAGGTTAGATAGCGGTATAGGTCTGGGACAGGTGGGTGTGACTGCAACTCAGGCAGGTAAGGGGACCCCAGGTGCAGTGCTGGCGGAGCCTCGGCCTTTGCCCTTATCGAACAGGTATGAGGTTTTTGCTGCCTGCGTGGATAATAGAAAGAAAGACTTTGATTTACATAGCGCCTTTCATGACCACTGGACATCTCAAAACGTTTTACAGTCAATAAAGTTCTTTTGGAGTGCAGCCACTGTTGTAATGTAGGTAACACCTCAACCAATTTGCGCATAAACAAACTCCACTTCCATGCCCGCTTCCCATATCCCTTGTGTCCCTTATCGTTCAAAACGGTAGGGGACAGTATAGTCAGAGGGATAGATACAGTTCTCTGCAGCTGTTACCGGGAGTTCCGAAGGTTGTGCTGCCTGCCCGGTGCCAGGGTTAAAGACATCTCCTCATGGCTGGAGAAGAACTTGGAGTGGGAAGGGGAGGATCCAGTTGTTGAGGACCACGTAGGAACCAACACCATGTAGGAACCAACAATATAGGTATAGGAATGAGGTTCTGTTGAAAGAGTTTGAGGAATTGGGGTCTAAATTAAAAAGCAGAACCTCAAAGGTAATAATCTCTGGATTGTTACTGTCATGTTTGTAACTACAATGTAACACCACTGTATACACTCAACTTAGATGCACACCTTGATCACAGGGGGTGAACTTGTGGGAGATGCTCCTTACCTGATCACACAGGTATATAAAGGGAAGGGAGGTCCCACGCAGGGTCATCACTTCTGGCATCCTGTAATAAAGAGCTAAGATCACAGAGTGGCCTTGTCCCTGGAATGTGCCTCGTGTGGTTTCATGCTGTAGAGTAAGGACTTTACATTGGCGACGAGAAACGGGAATTCACGACCCACGAGAATGGCCACCAGTAGCACAGAGGAACAGTACTGTGTTGGGGAAGACTGGGACGATTTTGTCGAGAGGCTTCAGCAAAGCTTCGTAACTAAAGACTGGCTAGGGGATGCAGCGGCCGACAAGCGACGCGCTCATCTCCTGACCAGCTGCGGGCCAAAGACTTATGCGCTCATGAAGGACTTACTGGCACCCGAAAAGCTGGCGGACAAAACCTTTGAGGAGTTCAGAAAATTAATCGGAGAGCACCTCAAACCGGCGAGCAGCATACACATGGCTTGACACACATTCTACACCCACCGATGCCGTGAAGGACAGAGCATACTGGACTTTGTAGTGGACGTCCGGCGTTTGGCCAACCTCTGTAAGGTCACAGACGCCTGAAGAGGGGAGATGCTAAGGGACTTCTTCATCGAGGATATCGGTCATGCGGGAATTTTTCGCAAGTTAATTGAGACCAAGGACTTGACCTTGGAAGCGACAGTGTTGTTAGCTCAAACCTTCATGGCGGGGGAGGAAGAGATGAAAATGATTTACGCGCGCAATTCTGTCTCTAACGCGGCGATGAATCAGGGAGTCAATATCATAAATGCTACTCAGAGCCCCGTAGGCAGGCAGGGGCAGTCCGACATTTACCAGGCAGCAACAGATCCCTGAGCAGGATCTCAACAGAGACAATGGCAAGCTGAACGGACGTTCACGCCATCACAGTGGATAATGCTGCCCGGGATGGGACCATTGACACCCACTGATAGGATACTTAAGAGCAGTCAAAGGGACAGTCAGCACGAAATTCCTGGTCATAGTCCCTTTGTCCCTAACAATGGAAACTTTAACTCATATTGGAGATGTGGGGGAAAACACTCAGCCAGATCTTGCAGATTCCAACATTTTGTCTGCAGAAACTGCAATCTCAGTGGCCATTTAGCTCGAATGTGTAGAAAACCTGCAACCAGACTGATATATGAGACAGAGGGACCAGAAGAGGGTTCTGTGAGGCAGGATGACTTTTGGGGCAAATCGATGGACGCCGAGGTTCAGCGGGTCCATGCGACGAATATTCACAGTTCATACACCAAAACGCCACAAATGATGATGAGGGTTTTGTTGAACGGCATTCCAGTACGCATGGAGCTGGACACTGGGGCCAGCCAGTCACTCATGGGCGTTCAGCAGTTCAAGAAGCTACGGCCACTCAGAGCCAGTAGACCCAAATTAGAATGTATTGAGACACAATTAAGGACTTACACCAAGGAAAACATTCCGGTGCTAGGCAGTGCAATGATGGCTGTCACACACAATGGGCTAGTGAACCGGCTGCCACTCTGGATTGTCCCGGGCAATGGTCCTGCTCTGTTGGGGAGGAGCTGGTTAGCCGAGATGATCTGGAAATGGGGGGATGTTCACGCAATGTCCTCGTTGGAACGAAGTTCGTGCTCACAAGACCTACAACAATTCGAGTCACTGTTTCAACCGGGCACTGGGACTTTCAAAGGCACTAAAGTGGTGATACACATCACCCCGGACGCCAGATCAGTGCACCTCAAAGCCAGAGCGGTGCCGTATGTGATGTGGGAGAAAATGGAGAGCGAATTGGACCAGCTGATGCGAGAGGGCATCACCTCACCTGTTGAATTAAGCGACTGGGTGAGCCCCATCGTTCCCGTTCTAAAAGCGGATGGCTCTGTCAGGATCTGCGGCGACTACAAGGCCACCATCAATCGGGTGTCCCTACAAGACCAATACCCGCTCCCAAGAGCGGAGGACCTCTTCGCCACGCTGGCAGGTGGCAAGCTGTTCACCAAGTTGGACCTCAATTCAGCTTATATAACCCAGGAACTGTTCGACGAATCAAAACTACTGACCATCATCACCACGCACAAGGGACTGTTTGCGTATAACAGGTGTCGGTTTGGCATTCGATCAGCGGCCGCGATTTTTCAACGTAACATGGAAAGCCTGCTTAAATCCATTCTTGGAACGATCGTATTCCAGGACGACATCCTCATCACGGGTCGAGATACCGAGGAACACCTCCACAACCTGGAGGAGGTGCTACGCCGACTGGACCGGGTAGGCCTGCGACTCAAGAAGTCTAAATGTGTGTTTTTAGCTCCTGAATTGAGTTTCTGGGCAGGAGGGTTGCTGCAGATGGGATTCGGACCACCGAATCCAAAACAGAGGCGATTCGACGAGCACCCAGGCCCTGCAACACATCGGAGCTGCGTTCATTCCTGGGACTGTTGAACTATTTCAGGAACTTTCTGCCGAACTTGAGCATATTGTTGGAGCTGCTACACATGCTCCTGCGTAAGGGTTGCGATTGGTTTTGGGGAGACTGTCAGGAACGGGCTTTTGATCGGGCGTGAAACCTACTTTGTTCAAACAAATTGTTGACCCTGTACGACCCCTGTAAACGTTTAGTTCTGACTTGTGATGCATTGTCCTATGGGGTTAGGTGCGTGTTGCAGCAGGGTAATGCTGAGGGTCAGCTACAACCTGTGGCTTATGCCTCCAGGTCACGCTCTCAAGCAGAATGGGGATATGGCATGGTCGAGAAGGAAGCGCTTGCATGTGTCTATGGTGTAAAAGAAATGCATCAGTACCTCTTCGGTAGGAAGTTTGAATTAGAGACGGACCACAAGCCACTCACATCCCTGATGTCAGACAGCAAGGCTGTCAATGCCAATGCATCAGCTCGCATGCAACAGTGGGCCCTCACGCTGGCTGCTTATGACTACTCCACCCGGCACCAGCCCGGCACTGAAAACTGCGCCGATGCACACAGCAGGCTCCCACTGGCCACCACCGAGGGGGCAGCTGAGCAAAGCTGAGATGGTCATGGCTGTCGCTGCCTTTGACAGTGCAGGCTCCCCCATCACAGCCTGCCAGATCAAAATCTGGACAAACAGATATCCCCTCCTATCCTTGATTAAGAAATGTGTCCTGACTGGGGATTGGGCGCCCGCACACGGAGCATGCCCTGAGGAGGTCAGATCATTCCACAGGCGGATGGATGAGCTCTCCATCCAAGCCCACTGCCTACTATGGGGCAGCAGGGTAGTCATGCCCCAGAAGGGCAAGGAGGCATTCATCAGGGAACTCCACAGCGAGCATCCAGGCATTGTGATAATGAAGGCTATTGCCCGGTCACACGTTTGGTGGCCTGGAATTGATTCAGACCTGGAACACTGTGTTCGCAGCTGCACGAACTGTGCCCAGCTGGGTAATGCCCCCAGTGAGGCCCCGTTCAGCCCGTGGCCCTGGTCTACCAAGCCAAGGTCACGCATTCATGTCGACCACGCGGGCCCGTTCATGGGGAAGATGTTCCTCATTGTAGTAGATGCGTACTCGAAATGGATCGAGTGCATCATCCTGAACTCATGCATGTCATCCACCACCGTGAAAAGCCTACATGGGATCTTTGCAACCCACGGCTTGCCGGACATCCTGGTTAGTGACAATGGCCCGTGTTTCATGAGCTATGAAATCCGAGAATTTATGTCGGGCAATGGCATCAACCACGTCAGGACTGCACCGTTCAAGCCGGCCTCCAATGGCCAGGCAGAACGGGCTGTCCAAATCATTAAGCAAGATATGCTCAGGATTCAAGGACCCTCCCTACAATGCCGCCTATCGCGCCTCCTGCTGGCCTATAGATCCTGCCCACACTCGCTCACAGGGGTCCCGCCCGCAGAGCTACTCATGAAATGGACACTCAAAACTCGGTTGTCCCTCATCCACCCAGTCCTGACCGACATAGTTGAGGGCAAGCGCAAGTCATAAAATGAGTACCATGACCATAATTCAAGGGGGAGATGTATCGAAATAAATGATCCTGTATTCATCCTCAATCACGCCATGGGGCCCAAATGGCTTGAGGGTACTGTAATTGGCAAAGGGAGGAATAGGATCATCATGGTAATACTCAACAATGGCCAGATATGCCGTAAGCATCTGGACAAAGTGAAAAAAAGGTTCAGCATGGGCACGGAGCAACCTGAAGAAGACCATGAGATGGAGCTCACACTACCGCCAGTGAACATGCAACAAGAGCAATTGGAAAAATGCACAGTCCCCGAGGTCAGCCCGGACAGGCCGGAATCACCACAGGTGACAGACACTCACATCAGCGTCCAACAACCAGAGCCCCAACTACGGCGCTCCACGAGGGAGCGTAGACCACCTGAAGGATTGAACCTATGATCCCAGTAAGACTTTGGGGGGTCGAAGGTGATGTCATGTTTGTAACTACAATGTAACACCACTGTATTACTGTATACACTCAACTTAGATGCACACCTTGACCACAGGGCGTGAACTTGTGGGAGACACTCCTTACCTGATCACACAGGTATATAAAGGGAGGTCCCATGCAGGGTCATCACTTCTAGAGTCCTGTAATAAAGAGCTAAGGTCACAGAGTGGCCTTGTCCCTGGAATGTGCCTCATGTGGTTTCATGCTATAGATTAAGGACTTTACAGTTACCTGAGCCACGCTCCAATTGGTACAGGGATAAGCTGATTAGAAAGTTAAATGCATGGCTCAAAGAGTGGTGTGGGAGGCAGGGGGTTTGTTTCATGGGGCACTGGCACCAGCACTGAGGAAAGAGGGAACTGTTCCATTGGGACGGGCTCCACTTAAACTGTGCTGGAACCAATGTCCTGGCGAATCGAATAACTAGAGCAGCAGACAAGGCTTTAAACTAATGAAAGGGGTGGGGGGGATTCAGAAAAGAGCAAATTTAAAAGCAGCAAGATAAATGTCAAGGCTCTACAGAAGAGCAGAGTTTGGGGTAAAAATAAACAAAGTGGGTCAGGAAGGGATAGAGAGAGTAACAAAGGTAATCCTTCTTCTTCTTAGGCAGTCCCTCGAAGTCGAGGATGGGGCATCACTGACTAAGTGGCATAGGGAAAAATAGAAAAAAGACAAAGCTAAAGGCACTATATCTGAATGCGCGAAGCATTCGCAACAAAATAGATGAATAATAGCGCAGATAGAAATTAATAGGTTGATCTAATAAACGGAGACATGGTTGCAAAGTGACCAAGATTGGGAACTAAATATTCCAGGACATTTAACTTTTAGAAGCGCAAAATGGAAAAAGAGGAGTGGTAGCCCTGATTAAAAAAAAGGATGGGATAAAGACGGTAGAGAGAAAGGATCTTAGCTCAGAAAATCAAGAAGTAGAATTAGTTTGGGTGGAGCTAAGAAATAGCAAGGGGCAGAAAACACTAGTGGAGTTTTTAGAGGCCCCCAAACAGTGGTGGTAATGTAGGGCACAGTATAAATCAGGAAATTAGAGGTGCATGTAACAAGGGCAATACAGTAATCTTGGGGGACTTTAATCTATATATAGACTGGGCAATATGCAGTAATAGTGAGGCCGAATTCATGGAATGAATACGAAATGGTTTTCTAGATCAGTATGTTGAGGAACCAATGAGGGAGCAGGCTATTTTAGATCTAGTATTGTGCAATGAGATAGGGTTAATTAATAACCTTGCAGTAAAGGGGCCTTTAGGGAAGAGTGACCATAATATGATAGAATTTTATATTGAGTTTGAAAGTGCTTTAGTTAAATCCGAAACTAGGGGGTTGAAATTGTGTTGTGGACGCTGCCCGTTACCATCGGCGGTAGGCGGCAAACAGGTGGCGAAGGCTTACCATCGTCGTTAAGCGGCGTCAACTCCCCGGCTGAAATTGAGTCGGTTCTTTGGCAGAGGCTCCAAGAGGCAATGCTGCACCAGCTCACGCCACCTGCATGGTGACGTCTTCCAGCGTACACCACCTCTTTTACGCCTCTGTTGTGATATTTGCTTTGTACAGTTGCCATACTGGCAGCCGGCCGTGCAGCCTGAAAAAAGTGGTGGTTAAAGAGTGGTTCTCGGGCGAAATCGCCCACAAAAGGAAGGTAAGTTTTTCTCTTTATTTATGTAGTTTTAAGAGTGGGGAAGTGTGTGTGTGGATCAGAGAAGTTTTAGGTTTTTTTTTCCTACCCTTTTCTTCCCATTTTTTTTCCGAGCATGGCGACAGACTCCTTTTGCGAAATTGAGTATGCCTCCTGAGCTTTCGTCCGAGGATGAGGGTGCAATGCCACTTTTTAGCATTGCTTTCTCATCTTTGGGCGTAAAAACTGAATTTGGCAGTTTGAGCCTGCACCCAACGAATGGCGGTAAAATCAGCACTCATGTGGTGACGCTGCCTCAAAAACGACAGTACCGAATTTTGACCCCGAGGGTCTTAAATCTAAACAAAGCAAACTACTTGGGTATAAGGGGCGAGTTGGTTAAGGTAGATTGGGGAACTACATTAAAAGGTATGACGGTAGACAAGCAATGGCTAGCATTTAAAGAATTAATACATAATTTACAACAAACATACATTCCTTTTGAGGTATATGGCCATCTCCATGGCCTTCTTCATCTTGCTGTCCAATTCTATCTGGGTCCCTCTCCCGCTGCCTCTCCATCTGTTGTTGCCGGCACCGCCTTCTTCTGCCAGCCTCCCTGCTGCGCACAATGTGGAGGAGGCGTTCCGCTGCCAGCACTGAGCCCATTTTTGGCAAGCAGTGGCCTACTCTGCAAGCACTACCTCCTAAAACAATGTTCCATAGTGCAGCCTATGAAAAGTGAGGCCCAGTAATCGTGCAATTCCAATTTAGTGGCACAACTTTCAAAACTAACCATAGAAAAAAATTTGGCCGACAACAATGGTGCGAGCCGCAGTTTGCCTTTAAATCCCGCTGGCGGTCTTGATTCCAGAGTATACTCCGTCAAAAAAACTCTTGCTGGCCCTGACAAGCAATCAATTGCCGATTTGAGGGCAATGTCGCTTCTGGGACGGAGATGAGGTGTTGCGCGGTTTGATGACGTTGTTAGCGATGATCACGCAGGAGCGGAAGTGAGGGGAGTGGGGCGGTCGCCTTCTCTGCCTGAAAACATGATGAGGGCAATGTCCCGATTATTGGCCATTCCACCCAGATTGGGCGGTAACTCCTTTCCACCCCGTTACCGCCTCTCTTTTTTAAAAAAGGGGCAATTTCAGCCTCCTTGAGTCTGTCTTCACAGATGAAGATACAAAAAACCTCACAGAAATAGTGGAGAACCAAGGATCTGATATGAGGAACTGAACGAAATTAGTATTAATAAAAAATAGTACTGGAGAAATTAATTGGACTGAAAGCCGATAAATCCCCTGGACCTAGCTAATGTAATCCCACTATTTAAGAAAGGAGGGAGAGAGAAAACAGGGAACTACAAACCAATTAGCCTGACATCAGTCATAGGGAAAATGCTAGAATTTATTATTAAGCACGTGGTAACAGGGCACTTAGAAATTAATAATAGGATTGGGCATAGTTAACATGGATTTATGAAAGGGAAATCATGTTTGACAAATCTGTTAGTGTCTTTTGAGATTGTAACTAGTAGAATAGATAAGGGGGAACCAGTGGATATGGTGTATTTGGATTTTCAGAAGGTATTCGATAAGGTGCCACACAAGAGGTTATTAAACAAAACTAGGGCCCATGGGATTGGGGGGTGATATACTAGCATGGATTGAGGATTGGTTAATGAATAGAAAACAGAGAGTAGAAATAAATGAGTCATTTTCAGGTTGGCAGACTGTAACTAAGGGGGGGCCGCAAGGATCAGTGCTTGGGCCCCAGCTATTCATAATCTATATCAATGATTTGGATGAGGGGACCAAATGTAATATATCCGCAGTATTTAGCTTTTGTAATATATTCAAGTTTGCTCATGATACAAAGCTAGGTGGGAATGTAAGTTGTGAGGAGGATGCAAAGAGGCTTCAAGGGGATATAGATAGGCTAAGTGAATGGGCAAAAAAATGGCTATTGGAATATAATGTGGAGAAATGTGAAGTTATCCACTTTGGTAGGAAAAATAGAAAAGCAGAGTATTTTTTAAATGATGAGAGATTGGGAAATATTAGTGTTCAGAGAGAGCTGGGTGTCCTTGTACATGAATCACTGAAAGTTAACATGCAGGTACAGCAAGCAATTAAGAAAGCAAATGGTTTGTTGGCCTTTATTGCAAGAGGATTTGAGTACGAGTAAAGACATCTTACTGCAAGTATATAGGGCCCTGGTGAGACCGCATCTGGAGTATTGTGTACAGTTTTAGTCTCCTTACATAAGGAAGCCATTGAGGGAGTGAATGAAGGGTCACCAGACTGATTCCTGGGATGGGGGTATTGTCCTATGAGGAGAGATTGAGCAGACTAGGCCTATATTCTCTAGAGTTTAGATTTCATTGAAACATACAAAATTCTTACAGTGCTCGTCAGGGTAGATGCAGGGAGGATGTTTCCCCTGGCTGGGGAATCTAGAACCAGGGGTCACAGTCTCAGAATAAGGGGTTGGACATTTAGGACTGAGATGAGAAGAAGTTTCTTCACTAAGAGGGTGGTGAATCTTTTGAATTCTCTACCCCAGAGGACTGTGGAGGCTCAGTCTTTGAGCATATTCAAGACAGAGATCGATAGATTTTTGGATATTAGATGTTATGTAATGATGTGTGTATCGTTGAATCAAAGAATCAAGGGATATGGAAACAGTGCAGGAAAGTGGAGTTGAGGTAGAAGATCAGCCATGATGTTATTGAATGGTGGAGCAGGCTCAAGGACCGAATGGCCTACTCCTGCTCCTAATTCTTATGTTCTTATGATCTTATGAAGACCAAAGCCATGATCTTCAGTCTCCGTAACAAACAGTCAACAATTTACTGGATTCACAGAGCACATATTCTCTGAGCCACAGTTCAAACCTTCTGGATTCTGTGATTGTGTATCAGCCATGGCTCAGTTGGTAGCACCCTTGCCTTTAAGTCAGATGTTGTGGGTTCAAGACCCCCTCCAGAGATTTAAGCTCAAAAATCTAGGCTGACACTCCAGTGCAATACTGAGGGAGATTTGCACTTTTGGAGTTTTCGGATGAGATGTTAAACTGAGTCTGCTCTCTCAGGTGGATGCAAAAGATCCCATGGCACTATTTCAAAGAAGAGCAGGGGAGTTATCCCTAGTTTCCTGGTCAATAATTATCCCTCAATCAACATCACTAAAACAGATTATCCAGTCATTATCACACATTATCACATTGCTGTTTCTGGGAGCTTGCTGTGTGAAAATTGGCTGCCGCGTTTCCTACATTACAACGGTAACTACACTTTAAAAATACTTAATTGACTGTAAAATGCTTTGGGACGTCCGGTAGTCGAGAAAGGGGCTATATAAATGCAAGTCTTTCTTTTGTCACTGTGCCATAGATGAAACATCTGCAACAACTTTAGGTCTGATTCCCTAATTGGGTGCTCTCGGCAAGAAGTGGTGTTTGTCGGGAGCAGGCTCGTTGTCCTTGATTTCCCAACTATTCATTTAAATTCTGCAGTCTATGATTTTCAAATCAGCTTTCCCTGCAAACACCACTCCTGGCCAATCGGGGAATCAGCCCTTTTGTTCCACCACAATCTGAGAATCACAATGCTTTGCACTGTTTCTTACAAGTAAAATGATAAGATCGTGGAAAGACGAATTGCAAAAATGAAGCAGTTTGCTGATTGAAAATACAAAACCCCATTAAGTCAACTTAATGCCAGTGCTTCACGGATGTGGTTCCACTGTGGTCTTCAAAAAGATGCCCATCAAGTGACCAGAAATTTATCTTTCATCAGTAAAGTAATAGCATTTTAGAATCTCATAGAATTTTAGATAAGGGAGTGAAGGGTTATGGGGAGCGGGCAGGGAAGTGGAGTTGAGGCCAAGATCAGATCAGCCATGAACTTATTAAATGACGGAGCAGGCTCAAGGGGTCAGACAGCCTACTCCTGCTCCTATTTCTTATGTCCTTAAGTTCAACATATCACGTAGGCCAAACACGACACTGATTTTTGTAATTCTGAACAAATGATGCAACTGTTACTATCCAAGGTCAACCATGACCTGTTTGGGTTCTCCCATTCAAAAACAGGAGACTCCCTTCATAATTGTAGGGTTGTTTTCTTGCAACATTTGTTTATTATCTTGTGGAAGTTAATTGTTTTTTTTAATAGAACACTTTGGGGCCGAAATTGCCCACTGCTGGAAACTGGGCGCATTACCCCGTTTCAAGTGTTTTTACCACCATGGTGGTTGAGGTGGCCTCGAGCGAAATTTCACTCTTAGACTTTGTTTTCCAGGCAGACCGGAATTCGCTCATAATGGGGGTGGTAGTGCGGTGGTGAGCACACTTCGGGACAGAAGTTTGGGGCGGGTGTAGTGTCCGCCGCTGTCAGTCATCAGCTGATGACATCACCATGGCGCTGCATCACCACGGCTCTCCCCTTCACTTAAAGGGAAGAGCCTGTGCAATTTTAAAAGTTCGGTCCAATGGGGCACCAAGGTGGGTTTTGGCCGGGACAGCGGCCTGGCACCCAAGAGGTGTTGGCAGCCCGGTCGAAACTGGAGGCATAATTGTCGGCCTGACATGGCAGTTGGCTGACAAAAAAAAAACATGGCGGCAGCGGCAGTGCATTCTCCCCTTTAATTGGAGTCGCACCGCCATTTCAGAAGGCCACAGCCTCGCTGCACCATCTCAAAAAAGCATGTTTTTGCACCGCCCAGCTGGAGGAAGATTTTCATGGCGGAATTTCACCATCGGGGGGGGGGGGGGGGGTGGGGTGGGGTGGGGTGGGGTGGAATATCAGTGGTGTAATGTCCTTACTCAATGGCACAAAACCCACACGAGGCACATTCTATGGACAAGGTCACTCGATGACCTGAACCTTTATTCACAGGACCAAGAAGTCTTGACCCTGCATGGGACCTCCCTTTATATACCTGGATGACCAGGTAAAGAATGTCTCCCACAAGTTCACCCCCTGTGGTCAAGGTGTGCATTGCTTAAGTATATACAGTATTGCAGTGGTGTTACATAGAGGTTACATCCATGACATCACCTCCCCCCCAAAGTCTTATTGGGATCATAGGTTAAGTCTCTCAGGTGGTCTATGCTCCCTCGTGGAGCGCCACAGTTGGGGCTCTGGTTGTTAAGCCTTGGCGTGAGTGTCTGTCACCTGTGGTGATTCCGGCCTGTCTGGGCTGACCGCTGGGACTGTGCATGCTGCTGAATGTTCTTGTTGCTCGTTCACTGGCGGTGATGTGAGCACCATCTCATGATCTTCCTCAGATTCCTCAGTGTCCATGCTGAACCTTTTTTTTACTTGGTCCAGATGCTTACGGCATATCTGCCCATTGATAAGTTTAACCACGATTACCCTGTTTCCTTCTTTGTCTATTACAGTACCCTAAAGCCATTTGGGCCCCATGGCGTGATTGAGGACAAATATGGGGTCATTTATTTCTATACATCTCCCCCTCAAATTTCGGTCATGGTACTCGTTTTGGGACTGGCGCTTGCCCTCAACTATGTCGGTCAGGACTGGGTGAATGAGCGACAACCGAGTTTTGAGTGTTCGTTTCATAAGTAGCTCAGCAGGCGGGACCCCTGTGAGCGAGTGCGGTCGGGACCTATAGGCCAGCAGGAGGCACGATAGGCGGCATTAAAGGGAGGGTCCTTGAATCCTGAGCATGCCTTGTTTAATGATTTGAACCGCATGTTCCGCCTTGCCATTGGAGGCCGGCTTGAACGGTGCTGTCCTGACATGGTTGATGCCATTGCCCAACATGAACTCCCGAAATTCGTAGCTCGTGAAACATGGGCCATTATCGCTAACAAGGATGTCTGGCAAGGCGTGGGTTGCAAAGGCTGCACGTAAACTCTCCACAACGGTGGATGTCGCGCACAAATTCAAAATGATGCACTCGATCCATTTCGAGTACACATCTACCACAATGAGAAACATTTTTCCCATGAATGGGCCTGCGTAGTCTATATGAATACGTGACTATGGCCTGGTGGGCCAGGGCCACGGGCTGAGCGGGGCCTCCTTGAGGGCATTACCCAGCTGGGCACATGTCGTGCAGCTGCGAACACAGTGCTCTAGGTCTGAATCAATTCCAGGCCACCAAACATGTGACCAGGCAATGGTCTTCATCAGCACGATGCCTGGATGCTCGCTGTGGAGTTCCCTGATGAATGCCTCCCTGCCCCTCTGGGGCATGACTACCCGGCTGTCCCATAGTAGGCAGTTAGCTTGGATGGAGAACTCATCCATCCGCCTGTGAAATGGTCTGACCTCCTCAGGGCATGCATCGTGTGCGGGCGCCCAATCCCTAGTCAGGACACATTTCTTAATCAGAGATAGGAGGGGATCTCTGTTTGTCCAGATTTTGATCTGGCGGGCTGTGATGGGGGAGCCTGCGCTGTCAAAGGCATCAACAGCCATGACCATCTCAGCCCTTTGTTCCGCTGCCCCCTCGGTGGTGGCCAGTGGAAACCTGCTGAGCGCATCAGCGCAATTTTCGGTGCCAGGCCAGTGCCGGATGGAGTAGTCATAAGTAGCCAGCGTGAGAGCCCATCGCTGTATGCGAGCTGACGCGTCGGCATTGACAGCCTTGCTGTCTGACAGTAGGGATGTTAACGGCTTGTGGTCCGTTTCTAATTCGAACCTCATGCCAAAAAGGTACTGATGTATTTTTTTTGCACCATAGACACCATGCGAGTGCCTCCTTCTCAACCATCCTATATCCCCGTTCTGCTTGAGAGAGCGACCTGAAAGCATAAGCCACAGGTTGTAGTTGGTCCTCAGCATTACTCTGCTGCAACACGCACCCAACCCCATAGGATGATGCATCACATGTCAGAACCAATTTCCTACCGAGGTCGTACAGGGTCAATAACTTATTTGAACAAAGTCGGTTCCACGCCCGATTGAAAGCCCATTCTTGACAGTCCCCCCAAAATCAATCACAACCCTTATGCAGGAGCACGTGAAGTGGCTCCAACAAAGTGCTTAAGTTCGGCAGAAAGTTCCCGAAATATTTCAATAGTCCCAGAAATGAACACAACTCCGATATGTTGCCGGGCCTGGGTGCTCGTCGAATCGCCTCTGTTTTGGATTCAGTGGGCCGAATCCCATCTGCAGCAACCCTCCTGCCCAGGAACTCAACCTCAGGAGCCAAAAACAAACATTTAGACTTCTTGAGTCACAGGCCTACCCGGTCCAGTTGGCGTAACACCTCCTCCAGGTTGTGGAGATGTTCCTCGGTGTCACGATCCATGATGAGGATGTCGTCCTGAAATATGATTGTTCCAGGAATGGATTTGAGTAGGCTTTCCATGTTTCATTGAAAAATCTTGGCCGCTGATCGAATGCCAAACGGGCACCTGTTGTAAACGAACAGTCCCTTGTGCGTAGTGATGGTAGTCAGTAGTTTAGATTCGTCGGCCAGTTCTTGCGTCATGTAGGCTGAAGTGAGATCCAACTTGGTAAACAGCTTGCCGTCTGCCAGCGTGGCGAAAAGATCCTCCGCTCTCGGGAGCGGGTATTGGTCTTGTAGGGACACCCGATTGATAGTGGCCTTGTAGTCGCCACAGATCCTGACAGAACCATCCGCTTTTAGGACTGGAACGATGGGGCTCGCCCAGTCGCTGAATTCAACGGGCGAGATGATGCCCTCTCTCAGCAAATGGTCCAATCTGCTCTCAATTTTCTCCCGCATCACATACGGCACGGCTCTGGCTTTTTGGTGCACTGGTCTGGCGTCCGGGGTGATGCGTATCACTACTTTGGTACCTTTGAACGTCCCGACACCAGGTTGGAATAGTGACTCAAATTGTTGTAGGACTTGTGAGCACAAACTTCGCTCCACAGATGACATTGTGTGCACATCCCCCCATTTCCAGTTCATCTCAGCTAACCAGCTCCTCCCCAACAGTGCGGGACCATTGCCCGGGACAATCCAGAGCGGTAGCCGGTTCACTAATCCATTGTGTGTGACCGCCAACATTGCACTGCCTAGTATTGGAATGATTTCTTTGGTATACGTCCGTAGTTGTGTCTCAATGCGTTCTAGTTTGGGTCTACTGGCTTTGAGTGGCCATAGCTTTTCGAATTGTTGAACGCTCATGAGTGACTGGCTGGCCTCCGTGTCCAGCTCCATGCATACAGGAATGCCGTTTAATAAAACCTTCATCATCATTGGTGGCGTTTTGGTATATGAGCTGTGAATGTTTGCCACATGAACCCGCTGAACTTCAGCGTCCAGTGATTTGCCCCAAGAATCATCCTGCCTCACAGACCCCTCTTCTGGTCCATCCACCTCATAAATTAGCCTGCTTACAGGCTTCCTGCACATTCGAGCTAAATGGCCACTGAGGTTGCAATTTCTGCAGACAAATTGTTGAAACCTGCTATTCCTGGCAGAGTGTTTGTCCCCACACCTCCAGCATGAGCTGAGATTCCCATTGTTGTGAACAAAGGAGCTATGACCCGGCATTCCTCGCTGATTGTCCCTTTGACTGCTCTTGAGTACCCTGTTAGTGGGTGTCAATGGCCCCATCCCGGACCGCATTGTCCACTGTGATGGCGTAAATATCCGTTCAGCTTGCCATTGTCTCTGTTGAAAACCTACTCTGGGGTCGATTGCCACCTGGGGTGTGTCGAACTGCCCTTGCCTGCCTGCGGGACACTGAGTCGCGTTTATGATATTGACTCCCTGATCCCCCGCCGCGTTGGAGGCAGAATTGTGCGCGTTTATTATTTTGGTTTCCTCCTCCCCTGCCATGAAAGTCTGAGCCATCAACGTCGCCGCTTCCAAAGTCAAGTCCTTGGTCTCAATTAACTTCCGGAAAATCCCCGCATAAAGAAGTCCCTTAACATCTCCCCACTGCAGGCATCTGTGAACTTACAGAGGCTGGCCAAACACCGGAGGTCCGCAACGAAGTCCGGTATGCTCTGTCCTTCACGACGTTGGTGGGTATAGAATCTATGTCGGGCCATGTGTATGCTGCTCACCGGTTTGAGGTGCTCACCAATTAGTTTGCTGAGCTCTTCAAAGGTTTTGTCCACCGGCTTTTCGGGTGCTAGTAGGTCCTTCATGAGCGTGTAAGTCTTAGGTCCGCAGCTGGTCAGCAGATGGGCCCTTCGCTTGTCGGCCGCTGCATCTCCCAGCCATTCTTTTGTGACAAAGCTTTGCTGGAGCCTCTCAATGAAATCGTCTCAGTCCTCACCAACACAGTACTGTTCCTCTGTGCTACCGGTGGCCATTCTCGTGGGTCGTTGATTCCCGTTTCTCGTCACCAATGTAATGTCCTTACTCAATGGCACAAAACCCACACGAGGCACATTCTATGGACAAGGTCACTCGATGACCTGAACCTTTATTCACAGGACCAAGAAGTCTTGACCCTGCGTGGGACCTCCCTTTATATACCTGGATGACCAGGTAAGGAATGTCTCCCATAAGTTCACCCCCTATGGCCAAGATGTGCATTGCTTAAGTATATACAGTATTGCAGTGGTGTTACATAGAGGTTCCATACATGGCAGACGGTGCACACTCTGATGACACACTTAGGACGGCTCCGCAGCAGCAAAGTGGTATCGGGGAAGCGGGTCATCAGCAGGATATCGCAGGAGTGGAATTTTGATAAGAGGAGCCATTACACAAAAAATCAGCGGCCATTTCACTCCACAGCACGGCTGCCGATTTTCGATGGTAACGGGCCCTAAGGAGGGGACAATTTCGGCCCCTTTCAATCTATCTCAAAGAAGAGAGCGATATAAAGTACTCATCGAGACATTAGAGGGGGAAATGGGTGCTTTGGTCATTGAGCAGGTACCGTGCTGACATCACGTAAGTTGTAAGAATCAAGGACTATTCCAGTGTTTAAGAAGGCAAGCATAACAAAAGTTACTGTCAAAGATTCAGATAACTAATGGTTTATCTTCAACGCATAGCATTTCTTGCAGCACGAGGTATACTTTGTGTAATGTGCACAGCCTGCATTTCAAAACCAGTGGATAAATGTAAAATATGTCTATTGATTAACTGAGCTCAGAGGAAATGTTGTAGACTATGGGCCATCTCTATTTTGGGGTTGGATATTGTGGGCATTTTAATGACAAAGGTCCTGTGCGCTAGTGCTAAAGGGCGGAATGACATCGGCTGCCTGGTGTATGTCCCGCTCGATATTCAGTTCGACTGCAGTCAACCCTTGTAAGGCCTATTGTTCTCAGTTGTCAGCTGTAGAACAGCACTGTGCTGTTTAGTTCAGAATGCTCCTCTGCATTGCCATTGGACTTTGGTAATAGCAACCTTAGGAACTCTTTTGATTTTGATAGAGACAAGAATCTATCTCCGGGTTGAGATGATGCTACTCATGTGTGTAACAACAGTTTTAGACTGAACTGTTAATGAGCTCAATTTTCCCCAGTGATTTGCGCCGTTTTTTGGAGTAGGCTGCTTTTTTTGGCGTATTGAGTCAAATTTTTGGTGTAATTATTTTTTTCAAACTTTCCCCCTGCGATCTGCGCTGGCGTAACTGACTTAGTTACGATTTTTCTAGGCCAGTTTTTTTTGACGTCATGTCTGCGCCAGTTTTTTCAATTGTTCGTATTTTCGCTAACATTTCTTTCTATTACGTTGGCGTATTTGGTCACTCACGATAAACCTTCTGGTGAGTTAAGAAAACCAGCGCACATTCACAAATCTGCGCTGAAATACACCATTGTTTTTAAATCGAAGATTTTGGAGGGAGTCAAGAACACTGTCAAAATCAATAATAAAGTTCAACTTTTTTTTACCTGTCAACGTAGAAGTGTAAATGTATTGGATTTCACAAGTTTTCTCATTTTTTTACTCACTCACATGCCACCAGCGAACGTCTTGAAGAAGGCCTGGAGAGTTGTAGATTTGGCCAGCAGAATCGGCCTCGTATCCAGACACAGTGGCTCGGGGTTCGGCTACAAAACAAGCCGTCGGGGGGAAAGGGAGGAGAGAAGGGAGAGATAGCCGATCTTGTAGCCTGAAGAGGGGGAGGGAGAGAGAGGTCACAAGACTCGGGGGGGCGTGGGGGTGGGGGTAGGTGGGGGGGAAAGAGGAGGCCCTGAGGGCTCATCAACAACTATTCCACATGGACATGTTTACTGTTTGAAGCTGTTCCGTAATGTGTTGTGTTAGTGGAACATAATTCAATTTTAATGTAAAATATATTTTATTCAAAAGTTTACAATAACTTAATTTTAATAAAATTATTCTTGTATCAAACTTCACTTTAAGATCACTCTTTAAGATCACTTAAAAATTTGACGATCACTTATAAACTTGTAAATTTACATAACTTAGAAAAAAACTTTTAATTTGAGAACAGTTACAACAGTAACAATAATAATAATAACAACAATAACAGCAGCAAAGAAAGGCTGCACCCATCTCTCATCCCCCTTAGTCTAAGACCACCCGCTGTGCTTGGTCTTGGACTCTCCACCACACCTGCCCGCAGGCGGTGGCGCAGTGTTTCTGGGCTTGGTATCAAGCTTATTCCTTCTAATATCTCGGGTACTGCACACCTCTTGAGGGTGGGGGGAGGAGGGGGGAGCGTCAGCATCAGGCGGCAAGTTGGAGGGCCTGTCTTTGGGCTCTTCAGAGGCTGGTGTGGGGATTGCAATGGGAGTGGCAGTTGATTCTGTCAATGGGCCCGGGGCCTGGGCATGTTCCCTTATTGCAGCAGCTAACTCCAACATGCCGTCCGTCATGCACCCTGACAGTGTCTCAGCGGCCTGCAACATTCCCTCCCTGATGGCCAGTGATGTGGTTTGCACTACCTCTGACATTCCCCCCCTTATGGCCAGTGATGTGGTTTGCACTATCTCTGACATTCCCTCCCTCATGGCCACTATTCCCTCACTGATGGTCCCGGATATCGTTCCCATTTCTTGTGAGAGTGTTGTTACTTCTCACGACAGTCCCGCTACCTCATCACTCACCCCACTGATGGTGTCCAGGAGTGATTGGGGAAGGTCAATGCTCTCTGCACTCAATGACATCATTTGAATCACTTTTGTTACATCCTGCATCTCAGGAGAGCGCGGTCGAGCTCTCCTTCCCCTACTCCTCATGGGTGTGCCTCACACCACAGCACTGGAACCTGCAGCCTGGGACAGTGTAGCCCTGGGTGTGCCTCGCTGCACCACACTACTGGGACCCAAAATCTCGGAAGGTGGGAAACCATGGAATGTCCCACAAACACTCAAACCACTATTCACAGAAGGCGCTAGCACCTCCATGAGCAACACCTCCTCCATATTCAGTACAACAGTGGGAGCTTCATCCAGCTCCATCCTCTTTCCCCTTCCCCCCATGTTCTTGGTCTGGAGGGTGGGATTGGAAGATGTTCTCCTTTTCAGGCTCTTCTTCGTCTGAATCTTCTTCTGCATTATCAGGGTTGGCCTCAAGTTCTGCAAAATATAACAGAATAGTCAAATGGTTAGCAGCAGAGAAGGGGGCAGGATGGGTGACATGAGTAGACTCACACATCGCAGGCCAGACAGCAGGTTTAAAGGGCCACGATGAATTTGCAGGACTTACCTTCTCCCTCGAATGTGGGCCCAGCTTGTGCAGTACCGATTGCTTTGTTCCAGGCAGGACCCATCAAAGCAGCGACCCTCTCTTCCAAAGGTGTCAGTGGGTGCAGATTTGCCGGGCCTCCTCCTGTTCGAGTTCTTTCCCTTTTGTTGTGTGCCACTTTCCTCTGCAAAGATGAAAATGCAACTTTTTAGAGAGGGTGTCTTTCTGCTGGGTGGGACATATACAGCTGGTCACATTTACAATTACATTGAATAAATGAAAATATTACTTACACTAACTACTTGACCAAGGTCCTGCCATTTCTTTTTATACTGGCTTCCAGATCTCATGGTGTTCACGATTGCATAGTAATCTGCAACTTGTTTCCAGCTTTTCTTCATTTCTTTGGGTGGAACTTTTATGTGACCTCTGCTGGTATCCAGCTCCTGCCATCTGTTCTCAATCACAGTAACTAGTGGCCCCACTTCTTCCTGTAAGAAATTCTTGGTCCTTGCTCCGCTTTGCATCTTGTATTGCTCCAGCTGTGATTTTCCCAATGCTCTTACAGCACTCCTTCTCACACACACACAACTGGCTCTTTAAAAATTGCCGATTGCCAAATCCGAGCTGTACTGAGAATGCGCGTCCATTGGAACGACATCAAAAACGTAACTTTTTTCCCGCGCATGCGCAGAAAGTACAACATTGTTTTTTGGCGCAGACAGCAGGCTGCACCCCCTGAGGTGACTGGACATGCTGCGCGGCGCCAAATTCGAATTATAGATCGGGGAAAATTTGGCAAAATATTTCTGCCGCATTTCTGGCCTAGAAAACCTGCCGTAACTCTGGCAATACGCCAGAAAACGGGCTTGGGGAAAATTGAGCCCAATGCCACTGTACTTGACCTGAACCACACTGATATGCAATGTTCTATTCTACTGCATGTTATTGGAAACAGTGCATCTTATATATATGCTATATTTTACTATTGGCACCCAGCAATGAAGATAATGAGAAGATAATAGCTTTAGTGCAATGGGAAATTGCCTCAAGGTTAAATAAAATGTTTTGACAAATTTGCTCCTGACAATATTGAAGGTAACATTGAATTGTACCTCGAGCTTTTGATTCCTTTGAAGCACCTTGGGAAGAAAATTGGGCAGGTTTCTTTACTAGCACATCTAATTTCCCAGCATTCACTGTGCCCAGGTGAAGCAGAGTTCATGGGCACAGATCCAGGAAAACTTCCCATCCTGCCCATGTGCTACCCAACAGAGTTGAGTATCATGCAAGGAAAGTGCTGTGAAAGAAAAATTCGAAGCTGGTTTTAGATTGCAGTCACGAGCTGTCTGTGCATCATCTGAGCATGCATAGATGGAATGTTTCCCTATTGCGGTCCCCAGTTTGCCAAAAAATGGATTTCCATCTGAGTCATTATGGTTGATTTTATCTCTGGTAATAGTCAAATCAACTAATTGCAGGCTACAGATTCATGAGGTGACTCGCAGGACAATGAAAAATTAGTGGTACAGCACCACAATAGCAATGTTATAACTAATGGTGAAACCACTGCTACAGCAATATTTCATTGTTAAAGTGATACAAGATGAAAGAAGGTATGTCTGTGTGGAAGGTGATTAAGCAGGGGAAACAGATGGTATTTGAGGAGGTCAGTGGCCTCACCTTTTCCTACTGCCCCAATGTTTTTATATGCAAAAATGTCCGGTGTGGCCTCCTCCGGGGACGTAAAGATCTTACTCCAGTTCAAGTTTGTTTCCTTACATTAGGCACCATCTTGTCGTGCGGGCACAAAAGTAAGTTTGGATCTACCTTTGGTTAGTGGGAAAGTGTCAGGGCACGACAGCTGCCAACTGGTTTCGCCCCGCTGTAACCACAGCCTATTTTCAGTCAGGGCTCATTAGGTATGCTGGTTGTGAGTATCCTTATCACCAAGAGGGGGCCTGTTGCTTTGGAAGAGGCAAATAAGGCAATGCTGAAGCAGGAGACTCACTGCAATACCAGAAATGGTGAAAGGATCTTAAAGGGGGAGTAGAGCCCTGAAGATTTTGGCAACTTTTGTACAAAAAGCTTGGACTGGACTGGGGCCTTACAGCAGGTAATTTTCTGGGGTCATTATAGAGGGAGTAGAAGCCACTACTAGGCTCTTTCCCTCTGTTCAGTAACCTAGGGGCCTTGCTACCTCTTCCCCAGGGTCGAGCGCCACCCAATCCTGACAGTCACTAGGGTCCATGAAATAGGAAGAAGGAAAATTATCTAGAGACCAAGGCCCTGATTCTCCGACAAAATTTCCGAGTAGCAATTGGGTGAAGGGGTAATCCTCAGACTTCTCAATGGGGTGGAAGAGGATCCTTCAGTTGAGAGCTACCCAATTTTGCCCCATTTTCTACACTATCCTGCCCAATTGGGGTGGGATTGTGTTGAAAAATTATCCTGTAGTCTTCTGATAATATGGATTGAAGAAGCACACACACAGAGGCAGGCATGTACTCAGCCTGTAGCCCATTGTATATGTCAATAAATGGCCATACACCATGTAAATTGGTTGTGCTGCAATGCTTTTGTGTGTGAACCCTTCGCAAATGTGAATGTACCAATTGTTTCTTGCATTTTGAGTGTGTTCCCTGCTGGAGTATTAGCTTCTGCCAATTGACTGCCTTCCCCTAGCCCACTGGGCCAAACTTCCCTAAGGTCCCTTGTTAGCGTTAGTGTTTTCTTAGAAGAATCACTCAACACTCAGGGTCGGTTCCAATGCTGAAGCAGCTTTTATTACGCTCAGCGGGAAGGAAAAACTCAGGACCGTATCCAGGTTTCTCTTCCCAGAACAAAGGATTACATGCACCTTTATATGTTTCACAACAGTTACAAAACATTTTACTACAGCTACACAGCCCATCACGGCTGGACACAAGCCAATCACAATGATTATAGATTACATATAGGTTATTTTAACCCAATAGAATTCCCCTTATGTCTCAGGAACCATGTGTTCGTCTTTTGTCAGCTTGGGCTGATTGATGGCTTTATAGGTTCTCTCCCTAGTTCTTTCATCTGGGAGAAATAATTGGTATATAGCCTTGTTTACAGCAAATGGTTTCCCTCTTATCTTTCTTCCTGAAATAATTGGTTTCATGGCCTTGTTCACAGGAGATGGTTTCCTTCTTATCTCTGTCTTCCCAGGCATTCCTACAGTGGGCCTCACAGGGTTATTGCTCGGTCAGTGAACGTTCAACAGTTCACAGTTTGACTACCTGATTTCCCATAATGCCTGGGCAGCCATTTTATGTGTGTGTCCATTTAAGCTTATGTGAGTTCTAAATATCCAGCAGGTGCCTAATGCCTAAGTCAATATATATCTTTCGACTCTCTACAACAATTCCCCCTTTCGGTAAAGGGACTAGCCCTAGTCCCCTTTTAACCGAAATACTGCCTTTATCTGATATTTGTGCACGGCCCGGTATTCCTTGCCTCAACGTGCTGGCCAGTCACGCGGTTTCAGGAGTTCCGGTTGCTCAAATCAAATTAACAAAGGCTAGCTCCTCCCGTCCCCTTATCAAACAGACTTGTTTAATATCCAGGGAACGGTGATTGGTCCGTTTCTGCCGTTTGTGGCGCCTGCATACCTGGCAGGCCATCACGCCCCATGTTATTGCTAAGATTAATTGTATTCCGACCAGTGTGTGTGAAATAATTCGGATCCATGGGTGGATGTTCACATTTATTCCCCAGTCCCAGACCTTTCTCCACCAACTCTGACTTTGTAAGTCTACCTCGGTATCTTCTTCCAGTTCTTTGATTTTAGTTTGTAGCTGGTGATAGAGTTTTACGGATTGCCCCACTCTGAGCCTTAACTCCCGTAATACCTCCGTGAGATGTGGGATAGGGACCTGCTCTGGCTCGTCATAATCCTGCAAATGATCATGGAGCTGATCAGCTACTTCAATAACTTCGGACTTCCGGCGCCTAACCTGGGTGATATGCGCTTGCCCGATCGCGACAGGTCGTAGTGGTGTAAAGCAAAAGTTTGGCTGCGGTATAGGGCACTGCAGGTCATTATACTGGTATGAACTCTCAGTAGTAGAGACGCAGTATCTTCCCCTCCCTCCGTAGCCTGCCCTCGCGAAGTGCATGTGTGCGGGCACTATTTCTAGTACACACCCGTTGGTTCGGTTAAACCCGCACTCGTCTAGTTCACCTCGGCCCACCGGGTGAGGGCATACTGTGATTTCCCCCCCTTTGCTTGCAATCTGCTAGGGAAATCCCAGTAAGTATGTTGTTTCGACGAACGGCAGAGGTGGTGGTCAGGTAGTAGCGTATGGAGACATTTTCCCGTATTACTCCGATATTCTCTAGTTGGTATAAGGGGAACGGCCCTGAGTCCGGCGTTGCTATAGGGATCAACAGGACTATCCCTATCCCGGTAGTCCTACCCATCTGGCAATCTGGAATTGCGGGGTATACTCGGGTCAGTCCCTTCAGAGTACAATTATCCAGTGTCCCCCTTTGGTTCGCCAACTGAGCTAAATGTGAACTGTCTATCCAATCGGGTACTTCCCCGCGTTGGATCTGGTCGAGGTTGTGGCGGATCTGTCCCACCATCCACAGACCATAAGCATGACAGAGTTGCCCCTGTCTTTGCTTTATTGTATCTTCTTGTTCTCTATCAATGAGGTGATTGATGGTTTTAGCGTGAGCTTCCAGGACTGAGATGCCATCCAACTGGATTTCGGCACCCTCCTTTCCTAGGTTGGCCTGGTCTTCCTGGTTTTGCTCCACCCTCTCCAATAACCCCTTCATCACCCCTTTAAGCTGTTCTACCCTCTCATTTAGCCCTTGTATGTCTATCGAGTTCACTACGGAGGTTCCTGTATTGAAAACGGTAGCAACATCATTAACTATTTCCCTCTTCACCCTGGGTGCTAACCCCTGTCCCCGGAACTTACTGGCACCCATGGCATCGGCAGCCTGCTGCATTACGACTTTACTTAATACATTGTACATCTTCCTTGACTGTTCGGTACAATATTCCGGCATCTGGATGCCTGAAATATTGATCAGAACAGGCACAATTTCATGTTTAACATTATCATACAATAATTCCCCTTCGTTGTACATTGCAATCCCATTTTCTGGTCCCTTAGTAGTTATGGGACAAGGCAGTTCTTCGGGCAATGTAGTGATTCTTATGGGGCGCGGTGTCGGAGGGGGTGAGAAACATACATACAATTATATTGCAGCCGCCCCCGCCTCCTCGTAATACCCACACAGCCCCATTCCCTTCTTGCGGATGACTGATTGCTGGGATTGTCCCGGAGGCGCGCAAATTATGCCGAAAGTACATTCATCAGGCCCTTTGACATCCCTCCGTTTAATGCATCTGCTCCTTATACCCGTGGAGCACTGTACACATACTCTTATTCTTATTAGGATTCTTATTAGGATTCACTTGTAACCATGCATTAAAATAAGTCCTGTCCTTGCTCCAGTCCTTGGCTGCTGGGATGCACATTCCGGCCGTTAAATTAAACAAGACACCATAGTTCATATAGTTGTTTATTTCCAGCATGCTCTGCTGTCCGTCGGTGTTGCCCAGGGTACGTGCATGTCGCAGGGCTATCCAGATTACGAGTAGCGCCGTTCGTATTCCCATTCCGGTAAGTATTATCTGTAATTTTAAACAGACGGCCTGGTCGTCACCAGGGGTTAAGTTTTTTGCTCTACGAGTGTCCCTGTCACCCTGCAAAATCAGAAGCACAAGGTTATAATCGAACCATTTCGAGCTGAATCTGTAGGGCGTGCGCCCGTGTCTTTACCCACTTAAATATTACCCAAACTCCTATGACCAAGGCCAAAGCTATTCCTCCAAACATCGCTGTCTGCTTTACCGTTAGGTTGGGTTTGTGGACTACACCTACCCACCGTGGGGTACATTGGCTCTATTGCCAGAGGTGATGGTGCTATGGCTGCGCACTGCACTATCCGTCTAGTCCCGTTATCTCTTCCAGCCTGTTTATCTTAGCTTTTAACTCTTCAATTTGTTTTATTGAATATCTATTTCTTTATTGTATCAGGCAAGTATTATTACATAAGCTAGTTCTGTTTTTATTTTTGTTTCCTCTGTTAGGTGAGTCTTTTTTTTTTCCCTATTAAGAAATCCAAATTAATAATGTTCAGTATAAAACGGCTGTCAATGGAAAGGGTTAACTCCTTTCCAGGTTTGTAAGAAGACCTGATGTCATTACGTGACTTCACGTAATCATCTGGAAAAAAAAAGTCTTTGTGCCTTCAAAACTGGCTTCGAAATTAGGAATCCGTTAAACAGCATAAATCATTAGAGTAAACTCCAATGTTTTCTTAACTTCTAATTCAAGTACTTGCCAAAGAATTTTTTTTTTTTTAATTGTTTTAAAACAAGACCACACATACAATAGCAATTTTGTTTACTGAAATTCAATTCTGTTTTTTTTTATTTCTCTCTTTCTCCTCGTTATCTTCAAAACCCTCCTGCTTGTTTAGACTGTTCGGGACATTTTGGAAATCTTTTCAAACTGCATTGAAACTTTTTCATAATTGAAAATTCGAATCCATGTAGAGTGTTTTTTACTTATTCCAATTTTTTTTTCTTCTAATTAAACCAATATCTTTTTCACAGCAAACATCAACTAGTATTTAGTAAGTTATGTCTTTTTCCATTTAGTCTGTTACATCTTTTTTTTCTTTCTTCAAATTAGGTTTTGTATTTTACACGGAGGGTTCGTAACTCCATAAAGTTGTTAATTTAAAATCATTTGTTTACTTTCAAAGTGGCGTCTTTATCTTTTTCTTTTTCTCCATAACTGGAATGAAGTCCATCTTTGAGAGTTTGAGTGCTTTTTCGTTATCTCAAAATGCTCCAGTTTCAAAGTCGTTACTAAAGCTTGCTGTTTTTTAACATTTTCCAAAAGTTCCTTTTACACCTTCGCAGATAGCTCGCCACTTGCCCAGGAGTTTGACCTGATCAGATTTAATTTAATCTTTTTTTTTTAAATCCACCTCAGTATTTCCTGTGCCTTCTCTGAATATCTCAAAATCCCAATTCAAACTTTGTAATTTCAATCTTTATTTAAAACTTTTTTTTTTTAGAAGCTCTCTTTTTTTTAAGCATTCTTTATCTCATTCCGAGACCAAATTTATGTCTTTCAACCCAATCAATCATTGCATGTTTTCTTTCGGCAAGTAAGTGAGCATGTCAAATAAATATTTTGCTCAACAAACCTATTCTTTATTTTCCTAGCTCCGTAACTTATCATCCGAATAAATCCACACCTGCGTTTCTAACTTAAATGTCTTAAAACTTCCCACATACAGGACAACATTACAAAGGGTTTAAAAAAAAAGACTTTCACTCTGTTTCTAAAATAAACAGACACTTGCATTCCTCTTCCAACCAGACTTTCGGAACATGAAAACATAAAAAAATTCATTCTGCAGTCAAAAATCACACAGACACTTCTCACTCAACGATTTACAACAGTCTCTCTTCTTGTTTTGGCCGGCTCTATTTTTGGATCCATGACCTTTCAGGGAATTCGTAGTTTTATCTAAATAATTCCTCACATAACTAATTCCTGAGGATTCCACCCTGCTTTAATCATATTTTCAATAAGCTTCTTTTGTTTTTCCGCCAGGTGGCGGGTAAGCGACCCTTCTGGTCCCCACTCGAGTTTACTTGTTTTCATGGCCATTCCTGGGTAGGACTACTACCGTTAGGAATCTACTCTCAGAGGTCCGCTTTCTTTCTAGCGCGACTTGTAGTAAACTGTCTCTTGGCTACTGTCAGGTCACAAGTTCTGCTGTTGCACAAACTTATACAATTCTTAAAAACGCGTTTAAGCAATTCCCGCAGTGCTCTACATATCCTTAACGACTACCTACCACCGCTCAGCCCGTTGGTCCGACCCTGTTCACAGGTTTGGATTCCGTTAGCCGCTGTACACCGCTTGGTTCTATCCCGGGGTATTTCAAATTACACTACTGGGTCCGGAAGATGTCTCTCGGTATCACGATCCCACGGTCTAAGTGTGTTCCCTACGCCTACTTGGTTCCTGGCCGTCACGTGGGACAAAAGTCCTCTTAATTCAGGCTCAGGCTAGGCGTTTGAGATATTAGACCGTCTCCTCATGTCGATCAACCAGCTTCCACCTTCTGCACCCTTTATACTTAAAAATAGTTTTTTTATACTCACCCGGGTTTTTTCCAAGGGCGTCCAGCGACTCCGGGAAATCCCGTCGACTACGCCATTGTTAGCGTTAGTGTTTTCTTAGAAGAATCACTCAACACTCAGGGTCGGTTCCAATGCTGAAGCAGCTTTTATTACGCTCAGCGGGAAGGAAAAACTCAGGACCGTATCCAGGTTTCTCTTCCCAGAACAAAGGATTACATGCACCTTTATATGTTTCACAACAGTTACAAAACATTTTACTACAGCTACACAGCCCATCACGGCTGGACACAAGCCAATCACAATGATTATAGATTACATATAGGTTATTTTAACCCAATAGAATTCCCCTTATGTCTCAGGAACCATGTGTTCGTCTTTTGTCAGCTTGGGCTGATTGATGGCTTTATAGGTTCTCTCCCTAGTTCTTTCATCTGGGAGAAATAATTGGTATATAGCCTTGTTTACAGCAAATGGTTTCCCTCTTATCTTTCTTCCTGAAATAATTGGTTTCATGGCCTTGTTCACAGGAGATGGTTTCCTTCTTATCTCTGTCTTCCCAGGCATTCCTACAGTGGGCCTCACAGGGTTATTGCTCGGTCAGTGAACGTTCAACAGTTCACAGTTTGACTACCTGATTTCCCATAATGCCTGGGCAGCCATTTTATGTGTGTGTCCATTTAAGCTTATGTGAGTTCTAAATATCCAGCAGGTGCCTAATGCCTAAGTCTATATATATCTTTCGACTCTCTACAACATCCCTCCTGCCTTAGCCCTGAACTCAAATCTTCCTCCAATTTTTCTCCTATCTCCCTTCATGCCCTCTCCAAGCTCATCTTATCCATGAGACTCACTGCCTGCTCCCTCGACTCTATTCCCACCAAACAGCTGACCACCCAACTTCTCTCTGGGTCCCATGTTAGCTGATATTGTTAATGGCCTCCTCTCCTTAGATACTGTCCCCTTCCTTTTCAAATCTGCCAACATTACCCCACTTTGCAAAAATCACACCCTTGATCCCTCCCTCCTTGAAAACTACCGCCCCATCTCCAACCCCTCTTGCCTCTCCAAAGTCCAATTGTTTCTTAAATCCATTCCGATCTTTCCCGCAACTCCCGTGTTTCAATCCCTGCCACAGCACAGAACAATTTTATCAAAGTCATAAATGACATCCTATATGACTGTTACCGTGGTAAATTAACCTCCCCTCGTCCTGCTCAACCAAAGGCTGCAAGGTGGAAGGCTGGCCAGGAGAACATCCTCCTCCAATGCCTCTCCTCTGTCATCCATTTGGGGTGACTCCCTCACCTGGTTCCATTCCTATCTATCCAGTCTTAGCCAGAGAATCACCTGTACCTACTTCACTTCCTGCTCCCACTCCATTACCTCTGAAGTCACCCAAGCTCTACCTCATCAACACCTCTTGACCCCTCCACTGCTTCTGATTTGTCATACTGCTTACCCAACATCAATATCGAATGAGCAGCAATTTCCTCCAACCAAATATTGGATAGACCAAAGCCATTGGAGCTGAAGTTCAGGGCTGCCAGAAAGCTGGCCCAACAAAAGGTGCCAGGCTGCCCATTGGCAGCCCAGCCGAACCGTGGCCATTATTTTGCCAGCCGATCGGGAAGTTGTCCGGCAAAAATAAAAACATGTTGGCCGCGACAGTGGGCCATCCCCTTGAAGAACCGCCGTGCTGCCGGGCCGCACACAGTAAGGAGAAGGTGCACCAACAGAGAAAGCTATCGGGGGCTACCGTGTGACTAAATTTGGGGCGCAGTGTTCTCCAGATGAGGGAGAGCAGCAGTGCACGTTTTGATGATGCACTTCCGGCGGTCATCAGCAACAGGGTGGAATTGGGGACAGGCCGAAAAATCCTCGAACTGAATTTGGGTTGGGGTGGCCATTGGACTGCAACACGACAACCACTCTATTCCGCCACATAGCCGCCACAAAACAGTGGAAACTGGCCTTATACGGACTCTGAATTTCGGCCTATGTCTTCGGTCACTGCCACAAACTCCATTCCCTAGCCACCAACTCCATCCCTCTCCCTGGCCACTGTTTGAGGCTGAACCAGACCGTTCGCAACCCTGGCATCCTTTTTGACCCTGAGATGAGCTTCCAACTCCATATCCACTCCATCACCCGTCTCCACCACTGCCTTAGCTCATCTGCTGCTGAAACATGCATCCATACCTTTGTAACCTCTAGAGTCGACTATTCCAATGCTCCTGTGGCTGACCTCTCACCTTGCACCCTTTGTAAACTTGAGCTCATCTAAAACTCTGCTGCCCTTAGCCTAGCTTGCAGGAAGTCCCATTCTTACACCACCCCTGTGCCTCCTCACCTACATTGGCTCCTGGTCTGGCAATGCATCAATTTTAAAATTCTCATCCTTGTTTTCAAATCCCTCCATGTTCTCGCTCCTCCCTATCTCTATAACCTCCACCAGAGCTACAACCCTCCAAGCCCTCTGTTACCTCCAATTCTGGCCTTTTCCAACCCCAATTTTCATCACTCACCAGTGGTGGCTGTGCCTTCAACTGCCTAGGCCTTAAGCTCTGGAATTCTCTCCCTAATCCTCTTTGTATCTCTACTTCTCTTTCTTTAAAACCTACCTCTTTAACCAAACATTGGTTCACCCATCCTAATATCTCCTTATGTGTCTCTTTGTCAAATATTGTTTGATAACGCTCCTGTGATATGCCTTGGGGTGTTTCTCTACATTAAAGGCACGATATAAATGCAAGTTGTTGTTGTATGGTCAACATTGAAACTGTTGAAAGGCTGTATGAGCGATTGTCATGGGGTAGCAGTAAATGGACAACAGATTGATGGGCAGCACTTACGATGCATATTTGAGCACCTTCCCAATAAATGATATTGTTGCATAGACTTATTTTGGGAACTTCCTTAAGGTGCACCGTTTTTCCTCAGCATTTGTTCCCAGGTTCATGCAGGCAGGGCATACAGCATTGAGACTGGACACCACTTGTTTTTTTATTCATTCCTTGGATGTAGGCGTCGCTGGCAAACCAGCATTTATTGCCCATCCCTAATTGGCCTTGAGAAGGTGGTGGTGAGCCACCATCTTAAACCGCTGCAGTTACTGTGATGAAGGTAGTCCCATAGTGCTAGTAAGGAGGGAGTTCCAGGATTTTGACCAAGCAATGATGAAGGAATGGTTATATATTTCCAAGTCAGGATGATGTGTGACTTGGAGGGGAACTTGGAGATGATGGTGTTCCCACACGCCTGCTGCCCCTGTCCTTCTCGGAGGTAGACGTCAAGGGTTTGGGATGTGCTATCAAAGAAGCCTTGGCGAGTTGCTGCAGTGCATCTTATAGATGGTACACACTGCAGCCACGGTGTGCCAATGCTTGAGGAAGTGAATGTTTAAGGTGGTGGAAGGGGTGCCAATCAGGCGGGCTGCTTTGTCCTGGATGGTGTTGAGCTTTTTGAGTGTTGTTGGAGTTGCACTCATCCAGACAAGTATGGACTATTCCATCACACTCCTGACTTGTGCCTTATAGATGGTGAAAACGCTTTGGGGAGTCAGGAGGTGAGACACCCGGTGCAGAATACTCAGCTTCTGACCTGCTTTTGCAGCCTCAGAGCCACAGTATTTATATGGCTGGTCCAATTAAGTTTCTGGTCAATTGTGACTCCCAGGATGTTGATGATGGTGGATTCAGTGGTGGTAATAGCTTTAAATGTCAATGGGTGGTGGTTAGAGTCTGTCTCATTGGAGATAGTCATTGCCTGGCACTTGTGCATGAATGTTACTTGCTACTTATCAGCCCAAGCCTGAATGTCTCCAGATCTTGCTGCATGCTGTCATGGACTGCTTCATTATCTGAGGAGTTGTGAGTGGAACTGAACATTGTGCAATCATCAGCGAGCATCTCCACGTTTTATCTTTGATGGAGGGAAGGTCAGCAGCTGAAGAACACTGCAAAAATGAATTCCTGCTGCTATGTCCTGGGGCTGTGATGATTGGCCTCCAACAACCACAATCATGATCCTTTGTGCTAGGTATGACTCCAGCGAGTGAAGAGTTTTCCTACTGATTCCCATTGACTTCAGTTTTACTTGGGCTCCTGGATGCCACACTCGATCAAATGCTGCATTGATGTCAAGGGCAGTCATTCTCACCTCACTCTGGAACTTGTCCATGTTTGGATCAAGGCTGTAAAGAGGTCTGGAGTGACTTACTGCAGGTATGCTGCACTGCTGTCCCCTTTGCACCCAATGTATGCAACAGCAACTCTACTTGCTCCCAGACTTTTGAAAAGTTGAAAAATACATTTTAAATAGGCTCCAATGAATATTTTTGCTCCTACAAATACATTCAGTGGGCTGAAAATTGTGGTCAGAGGCTTCCTTCGTACAAACACCTCTGACCAGAAAATAATTAACAAAACTACCTGTTGGTTCCGGAGGAACGTAGGATTCCGGTTGGACGTATGAATGAACACATCTGCTGGAATCACGTGGGCCTGGACCACCAATCATCATCTAGTATTCTCATTGATAATAATGGGAACTCCGTTTGTACGAGCTCTCATTACTATCACTGAGAATAACCCCCTAAAACAAGAAACACAGTGCAATAAATTAAAAGAACATCTCACATATTTAAAATTAATTGAAATGAAATGTAATTAAATGTTTTAGAAAAAAAATCTTTTGAATTTTTTTTAAAATGTGTTTTAATAGGGTTAAAATAAACTTACCGTCATGGACAGGGTTTTTAATATAAAAATGAATGATTAAATTTAATTTTTCTGTGTTTTAAAAATGTTACGCTGGTAAAAGTAAGCTATACGCCTGCTTTGAAGTAAAAGTTTGAAGGACATTCGCTGGGCAAGAGTTGGGCAAATAGCCCAATCTCTGCCATGTGGATGTCCTTCTTCCGGAGATGCGTAGAATCTGTCTCAAGAAATTTTTACAAATCGGAAAAGCATTGCGCCCCGAGAATCGGCTTTTGTGAGGCCTCGCTAGTGTGTGCGCACTTTGTACCCGGCAAGGCCGCAATTTCCGGCCCATTTACTTTTTAGTGGTCCAATCCTTTAAATTTTATGAACAGCTCTTTAAGGATCTTTTGACAAGCAATTTTCAGTCTCTCCTTTGGCAACCTACCAGCTCAACACCCAATATGGACTGAGAGTTTAGCATGCATAATAAATACTGGAACCGTGGGAAATCTCAATGGGAAACTGGCAAATGTAAAACCCATCACTCTCTAGTCCTCATGATTGCTGCCAGTCTGGAAAATGTATACTTTGCGTTGAAATTTCTGTTCGAAACTGGATTGTGTGATAAAACATCAGCTGGGTGACAACCATAATGTGTACACATAGTGATGATAACATACTGTATGAATGCACGGAATTGTTTTCATCTTACGAAGTATAATGCAATTACAAGAAGATTACATGTTTGAACCATGCCAGCAGCATTCGGTACAGGAAACAAGTAATCATCATGACTAAATCTGTGCTGACAGAAGTATAAAGGTGTGGTGCAGAGTTGCCCAAAGCATTTATGTTAATGTTCGCATCCAATAACTTCTCAGTTTCAGTAGTAAGTGCTTAACCATTATTTGGTGACTAATAGATTTCGGGATTCAAATGTTGGCAAGCATGAAGGATTATAATATAGTGCTGCGCCAATAGAACTCTGAAGGGAGAGCTGCAATAATGGCTCAGTGGGGAAATCACATGAAGTGAGGCTGAGCCACACAGGCCAGGAATGCATTAAGGAGCTGAAATTCCGTTCCCACTGCAATGGCGATGCTGGCAGATTTTCCCCAACACATTGTGCACTGCTGATGCACAGAGGAGATTTACCCAGGGTTTTCACTATCTCCGCATTTAAATGCAGCTGTTGTGCTCCCAGTGCAATTAACGTCACACTGAAAGGACAGATGGTCAAGACTTCCTCAGTAGGAGCAGAACTGTGCTGTTACAGCTCCTTGAAGTACCGCCTGCACGTCCTATTAGCAGCAAAACTTGGCTCTTTTCTGTGCTGGGATGAGGAAGGAGGCTGCTAATGCCCAGGGACCAGGGAGGACGGCCTACATCAGGCATGTATTTTGGAAAAGTGGAATCTTGCAGTAAAGTTGAAAACAAACAAAAGTGAACAACTAAACATCCAATAAGGAGAGGGCTGGGTCTACTTTGATGACCCCTATCTTTGAACAGCTTGTTGGCATTCTGTGTGGGGGTTCACATAGGATGACTTGCCAATTTGGGTAAAGTACTGATTGGTTGCTAGTGCTCTTAGAACTGTATCCTAGCGTGAGCCATTCATTTTGTTAGGATAAAGGAAGAAGGCAGAGTTTAAACTTTATTCATTCATTCTGGAAGTTTTCCACCTCTTTTCTCAACAACATTTTCTGCCATTTATTTTCCTTCTCTTTGCTTGAAGGTGGTGCCCAAGAGTACTTTATCTATGTTGTTATTTTCTACATGTGATCATTGACATCAATCATTGAAAGGCTATTTCCCCATTTGATGGAGCATCACATGTAGCCTGAACCTGTCTTTATTTGGTGTACCCATACAGCAACAGGAACAATGCACTGGTAAGTCATCAAATAAATAAAAATACAGAAATCTGAAGACATTGTGGATTTCCTGAGCACTCCTCGCAGACCCCAATTTGAAAACCTGCAAAGTAGGGATATTGAGGCAGATCTTGACTTTGTGAGATAGTGTAAAACGAGTGATTTTGCATAGTACTCCTGTGAAGCGCCTTGGGACTTTTCACTACATTAAAGGTGCTATATAAATACAAGTTGTTGTTGTGTTTGTTGATAATGAATCTCCCTCTTTCTATTTCCATTTGGTCGATATCAAAAACCATTGAAATTGCTTATTACTTCGTTGTCTTACATTATGTAATTCTTTTAGTCACAGAGATCTTTACTTATGTCTCTTGGCTATTATGTTCTTACATCTGATTGCAATCACTGGTTTATTTTACTCATATTCTAAATTATAGTAATTCACTAGGCTGATTCCGGAGATGAGGGGGTTACCTTATGATGATAGATTGAGTAGACTGGGTCTTTACTCGTTGGAGTTCAGAAGGATGAGGGGTGATCTTATAGAAACATTTAAAATAATGAAAGGGATAGACAAGATAGAGGCAGAGAGGTTGTTTCCACTGGTCGAGGAGGCTAGAACTAGGGGGCACAGCCTCAAAATACGGGGGAGCCAATTTAAAACCGAGTTGAGAAGGAATTTCTTGTCCCAGAGAGTTGTGAGTCTGTGGAATTCTCTGCCCAAGGAAGCAGTTGAGGCTAGCTCATTGAATGTATTCAAGTCACAGATAGATAGATTTTTAACCAATAAGGGAATTAAGGGTTACGGGTAGCGGGCGGGTAAGTGGAGCTGAGTCCACTGTCAGATCAGCCATGATCTTGTTGAATGGCGGAGCAGGCTTGAGGGGCTAGATGGCCTACTCCTGTTCCTAATTCTTATGTTCTTATGTTCTTATCCACGAGTGTGTCTCCCGTATTTTCTTCCCTGATGCAAATTTGATATATAAAGAACATAAGAACATTAGAAATAGGAGCAGGAGTAGGCCATTTGGCCCCTCGAGCCTGCTCCACCATTCAATCAGATCATGGCTGACCTGATCTTGGCCTCAATTCCACTTCCCTGTCAGCTTCCCATAACCCTTCATTCCCTTATCATTCAAAAATCTGTCTATCACCACTTCAGATATATTTCAATGATCCAGCCTCCACTGCTCTCTGGGGTAGAGAAATTCCAAAGATTCACGACCCTCTGAGAGAATAAATTCCTCCTCATCTCCGTTTTAAATGTGTGACCCCTTATTCTGAAACTATGCCCCTTAGTTCTTGATTCCCCCACGAGGGGAAACATCCTCTCTGCATCTATCCTGTCTAGTCCCTTCAGAATCTTATACGTTTCAACCTTTCTTCATAAAATAATCCCTTCATCTCAGGGATCAACCTCGTGAACCTTCTCTGAACTGCCTCCAATGCAAGTATATCACTCCTTAAATGAGACCAAAACTGTACGCAATACTCCAGGTGTGGTCTCACCAGCACCCTGTACAGTTGTAGCAGGACTTCTCTACTTTTATACTCCATCCCCCTTGCAATAAAGGCCAACATTCCATTGGCCTTCCTAATTACTTGCTGTACCTGCATACTAACTTTTTGTGTTTCATGTACAAGGACCCCCAGATCCTGCTATACCACAGCATTTTGTAATCTCTCCCCATTTAAATAATAATTTGCTTTTTTATTTTTCCTACCAAAGTGGATAACCTCATTTCCCCACATTATACTCCATCTGCCAAATTTTTGCCTACTGACTTAGCCTATTTATATCCCTTTACAGATTCTTTCCATCCTCCTCACAATTTGCTTTCCCACCTATCTTTGTATCATCAGCAAATTTGGCTACATTACACTCGGTCCCTTCATCCAAGTCATTAATATAGATTCTAAATACTTGAGGCACCAGCACTGATCCCTGTGGTACCCCACTAGCTACATTTTACATTTTGTCAGGAGGAGGTACCATTGAAATTAGTTTTCCCTACCCCCTCTCTGCCGATCACACCTCCCCAGAGTTCTGTGTCCTTTCCAACTCTGCCGTTAAAGTCGCCAAGGAGGATCAGCTTGTCGCTTGTCGGGACTTGGGACGGGGATTGTTCAAAGCGGAATAGAATTCCTCTTTGGTCTCTTCTGTAGCTTCCAGTGTTGGGGGGTATGCACTGATGACTGTAGTGCAGTGATTCCAGGCTAAGGTGAGCCAAAGGGCATTCGTTTATTCCACAAGTGGAGTCTCTGAGATGCCCAACTAGCTCATTTTTATCCCAGGGAGGCGGCATTCTTCTGGTTTACCTATCCAGAAGAAAGTGTAAGCACCACCTTGTTCCTTGAGCTGGCCTTCCCCTGCTGACCGAGTCTCGCTTAGGGCGGCCTTGAAAAAGGTCAACATCCCCACTGACATCTGGGAATCCCTGGCCCAATACCGCTCAAAGTGGAGGAGAAGCGTTCGGGATGGCACCGAAAACCTCGAGTCTCTTCGCCGGGAGCAAGCGGAAACAAAGCACAAACAGCGGATGCAGCGCACGACAAGCCAAGCACCCCACCCACCCGCCCCTTCAACTACCATCTGTCCCACCAATGACAGAGACTGTAGGTCCTGCCTTGGTCTCATCAGTCACCTGAGAACTCATGTTAGTGTGGAAGCAAGTCATCATCAACTCCGAGGGACTGCCTAAGAAGAAGAAGACAGTTTGCCAGCCAATTCTCTATCCATGCTAATATATCACACCCAACCCCGTAAGTTCTTATCTTGTGCAGTAACCTTTTATGTGGCACCTTATCGAATGCCTTCTGGAAATCCAAATACACAACATTTAAGAACTCCAGCATATTTGTCAAACATGATTTCTCTTTCATAAAACCATGCTGACTCTGCTTGACTGTATTGTGATTTTCTAAATGTCCTGCTGCTACTTCCTTAATTATCAACTCGTTTCCTGACCCTTAAACTGAATTTGAATTTAGCTGTTTGGGCTTTTTCCGCTCTGACACTCCTGAAGCCATTAATCCCTTGCTGGATTTCAGTTAGACTGCTACTGGTACTGTTTGCCCTCAACTATGTCCCCAAATGTGATCCTCAACAGTGAGTTTCAGCAAATCTTTGACTATGGAAGGTGTCATAACGAAAGTTGAACTTGCCCTCACCTCATAACCACACACACACACATTTCCAGGAGAGGCCACTGAATGTTGATAAGGAGCAGGGAGCCTGGGTGATGTTCCCTGTTATGTAATGATGTGTGTATCATCCCAGTACCTTAAATGTAATGTAAGCACTATGCCACACCACAGAGGGCGCTGTGGTGGGAAACCTGGTAGTACCTGCAACAGGCACGATATAAGGCTGATCACCACATCTGAGAGGCACTCTGGAGCTGAACAATAAAGGACGAAGGTCATAGCAGTTAGATCAACACCAGACCGTGTGGAGTCAGTGATTTGTGTGCTACATACACCACATTGGCGACTAGGAAGCGGACGAACTCCACGCAACCATGGCTACTCTGGGCTCGCTAAAGGATTTGACGGTGGGCAATGATTGGGAGGCCTTTACGGAAAGGCTCGAGTACTACTTCACAGCAAACGACCTGACGGAGGACACAAATGCAATGAGAGAGAAGCGTAAGGCGATATTGCTCTCCAGTTGTGGCGATGAGGTTTACTGTCTCGTCAGGGATTTGCTGGCACCTGGGAGCGCCAGGGACAAGTCATACGAGGAGCTGACTGAACTCATTTGTGACCAGTTGAAACCGAAGGAGAGCATCCTCACGGCCAGATACAAATTTTACCATCACTGCAGACCTGAGGGCCAGGATGTCACCAAATATGCTGCGGACCTCAGGTGACTTGCGGTGCCGTGTGATTTTGGTGCACACCTTGATGAGGCTTTGCAGGATGTTTTTGTTATGGGGATTGGCCACGAGGGCCTCCTTCACAAGCTGCTAGCCACGGAACCCACAGTCACTCTGACAAAGGCCATCGCCATCAGCTGGGCACATATGACCTCGACTTGCAGCACCAAGCAAATAATCCACACAGTCTCGAACCCGGCAGGCACTGTCCACAGGATAGCGCCCACCACGGTCAAAACTGCAGAACGTGGCTCTGCCCAGGGCAGAGAGCACGGACCTTGGGGTCCTGGAACTCAGAGTCCGCTGAGGGGGGCCAATCAAACAGCACCATGTTGGCGTTGTGGAGGAAGCCATGAGGCTCACCGGTGCAGGTTTGCGGAGTACACGTGTAATACCTGCCACGTTAAAGGCCACCTTCAGCGTATGTGTAAAAGAAATCAGATTCACCATGTGGCTGAGGAGATGGGGGATGATCCACTGTTCAGCGAGGAGCAGGTAGAAGAAGATGAGGTGTTTGGACTGCACACGTGTACTGACGATTCGCCCCCAGTGATAAGGGAAGTAAAAATCAACGGAGTCCCAGTGAGTATGGAAGTGGACACGGGCTCGGGTCTGTCGTTGATGAGTCGGAGAACTTTTGATAAACTGTGGATTAACCCAGCTGCACGTCCCAAGCTGGTCACGGTCATGGCGAAGCTGCGCACCTACACCAGGGAACTAATACCTATTCTTGGCAGAGCGGAGGTGCAGGTATCCCATGGGGACGAGACGCACACTTTACCTTTGTGGGTCGTTGCAGGCGATGGGCCGACACTCCTCGGCCGGAGGTGAATGGGGACGGTCCATGGGAGCTGGGAAGACTTCATCGCCCCACAGGCTGCTGCTCCCTGGGGTGCTGCCATGCCCTGGGTCCCCAGAGAGCAGCGCCGACCGAGCTGGAGCTGCAGCCACAATCCACCCACAGGCAAGCCCCAGGCCCGGACCTCAAGCCACAGAGATCCTGCAGCCTCAGCCCCCGCAGGCAAGCAGCCCTGCACAGAGGGGCCTAGTGGGGGGAGGTGAGCCGGCGGGGTGCGAGGGATCCAGGATGGCCGGCGGATCGGAAGAGCCTCGCCGAGGAGCTGTTAGCGTCAGGCGGCGGCAGCAGCTGGAGGTCGGCGGCCACGGCAGCCGCATGGGAGGCCGCTACGGAGGCTGCGGGGGAGGCGGCAAGTGCGGCAACTGGAGAGAACACGACGGCTGCAGGAGAGGCGGCAAGTCAGGTGGCAGCGGAGGGGAGCGGAGGCTGTGACGGCGGAGGGCATCCGGAGCGGCGGAGAAGAAGATGGCGGCGGCATCGTGCTCAGAGCAGCAGAGCATCAAAGATGGCGACGCCCAAGGAGCAGCCTCGTGGAATCCTCCTGCATCAAAGATGGTGCCTTAAAAAGGAAATGCACCCTGGAGTCTTAAAAGGGCCTTACCAAGAGGTGGTCCCCACAAAGGACTCTGTAAGGCAGAGCGAGTCCAAAATGAGCTATGTTAATGTGAGATGGCGAATTTATAATAAGAATTAATTTTTTAATGCTGAATGGCCACTGTATTTGTGTAAAATAATGAATGAAGTACAATTAATGATAAGGGCTAACAAGGAAATCAAGGATCCGTTACCAGTCAATAACTAGTTAATGTACCAGATAATATGTACCATACTAACGCATTGTCTATGCCTACCTGCCTTCCGTTGGACAAGTGTGATATTATGTAATGACGTGTGTATCGTTGTCCTGCGTCCCGGTGGGGGGGGGGGGGAAGGTGATGTTATGTAATGATGTATGTATCGTCCCAGCACCTTAAATGTAATGTAAGCACTGGTGTGGTGGGAAACCTGGTAGTACCTGCAACAGGCGCTATATAAGGCTGACCACCACACCTGAGAGGCACTCTGGAGCTGAACAATAAAGGACGAAGGTCACAGCAGTTAGATCAACACCAGACCGTGTGGAGTCAGTGATTTGTGTGCTACATACACCACATTCCCCTCCTTTGTCTCATGGCACTCGGGGCAATTACACTGACCCTATTACGGAACCTTAAATCAACCTATTCAGCCCAGATTGGCTATTGATCTTGGGAGCTTCCTGTTCAATATTACTCTGCTTCTCTAAATAAAGTCACTGAGCTGTTGAGAGAGACGCTGTGTTCTGTACAGAGAGCCAGATTTACAGTTTGACCGTACAAGATAAATGACGTGTACCAAAGTGATGATGGCCTTGTATTCTGAAATGACTACATTTAATTTGCTTATAGCTTTAACTAGGTTTGAATCCTACATTTTTATTCTAATTATAAGCAAAAACAAGCTAAGCAGTAGATATACCTAGGTACAAAATACTGGCATATAGCCAGAAATCAGTCATCTAGCCATGCAACACGATGATAAAAAAAATGTTTTTATATTACAACCAAACAAAATGTAGTGGATTACAGAGTTAAGGATTGAAACATTCTCACTGAATCAAGGGTTGTATTTGTTTAAGTTGGATAAATGAATTTGCAAGTGTGTACCATCTACAAGATGTATTGCAGCAATTTGCCAAGGCTTCTTTGACAGCACCTCGCAAACCCTCAATCTTAACCACCTGGAAGGAAAAGGGTAGCAGGTGCATGGAAACACCACTACCTCCAAGTTCCCCTCCATGTCACACACCGTCCTTACTTGGAAATATATTCTTGTTCCATCATCGTCACTGGATTAAAATCCTGGAACACCCTCCCCAACAGCACTAAGGGAGTACCTTCACTACACCCAAATTACGTGAATGATCTAAACAAATGCATTATTGTTGAATACCCTTTTAAAAAAATGGTATCCTATGATTAAAATAATTACCTAATATAATAGTTGATACTGTATCTCCTTAGCCACAAGGTAATAAGTTATTTTGTGTGTTAATGTTTACTCTAAGTGTTTGTGGCAAATTGACGTTTGTTTAGAAATAAAAACACTGTGTAAATGTGCAGTGCTTTGAACAGGCCCAGGGCAGTATTGAGAAATAAAATTAATTCTGCCACGCATATTTAATCTTTATAAGCAAGTAGATTATGTGGGCTAGGATGCTCCCAGATACATTATTGGCTGAAGAAAGTTGCACTGCTGTGGTCAAGTGATCTTTCCCTACTTTGTAATACCATTTTAAGGCATATGAAAAAATATTTAAGAAAGGATGAAATGAGATTAATGCCTTCCAAAGACTATTTGTAATCCATCCTGAACTGCACCCAGGTCATCTCTCAAGGCTAGGTTCTGCAAAATATCTCCCTGCTCCCGAGATAAATAAGATAATACTCCACGATACCTGTTCCATTTATATCATGTTTTATACATCCTCAGCTGAATTTTTTGGCAAAACACTTAAGAGTACATGAAGCACAAAATGGAGGTAAAGTTAGTTGAGCCAGCATGGGGGCAAATTTGTTATCTAGAGGTATTTGTGAAAAGGCCCGGGACTACTTTTGGGGTTAGCCACAGATTAGCAGACCAATAAAATAAAACAACCAATTAAAGTATTAGAAGGGTAAGCGAGAAAGGAAAATTGTATTGATAGGAAACTTGATCCAGTCGAACATAAACTAGGAACATCCCAGTGAGTATAATCAGTATAGTAGTGTAGTGTAGTGGTAATGTTACTGGATTAGACAATTCAGAGGTCCTGGACTAGTGACTTTGTAGCACAAGTTCAAATCCCATCAGGAGAATTTAAATGCAGTTTTAATAAAAATCTGGTATCAAGAAGCTGTTGGATTGTCATCAAAACCATACTAGTTCATTAGCTTTAGCAAAGGCATCCTAAGGGCCGAAATTGCCCACCACCCGTAACGGGGTGCACCCTCTGGTTTTTAAGTTTTTCTCCGCCGCAACCCATGCACTTTGTAGTTTTTATGGTCGGGATGGATGTTGTGGCGGCTGAGGGAGGGAAGTGTCCTTGCAGCAGGTCGGCCGGCCCGAGCAATCAGTTAAAGGGGAGGGCTGCTGTGAGTTCTGCATATTTATCACATAGGTTCACTGAGCCACCAAGGAGGGTTTCGGCTGAGCCCGTGTGGGTGCCAGGCTGCTTGCTGTTGGCCCGGCCAAAGCCGGGGGGCATAATTGTCAGGCCGACCTCACAGTCGGCCGACAATAAAAAACAAAATGGCGTCGCCGGCAGCGTCACCTTCCCTTTAAGTGCAGCCGCACCAGCAACCAACAAGAAGTGCAGCAACAGAAAAAGCTGTCAGTGGCACTGAACGGCGGCGGCAACACTCCTGCGGGGCAATTCCGCAAAAGGGATATTTCCCGCTTGGCAATTTCAGGAAGAGGTCACCGCCGGTCCGTAAGGGGGCAACACGTGCACGCTGTGGCGGGAAAACAAGCCCTTACACCGCTCCAATCCTGAGGAAGGGCAATGTTTAAAATGGTGTCCCCTCCGCGGGGACTCGGCGGCCATTCCGTGCCCCCATGGCCGCCGCTTTCAGTCGGCTGGAGGCCTTATCGGAAGGGGCATTTTCGGCCCCCGAGTGGCCTTACCCAATCTGGTCTCTATGTGACACTTGTCCTGATAGGTGGCAACATCAGGCAGATGTACTGCTGCCATCATCATTCCACTGGGCCCTGGATCTGTTGCTCCAATGATCACTGACATGATCGGTCTGATAATAGCTGTTTGATCCTGAAAGCTCGGACTCACAGCACTTGCCGTGGTCTGGAAGCCACGATTCATGCTGCACTTGGTTCTGTCCTCTATTGACTCCAGAGTTGCAGTCTGTGCTTCCTTGGAGGTGGTGGCAGCGACTTTGCCGCTTCCTTGCTAGGGATCTGGGACGGATTCCAATGAAGGTGCCATGCTTTCTGTTGGGAAGGAAGAGAAAGTTTCCATGATGTTGCCATGAAGGACAACTGTAGACTCGACAGTCACAACTGCCAGTTGATGTACATACACGGAGTGTAACCTCTGAGCCTGCATGTAGGTACAATGTTCCTCAGACATCCTTCTTTTCAGTTCCAATGCATTCTGGGTACCATGATTCTGAACCTTGGTGGTCTGCTGCTTGACCTTCACTGGCAAGGTGGAAATTCATCACCCACTCTGTGTCCCTGTGCTCTGTGAATCAGCTAGTGCCACTTCCTAACTACCACCATCTATTCTCCTACATGAAAGTCTGTGAGCTGGTGCCTGGAAGAGAGGAAACAAGTGCTGCAGGTGGTGAGTTGGAAGGAGTTGGGGCAGAGGAAGATAGGGCAAGCTCTCAGAGCTGTATGAGGAAGGTGTCCCAGTTCTCATACTCTTCTTCCTCTTCATTGTTATCATTATAAGGTGCAGGGGAGAAATACCTCCCAGCTCCTCCTCTTCCTCATCCTGTGCCCCCATTGCTGTGATGGATTAGCAGGAAAATAGGGTAGAAGCTAGGAATGGGTGAGCATTACCCTTTTAAGATTGAGACAGGGAAAGGGATTGGAAGGTTATGTCATTTTAGCGCTGCCTGGTTGTCCCCTCCCATCTGATGCCGAAGAGTACAGGCTGAACTCTCTTTTGAAAGGCTGCACAGAAGCTTTCCATGTAGTTCAGCTACTTACACCTGTTTTACATGGGTTTTATGCCTGTGTATACCAATGTGTACACTAATTGTATACGATTGAGAAGACCCAGGAAACCCGCATGTAATGTCCTCTGCAGCTACCGGCTCCCGCATCATTCACTTTGAAGAAACTCCAGGCCGATGTGTGCCAACTTGCTTTTGTACATAGTTCAGTCATTCCCCAGGAGCTGAGAGTAGATTTTGTTTACAACAAAGGAAAAAGAGTGCCTACTTGAACAATGAGAATCAACTATCTGAACCCAGGATCGTGGAAATTGAACAATCACTGCAATCTTGGAAAAGACCACAATGTGGTGAAATTTGAATGACTTTTGAGTTTGGTTCAGTATCAGCAGAATGATGCCACAGAAAAAGCTGCACAGGGTGGGGAGGAAGAAGAATGAAAGAGTTATTGTGGTAGGGGATTCAATAGTCAGGGGAGCAGACAGGCATTATTGCGGCCAGGATGGTATGTTGCCTCCCTGGTGCCAGGGTCAAGGATGTCACCGAGTGGCTGTAAGATTTCTAAATCTCTGGCATTAAATTTGACAGTGAGACAATTCTTTTAAAACAATTGGAACAGTTTATTAACTTGTCACCTTAGTTACAACAGATACAATGAGGTTACAATAGAGTATACATTACTTCCCTTTGATTGGCTGGTTCAGGAGGGGGAGAAGAGTCTTTGGCTGAGTTCTTTATACCTCTCAAAAGCCATTGTCCCTCAGAAAGCCTCAGGATTGGGTCTTGGTTCTAGGGCAGTTCCTTATTGGCTCTTCACACACATGTGGCTATCTGGCCTGGCTCAGCCATCTCTTGATTAGATTAAATGCCTTTCCAATACACAAAACCCATGTGGCAGCTCTGTGGGCTTCCATTTTGTTTCAACACAAAAAGGCCTTTCCGTATAATCTACACTTTTAACATATATACATACACAGAATCAATTTTAATCATTAATAAACACTTTTATTCTTACAAACTCCCCACCTTGAGGGGGAAATATCCTTATTGACCCCTCATATGGTTTATCTCCTCAGGGATCACATATCACAGACATTGAGAGGGAGAGAGAGAAAAATGGATGGCCTGACTTGGTCCCCACCTTGTAAGGTATAGGCCACGTAGGGGATTTATTATAGTTCAATCACATCTCCAGCGGAGACTCTCCCCTTCCTGTGTCTTCAGTGCACCGTCGCTTCTTAAAGCCATTGATGATGTTCAGGAGTCATGAAGCAGCTCCCGCTTCTCCATCTTCCCTCGGCTACGGTCATGGCCGGTATTGTCCTGACAATCGTGAGGATCTATAACATGGTCTGTGGGAAACAAATCAGTGCAGTATTTACTCTTTGGCAGTTTTTAACTGATTAATGTGAAACCACTTCTTGTATTTAACACCCCTTTTCCCCGGTAACTGAATCAAATAAACCACGGGGTTCAATCGGTCTAAATTTTATGCGGTCCCCCCGCCCCCCCCCACCCCCCGCCGGGCTCAAAGGCAGCTTCTTTTTCCCTTAATTTGGAATCATTACTGAGTCTCCCACCTTGTATTCAAAGTGACGTACTTTCTTGTCAAAGTACTTTTTAATTTATGATTTAGATGAAGGAATTGAGTGTAATATCTCCAAGTTTGCAGATGACACTAAACTGGGTGTAGGTGTGAGCTGTGAGGAGGATGCTAAGAGGCTGCAGGGTGACTTGGGACAGGTTAGGTAAGTGGGCAAATGCATGGCAGATGCAGTATAATATGGATAAATGTGAGGTTATCCACTTTGGGGGCAAAAACACGAAGGCAGAATATTATCTGAATGGCGGCAGATTAGGAAAAGGGGAGGTGCAATGAGACCTGGGTGTCATGGTTCATCAATCATTGAAAGTTGGCATACAGGTATAGCAGGCGGTGAAGAAGGCAAATGGTATGTTGGCCTTCATAGCTAGGGGATTTGAGTATAGGAGCAGGGAGATCTTACTGCAGTTGTACAGGGCCTTGGTGAGGCCTCACCTGGAATATTGTGTTCAGTTTTGGTCTCCTAATCTGAGGAAGGATGTTCTTGCTATTGAGGGAGTGCAGCGAAGGTTCACCAGACTGATTCTTGGGATGGCTGGACTGACATATGAGGAGAGACTGGATCAACTGGGCCTTTATACAATGGAGTTTAGAAGGATGAGAGGGGATCTCATAGAAACGTATAAGATTCTGACGGGACTGGACAAGTTAGATGCGGGAAGAATATTCCCGATGTTGGGGAAGTCCAGAACCAGGGGACACAGTCTTAGGATAAGGTGTCGGCCATTTAGGACTGAGATGAGCAGAAACTTCTTCACTCAGAGAGTTGTAACCTGTGGAATTCCCTGCCGCAGAGAGTTGTTGATGCCAGTTCATTGGATATATTCAAGAGGGAGTTAGATATGGCCCTTGCAGCTAAAGGGATCAAGGGATATGGAGAGAAAGGGGGACTGAGGGAATGATCAGCCATGATCGTATTGAATGGTCATGGTTCATCAGTCATTGAAAGTTGGCATGCAGGTACAGCAGGCGGTGAAGAAGGCAAATGGTATGTTGGCCTTCATAGTTAGGGGATTTGAGTATAGGAGCAGGGAGGTCTTACTGCAGTTGTACAGGGCCTTGGTGAGACCTCACCTGGAATATTGTGTTCAGTTTTGGTCTCCTAATCTGAGGCAGGCTCGAAGGGCCGAATGACCTACTCCTGCACCTATTTTCTATGTTTCTATGTTTTTATGTTAATTTTTCTTCTTGACTTCCCCAATTGGGTGGTCACAAATCGATTGATCTACCACTTGTTCCAGCCACTTGGAACTATATGTTTTCATTGTCAGGGGACTCATCCCTGTTAGTATTAGCTGGCCTGGTGTTCTCATGAGCCTCCCCATCATGGCCTGATATGGGGAGATCCCTGTTGTTCTATGAGATGTGGACCTCATTGCCATTAAGCGCATTGGCAGCATGTTAGCCCATTGAACGGGGTGGTCCGCGCACAATTATTTTAACATTAACTTGAGGGTTCTGTTCCCCCTTTTGACCCCTCCGGACGACTGGGGGTGGTGAGTGTCATGTATCCTACATGGTTACTGCTTATACTATTACAAGGTGTGTCATTAGAGGGCATTGCAGGGGGAGACTTGTAGGTTACCTGTACAGGTGTGCCATGCCTAGTATAAAAGGCAGGCCACCATGTGTGATCCTCACTCTGGAGTTACATTAAACGGACTAAGATCACTACAGTTCAAGTAGAGTCATTATCAGAGCATCTGAAGACATAACAATTGACGACGAGATTATGGACCTTCACGCGAAAATGGCTAACTCTGGTACGTTGCAGCAATTCGCCGATGGTGATGATTGAGACGCCTTCATGGAGAGGCGCGACCATTTCTTCACAGCAAACGACCTGGCAGGCGACAATCTGGCCACACTGGCTGATAAGCACAGAGCTATCCTGCTAACCAGTTGTGGGCCCACCATCTATGGCCTCGTCAGGGACTTGCTGGCACCAACGAAGACAATGATCAAGACGTACGAGGAGCTTATAACGCTGATCCAAGAACAACTCAAGCCCAAAGAGGGCACCCTCACAGCCAGACAATGGTTTTATACACACCAACGGCCCGAAGGCCAGGAAATTGCAAAATATGCTGCAGACCTCAGGAGGTTGGCGGCATCGTGTGATTTCAGCGACCACCTCACTGAAGCGCTGCGGGATATCTTTGTCATCGGAATCGCCCATGAGGGCCTTCTTCATAAGCTACTATCTGCGGATACCACAGTCACACTGCAGAAGGCCATCTCCGTGAGCTAAGCATTCATGACCTCGATATGCAGCTCTAGGTAGATGACTCATCCTTAGGACTCAAACCCGGCAAGTACTGTGCACAGAATGGCGCCTTTTAGAGGCTGGATTATAGAACATAAACCTTCTCGGGGAGAGAGAACAGACCGCCAAGTCCCTTAACTCAGAGTCCGCTGAGGGGGGCTAATCGAGTAGCACCATGCTGGCGTTGCAGAGGGAATCACAGGGCTCACCAGTGCCGTTTTAAAGACTATGTGTGTAAAGGCTGCAGCACAAAGGGCCACCTCCAGCAAATGTGTAAAAGAAATATGACTCACTGTGTTGATGAAGTGTCTGCAGATGGCCATGAATCCAGCGTGGATTATGAAGCGATAGTCAGAGAGGCAGCTCAGCCCCACGATGAGGTATATAGCATGTTTATCTGCATCACCGAATGTTCTCCATTGATGATGGAAGTCGAGATAAATGGCATTCCAGTCATCATGGAAGTGGACACGAGGGCGAGCCAGTCAGTAATGAATCAAGAAGCCTTTGAGAGGCTATGGCACAATCAGGCTGAACGACCCAAGTTGGTCCCGGTTCAGGCAAAGCTGCGCACCTACACCAATGAACTTTGTAAAGTCCTTACTCTACAGCATCAAACCACACGAGGCACATTTTGGGGACACTCTGTGACCTTAACTCTTTATTCACAGGACTCCAAAGACGATGACCCTGCGTGGGACCTCCCTTTTTATACCTGTGTAATCAGGTAAGGAGTGTCTCCCACAAGTTCACCCCTTGTGGTCAAGGTGTGCATCTAGATTGAGTGTATACAGTAATACAGTGGTGTTACATTGTGGTTACATACATGACATCACCTCCCCCGCGCCCCCCCAAAGTCTTATTGGGATCATAGGTTTAGTCTTTCACGTGGTCTACGCTCCTTCGTGGAGCTCCGCAGTTGGGGCTCTGGTTGTTGGACACTGACGCGAGTGTCTGTCACCTGTGGTGATTCTGGCCTGTCCGGGCTGACCGCAGGGACTGTGCGTTCTTCTGATTGCTCTTGTTGCTCGTTCACTGACGCTGTTGTGAGCTGCATCTCATGGTCTTCTTCAGGTTCCTCCATGTCGATGCTGAACCTTTTTTTTACTTGGTCCAGATGCTTACGGCATATCTGACCATTGTTGAGTTTTACCACGATGACCTTATTCCCCTCTTTGTCAATTACAGTGCCCTCAAGCCATTTGGGCCCCATGGCGTGATTGAGGACGAATACAGGATCATTTATTTTTATACATCTCCCCCTCGAATTAAGGTCATGGTACTCATTTTGTGACTTGCGCTTGCCCTCAACTATGTTGGTCAGGACTGGGTGAATGAGGGACAACCAAGTTTTGAGTGTCCGTTTCATTAGTAGATCTGTGGGCGGGACCCCCGTAAGTGAGTGCGGTCGGGATCTATAGGTGGCAGGAGATGCGATAGGTGGCATTGTAGGGAGGGTCCTTGAATCCTGAGCATACCTTGCTTAGTGATTTGGACCGCATGTTTCGCCTAGCCATTGTAGGCTGGCTTGAACGGCGCAGTCCTGACATGGTTGATGCCATTGCCCGACATAAACTCTCGGAATTCGTAGCTTGTGAAACATGGGCTAGTATCACTAACCAGGATGTCCGGCAAGCCATGGGTTGCAAAGATCACATGTAGGCTTTCCACGGTGGTGGATGACGTCAGTGCATGAATTCAGAATGATGCACTCAATCCATTTCAAGTACGCATCTACCACAATAAGGAACATCTTTCCCATGAACGGGCCCACGTAGTCAACATGAATGCATGACCATGGCCTGGTGGGCCAGGGCCACGGGCTGAGCGGGGCCTCCCTGGGGGCATTACCCAGCTGGGCACACGTCGTGCACCCGCAGTGTTCCAGGTCTGAATCAATTCCAGGCCACCAAACGTGTGTCGGGCAATGGCCTTCATCAGCACAATGCCTGGGTGCTCGCTGTGGAGTTCCCTGATGAATGTTTCCCTGCCCTTCTGGGGCATAACTACCCGGCTGCCCCATAGTAGGCAGTCGGCTTGGATGGAGAGCTCATCCATCCATCTGTGGAACGGTCTAACCTCCTCAGGGCCTGCTCCGTGTGTGGGCGCCCAATCCCCAGTTAGGACACATTTCTTAATCAGGGATAGGAGGGGATCTCTGTTTGTCCAGATTTTGATCTGGCGGGATGTGATGGGGGAGCCTGCGCTGTCAAAGGCATCGACAGCCATGACCATCTCAGCGCTTTGCTCTGCTGCCCCCTCAGTGGTGGCTAGTGGAAGCCTGCTGAGCGCGTTAATGCAATTTTCAGTGCCGGGCCGGTGCCGGATGGAGTAATCATAAGCAGCCAGCGTGCGAGCCCATCGCTGTATGCGAGCTGACACATTGGCAACAGGGATGTTAATAGCTTGTGGTCTGTCTCTAATTCAAACTTCCTACCAAAGAGGTACTGATGCATTTTTTTTTACACCATAGACACATGCAAGCGCTTCCTTCTCGACCATCCCATATCTCCGTTCTGCTTGAGAGAGCGACCCGGAGGCATAAGCCACAGGTTGTAGTTGAGCCTCAGCATTGCCCTGCTGCAACACACACCCAACCCCATGGGACGATGCATCACATGTCAGAACCAATTTTTTACAAGGGTTGTACAGGGTCAACAACTTGTTTGAACAAAATAGGTTTCGCTCCCGATCAAAAGCCCGTTCCTGACAGTCCCCCCAAAACCAATTGCAACCCTTACGCAGAAGCACATGTAGCAGCTCCAACAACGTGCTCAAGTTTGGCAGAAAGTTCCCAAAATAGTTCAACAATCCCAGGAATGAACGCAACTCCGATGTGTTGCAGGGCCTGGGTGCCCGTCGAATCGCCTCTGTTTTGGATTCGGTGGGCCGAATCCCATCTGCAGCAATCCTCCTGCCCAGAAACTCAACCTCAGGAATCGTGGGTCGTGAATTCCCATTTCTCGTCGCCAATGTAAAGTCCTTACTCTACAGTATGAAACCACACGAGGCACATTCTGGGGACAAGGTCACTCCGTGACCTTAACTCTTTATTCACAGGATTTCAAAGACGATGACCCTGTGTGGAACCTCCCTTTTTATATCTGTGTAATCAGGTAAGGAGTGTCTCCCACAAGTTCACCCCTTGTGGTCAAGATGTGCATCTAGGTTGAGTGTATACAGTAATACAATGGTGTTACATTGTGGTTACATACATGACAAACTTAGCCCAGTCGTTAGTAGTGCGGATGTAAAGGTACTCCATGACGATGTAGGATTTCAACTGCATACAGTCAATGCAACGGGCAAACACCCATCGGGAGTACACAGGTCCAGCGGGCTACCCAATGTAGTAGCCTGCATCCCTGGGACCAGAGTGATGCACCATGGAGTGTGGTCACAAGCAGCTAAAATAGACAAGCTGCAGAGCAAGCGATCTCAGGAGGGCAACGGCACCGGTATCGATACTTTGCCCCCGATTGGCTCCACCTCTCAGGCACCCGATGGCATCAACCGCCACGAGCCTGAAAGAGCAAACCACGTAAGGCGCAGCCCCCAGACCCTATCGCCACCAAGGCCACACCTGGGAGTGAAGGGTCACCCGCAACGGTTCTCCAAAATGGGACTGGGACCAGCCAGGATCCCAAACCAAATAATGCCCAGGCAAGCGAGTCAGCAGTTCCCTGTGCACTGCTAGACGACTGCTCCTCAGGGAGCAGCAGCGACCCGGAGCGCAAGGAGAGGACAGTGAGGTCACGGGCATCTGTGAACCTGCCCGACCCTAGGAGCAACGGCAAAAGCCCCGAGAGCAGGCAACTTGAGCCAACCGGGTTCCCACTACCAGCACTGGGCACCACGCCGCCACCAGACTACCTGGACACCATCCAGCAGTTTTGGCACTAGTTTGTCCTCACGCACGGGTGCTGACCCCAGCACTGACTCCAAGTATATTCCGAGTATGTACCTCACTATTCAAATGTACTTGCCTCACTATGGTACCACGAATGTAATACTGCAAATGTAAATTTTTTTTTTGGACTTGAATGTATATGATTGTAATGAGCCAACGGCACAATCTGTATGTGGGGGGGAGAGAATGGAGTGGTCATGGATGCACAAACAGAACCACCATCATCTCTACTGCCAACAAAACACCACCTACTCACCCAAGATGGAAACGACCCTCCAAGGGGCAACCAGATAGAGCTAAGCCCAGAGCACAGTCAATGCAAAGGCGATTTGCACGAAAGACTTGGGGGAGACTGATGTTATGTATCCTACATGGTTACTGCTTATACTATTACAAGGTGTGCCACCAGAGGGCACTGCAGTGGGAGACTTGTAGGTTACCTGTACAGGTGTGCCAGACCTAGTATAAAAGGCAGGCCACCATGTATGATCCTCACTCTGGAGTTACATTAAATGGAATGAGGTCACTATAGTTCAAGTACGACACATTGTCTCGTGGAGTCATTATCAGAGCATCTGAAGACATAACAGGGAGCAATATGTAATTTGTGTTTTATCCCCAACATTTCCTTCAGGTGGGTAAAAATGTTTCCGGTAAAGTGTGAACCTTGATCGCTGTCCACTTGCACTGTGCTCCGCACCTACAAATGATGTGATTCAATAGTGTTTTGGCTGCTGTGATTGCGGTGTTGGAGCGGCAGGGGAATGCTTCGATCCATTTAGTGAATTGATCCACCACCACTAGGACATGCTGAACATTGGCTTGTGCCTGTGGAAGTGGCCCAATGAAGTCTATCTGGAGGTGAGTCCATGGCCCTTGAGGTGGGAGTGCACTTTGAAGCAAGGCTCGGTTACTGCATGCGGGAGGATTGTGTTGCAGACATGGTAGGCATCGTGCCACGTATTGTTTGATTGTTTTCCTCATGGAAGGCTACCAAGCTGTGGATGCTACCTTATAGAAGGTTACCAGGGTCGAATAGTGCCCTGCTGTGGGGTGGGAGTGAAAGAGTGAGAGCAGTTCCTGACCCAACTCTGGTGAAACACACACCAGCGGGCAGGCATTTGGCTTTCTTTTGAACATCAGCAACTGCTCATCTGAGTCGGGCAGTGGCTAGTATGGTATTGGGAGCCCAGACTGTTGGTTGAGGAAAGGGTCTGCCTTCCTCGTGCCAGGCGCTTACAACAGCATATGACCAGTATTGCTGCAGCAGGGATTTTAAATCTAAGTGATCTGTTGGAGAGGCCTTGCTAACAGCATTGCAGGGCTCCACAACTATATCTCCCCATCAATCGCAGCGTCCTTGGCTGCTCTGTCTGCTCTGGAATTTCCCTCACTATGTGGACCCCCTTTTTCTATGGGCTGCTACCTTTCCGATGAAGCAGGGCTGGGATTGCTGTTTAAGGTATGACCAGAGCAGGTATAACCAGGGCCCATGGACCAGGGCCTTATCATCTATCGTACAATAGTCATTTTTGTGGTATGGGGCAGGGAGAGCATGGTGTTTATAGCATAGGCACTATCGGACCAAATATTCTATCTGAGGTCTCCTTTACAGCAGTTAGAAGTGCGCCGATTTCTGCATATTGTGAACACTGTCTGTTGCATCTTTGCTGGATGATTCTTTCTGGCAATACCACAGCATATCCGGTGTGAGGGGATCCTTCAATGTGATATGAGGACCCATCGATGTTGACATCTGGGGCACCGTGTATGGGCTCTTTCTGCACAGGATGGGTCTCAAAGTTAATCAGGGGTAATGGACATTCATGCGGGTCCCCCTCATAGATGTGGCAGCAAGGTGGTGGATTTGGAAATGGTATCAATGTCTCGTTCCATAAATTCCAATATTCATTTGTTGAGGCGCAGCGAGGAAACTAGCGAATCTCCAGGTTTCATCAGTAGTTTCAAAGGCGTGTGTCCGCTATGCAGGATTGTAGTCTGTAACCCAGTAATAAAGATAAAGTGATGTACCGACCAAGAGATGGCCAGTAGGTGGCGCTCGCATGCGGTATACGTCTTTTCTGCCCCCTGCAGGATTTGAGACGCATATGCAATGGGCTGTAGTCGATCAGTTCGCATTTGGCACAGAACTGCAGTGTGGCTTTGCTCTGTGGCCCCGACCTCCAAATGGAAAGGCTGCATGGGATCAGGAGGGATCAGACATGCGGCCTGTATCACTGCAGTTTTTAATTTAGCCACAGACTGGATGTGGGCATTAGTCCATGCCGGGCGTATGTCATCACCCTGCAGCTTTATTAAATCATAGAGGAGCTTTGCACACTCTGCGAAGCCTGGGATAAAGTTCCTTTGGTACCCCACCAAACCCAAGAATAATCGTAGGGCTGTTTTTGAAGTGGGTAATGGCAGTCGCTGTAGTATCTCCATCTTATGAGTATGGGGGACGATCCCTCTGGAGAAATGAACACTCCTAGAAAGATGACCCGTTCTTTTACTAATTGAGCCTTACGGGGATTTATCTTTAGTCCCACCTGAGTCAAAAGTTCGTGCAAAAGGGACAGATGCTCCTCCATGCTGTCGGTTGCCAGCAGTAGGTTGTCTATGTACTGCAGCAAGCAAGTAGGGCGGGAAAAGTCTTTTTAAAATTGCAGCCATTCTTTTGTGTAATATTGTGGGGGCATTGTGGAACCCCTGAGGCAAGCATGTTCAGGTGTAGCTCTGATCCTCAAATGTGAACGCAAATTTGTACTGGTCTTCCCCTTTAACAGGATACTCCAGAATCCATTGGTGATGTTGAGGGTCGAGAAGTACTTGGAACCAGCAGAAATTTGAGATAATATGGCAGCAGTTTCTCTTACTACCGGTGAGCAAGCTGGTGTTAACTTTCTGTAATCAATAGTCAGTCGCCAGCTGCTAACAGGCTTTTTAACCGGCCATGCGGGAGAATTGGTCGTGAAAGTGCCTGTCCTAAGAACGCCCTGCTCGACTAGGGATTTTATGGTGTCTCGGATGTAAGGGTGACTCTCCCTTGGGATGGGGTACTGTTTAGTGAATGATTGCGGGGGTCCCTCAATAGATTCCTCGTCTGCCATTTTTCCACAGTCACGTTTGCATGTGGCAAACACCGCTAGGTGTTTCTGAATTAGTTTTACCACAGCTTCATTTTCGCTCTCTGGAGTGTCATACTCAGATGCTTTTTAATAGCAAAAACTTTGTGAGCATCTGAAATTTCTATCACTCCTGTCTTATCCCTCAATCCCATCCAAACACAGTCCTGATTATAATCTATCACCACGCCATACTGATCCAACACATCAGTCCCTAAAATTTCCCTTCCGTCGGGGGTGGTCATCAGCATAAGTGCTGGGACCTTACAGGTGAGGCCTCCCAACTGAAGTTCAGTGACCTTCTCTGTATACGTGCTGGTTGTATCATTGTTAAACCCTTTAAGGGTCATATAACCCTTGCCCGTCGCTGCATGGCGTTCAGCGTATGGGTTGTGGATGATGGTAATGGCTGAACCGGTATCAATAAGCATAATCTGTTGCCTGACCCCTTTTAAGACAACAAGGACTACTGGTCTCCCACTACCATCACGTCGGAACCCCACTACAGACCAATCTTTGGGGGCCAAACCCAGTCATAGGGTCGATTCTTGAATGAGTCCCTTTAATGAGTGTGCATCGGCGATTGGGTGCACCGGTAAATTATTTTGCATCCTCCCCATGGTAATTTGGGTTTATATGAGGGTTATCAATTGATCCAATCGTTGATCTGTCTCAGAGGGCTTGGATTCATCCCTCGAGAGATATCTATGCATTGCAACTTGGTTCGGTGCTGGTCTGGGTCTGCTGCAGTCTTTTGCTAGATGGCCTACCTTCTTACAATTAAAGCACTGTCCCTTAAAGGGGTAGTTTTGAGATCCCTCCACCATTGACACTGGTTTATTTGCAGGAGGTGGCGACTTCCCCTTTAACTAGTCTTTTACTATCTCCCAGGCTCTTTGAGTGCTGGTCTCTATATCTGTCCGCTGATTGGTGGGCCTCATGGCTATTCCCAGGATGGTTTTAACTAAAGGGTGGAGTTGGGTCAGGAACATCGATTTAAATTGTTCCTGGTTCTTTTCTACTGTAGCATTTGCGGGTGCCTGGTTCTGCGTACGTTGATAGATATCATACAGGCGATTACTGAAGGCTCTGGGGGCCTCTTCTGGTCGCTGCTTGGTCTGATTAAGCAGAGCCACTAAGTTCAAGTTTTGGATCCCTAAATGGTTCAGGATCTCGGTCATGAGTATATCGGCCGCTGTGCCAGGCTGGAGGACTGCTTCTGGCAGATTATCTTTTAGGGAAGTGGAACAAGCCAAGAAGAGGACTCGTGTTAAGTCTCTCTCTTCCAACTCGGGATGAACCCTCCTGAAATTTGCCCACCTCCTATTAACTTCCAGTGGGTCGTCCCCATCATTAATGGGCCCCAACTCATGGCTACACACTGTGGCTTCAGCACCAGATATGCGTCGTGAGTCAGTATGGTTACTAGTGATGTGGCCGCGCACATTACGTCGCGAAGAAGTGGTTACTACGGCTACGATTGGCTCTTATGCCTCCAAGGTATCCCATTCTACACCACTCTCCTGGGGATTATACTAACTTGCTTCCTCGTCCCCTTCTGCTGTCTCTGTTATGGCTCCCCGTGTTACTGCGGATACCAAGTTCTGCTGCTCCCCTAACTTACTTTTTAGCCTTGCTATTTCTAGTTGGCACTGGGCATGATCGGCCTCCCTATGTGGCTTCTTAATTACTTCCCTTAATGCACCCCTAGCATCTTCTATCTCTTGCTGGAGCCTCAAGTTGTCCCATTTATATATTTTTTTACTCTAATTTGTTTTCATTTGCTTCAACAACGGTTGCTGTGGCATTTAAGTTTGCGAGACTTTGTTGTTGTAGCAATGAAGCTGCCTGTTCGGCCCCTCTTTCTAATTGCTTAATACTGAGGTTTAATTGGTCAATTTCTTGTCTTAAATGCTGTATTTCTCCCTCTTTTAACTGCTTCACAAGTTGGAGGCCTTCTTTCTTTTGTTGTTTTATACCTTCATTCTCTCTTTCTTTTAGTTGAATCTCTTACTTGCAATTCTTTCAAATCTTGTATCACTTTGGCGTCCTGTCTCATTAATTCCTCATCTCTCCGGACACAATAAAATGCGCTGAACGCCACGAGACTGTTTGCCCGTTTTGGCCTTAGCTCTCCCTTATCTACCCTTTCCTGGATACGTTTCACCATCTCCCCAAATGACGCAGATTGACCTTCGTGGATGTGCCGTGCCTGTACCTTTAATTCTTCTATGTCTTGTATCAGGAACCTTTTGGATAACTTCTCCTAATAAACTAGCTCAACATTTCTTTTAATTATTGGCTTTCTGTCCCTGACCGATCCCTTCATCCTGTGTCTTTTGAATATAACTACTGGTGGATCCCCACTTAAACAGTTACAACCCATCCCACTTAAACAGTTACAACTATTGAGACGACCACTCCTTAAGACGCAATTTCTCCTGATCCGTTTGATCATTTCTAGCTTATAATTCGCAACACAGTTTAGAATCGCAACTCCCAAGATTTCCAATTGTTCAAAAGAATCATCAAAAAGCTGTCTCGCCAGTTGCTCGCATTCTCCACCAATTGTAAGATTTCTAAATCTCTGGCATTATATTTGACAGTGAGACAATTCTTTTAAAACAATTGGAACAGTTTATTAAAAAAAACACACACACATCCACCTTAGTTACAGCAGACACAATGAGGTTATAATAAAGTGATATACGTTATTTCCCTTTGGCTGGCTGGTTCAGGAGGGGGAGACGAGTCTTTGGCTGAGTTCTTTATACCTCTCAAAATCCATTGTCCCTCAGAAAGCCTCAGGATTGGGTCTTGGTTCCAGGGCAGTTCCTTATTAGCTCTCCTCACATATATGGCTGTCTGGCCTGGCTCAGCCATCACTTGATTAGATTGAATGCCTTTCCAATACACAAAACCCATGTGGCAGCTCTGTGGGCTTCCATTTTGTTTCAACACAAACAGACCTTTCTGTATAATCTACACTTTTAACATTTATACATACACAGAATCAATTTTAATCATTAATAAACTCTTTTATACTTATACAGCTGCAGGGCATTCTAGAGGGAGAGGGTGAACAGCCAGAGGTTGTGGTCCATATCGGGACCAATGACATGGTAGAACGAGGGGTGAGATCCTGCTGGCAGAGTTTAGAGAATCAGGAGAGAGATTAAAAAGCAGGACCTCAAAGGTAGTAATCTCCGGATTACTCCCGGTGCCATGATCTAGTGAGTACAGAAATAGAAGGATAGAGCAGATGAATGCGTGGCTGGAGAGATGATGCAGGAGGTAGTGCTTTAGATTCCTGAGGCATTGGGACCGCTTCTGGGGGAGGTGGGATCTGTACAAGCCGGACGGGTTGCACCTCTACAGAGCTGGTACCAATATCCTCGTGGGGGAGTTTGCTAGTGCTTTTGGGAAGGGTTTAAACTAGCTTGGCAGGGGGATGGGAACCTGAGAATAGATTCAGTGAGGAGGGAAGTAAAGCTGGAATTAGAAAGCAAAAATGTAGAAAGTGAGTTTGAAGGACAGTGGAAACAAACAGGAAAAAAGTGCCATAAAACAAATTTTAAAACTCTTTTGTCTAAATACACATAGCATTCATAACAAAATAGATGAGTTAACGGTTGAAATAGATACAAATGGGGATGATCTGATAGCCATTACAGAGACGTGGTTGCAAAGTGACCAAGACTAGGAACTAAATATTCAGGGATATTTGACAATTCAGAAGGACAGACAGAAAGGAAAAGGAGGTGGAGTAGCACTGTTAATAAAGGATGGGATCAGTGGGTTAGTGAGAAACGATATTGGCTCAGTGGATCAAGATGTTGAATCAGTTTTGGTGGAGAAAAGAAATAATAAATGGAAAAAGTCGCTGGTGGGTGTAGTCTATAGGCCCCCCTAATAGTAGCTACACTGTTGGACAGAATATAAATCAAGAAATAATGGAGGCTTTGTAAGTGGTTTTGCCTCCCTTGCAACAGTTCTAGACACCGGATTATAGTGGTGAACAGAAATACACAGTTATAGCCAGATCTTTCAGTCTCAACAGTCGCAATGCTTTTATTCAAGTTAAAGCACAGACCTGCACCCAGTAAAACACACCCTGGTGGTATTAAACAAACAAATACAGTACAACACAACCCTGGCCTGTCTGAACAGGCCCCTAATGCAAAGTACCCATGACTAAAACACCCATGCTCAGATTCAAAAGTGCACCTCCGAATCTGTCCAACAGAATTGTGCATAAGCTTATGATCCGTGCTAAAACCTTCCCACTAAACCCCTAAGGCTTGGTTGGGACACACGACACCCCTTCACACTATGCGGTGGTCTTAAAGATGTGTGGGCGAAGATAAATGCTCACCAATTACCCCTCTGGCTTACTTGCTGCTTCTCCCGATGAGGCGTATCTTCTGGTTCTGTACCAATCTGTGGTATTCAAGTCCATTCAAGTCTCAAGGTCAGCTTCCCAGTCGAAATAGTGAGACTCACTTTGCCCGTAGATGGTGTTTCTTCTCTCCATCCCAGACGGAGTGCTCTGTCCTTGTGCATTGAACGAAGTGAGTAAGCGTCGAAGAGGAGAGAGAGAGATGGCAGCCAAAACCTGCCACTCTTATACCTGCAAAATGCTTCTTCTCGTGCCAAAAGTTCAACAATCCTGCGCCTGAGGCAGTACAACTCAAAGAGCAAAATCATGTCTTCAGCCTGTTCCTTTGTTACTGGGCTGTTTCCTCAATAAGGCTCCAACAGGTCTGGGTGGTCGAATTGCTTCCTTTGTGTCTTGAGCACCGACCAATCTTCTTGATCTTTCACTTATTACATGTCCATCAATCATCTTCCTGCCATTTCAGCCATTGATTCCTGCCCACCTGATGTGTATTCCTGTGGGACAAGTTTGAACTTGTCCCACATCAGACTGTCTGCCCTTGTGCAGTAACAGCCAAATTAAGGCAATGTCCTAATGTTTTAGTCCAAAAGTATATGCTTTTGCTGTTGATTTTTTTCGCAGAATTCTTACAGCTTGTAATAAAGGAATGGCAATAATCATGGGTGATTTTAACCTTCATATTGAATGGACAAAGCAAATTGGCCAGAGTAGCCTTGAGGAGGCATTCATAGAGTGTAGCCGGGATAGTTTCCATGAATAGCACGTTGCAGAACCAACCAGGGAGCAGGCTATCTTAGATCTAGTACTGTGTAATGAGGCAGGATTAATAAATGATCTCATAGTAAAAGATCTTCTAGGAATGAGTGACCATAATATGGTTGAATTTCAAATTCAGTTGGAGGGAGAGAAAGTTGATTCTCAAACCAGTGTCCTAAGCTTAAATGAAGGGGACTACAAAGGTATGAGGGCAGAGTTGGCTAAAGGAGACTGGGAAAATAGACTAAAATATAGGATAGTTGATGAGCAGTGGCAGACATTTAAGGAGATATTTCATAACTCGCAACAAAAATATATCCCAATAAGAAGAAAAGACTGTAAGAGAAGGGATAACCATCCGTGGCTAACTAAGGAAATAAGGGAGGGTATCACATTGAAAACAAGGCGTACAATGTGGTCAAGACTAGTGGGAGGACAGAGGATTGGGATATTTTTAAAAGCCAGCAGAGAATGACTAAAAAAATGATTAAGAGAGGGAAGATAAGACTATGAAAGTAAACTAGCATGAAATATAAAAACAGATAGTAAGAGTACAGGTACATAAAAGGAAAAGTGTCTGAAATAAATGTTAGTCCCTTTGGAGGGTGAGGCTGGGGAATTAATAATGGAGAACAGGGAAATGGCAGAGATAATGAACAAATATTTTGTATCGGTCTCCATGGTAGAAAACACTAAAAACATCCCAATAGTGGATAATCAAGGGGCTATAGATAGGGAGGAACTTAATACAATCACCATCACTAATGAGATAGTACTAGGTAAAATAATGAGACTAAAGGCAGACAAGTCCCCTGGACCTGATGCCTTACATCCTAGGATCTTAAGAGAAGTAGCTGCAGAGATAGTGGCTGCATTGGTTGTAATCTACCAAAATTCCCTGGATTCTGGGGCGGTCCCAGCTGATTGGAAAACCGCAAATGTAACGCCCCTATTTAAAAAAGGAGGCAGACAAAAAGTAGGAAACTATAGACCAGTTAGCCTAACATCTGTCATTGGGAAAATGCTGGATTCCATTATTAAGGAAGCAGTAGCCGGACATTTGGAAAAGCATGATTCAATCAAGCAAAGTCAGCATGGTTTTATGAAAGGGAAATCATGTTTGACAAATTTGCTGGAGTTCTTTGAGGATGTAACGAGCAAGGTGGATAAGGGGGAACCAGTGGATGTGGTGTATTTGGATTTCCAGAAGGTGTTCGATAAGGTGCCAGATAAAAGATAAAAGCTCACGGGGTTGGGGGTAATATATTAAGATGTATAGTGGATTGGCTAACTAACAGAAAATAGAGAGTCGGGATAAATGGGTCATTTTCCGGTTGGCAAACAGTGACTAGTGGGCTGCAGGGATCAGTGCTGGGTCCTCAACTATTTACAATCTATATTAATGACTTGGATAAAGGGACTGAGTAATGTAGCCAAGTTTGCTGCTGATACAAAGATGAGTGGGAAAGCAAATTGTGAGGAGGACACAAAAAATCTGCAAAGTGATATAGACAGGCTAAGTGAGTGGGCAAAAATTTGGCAGATGGAGTTTAATGTGGGAACATGTGAGTTTATCCACTTTGACAGAAATAATAGAAAAGCAAATTATAATTTAAATGGAGAAAATTGCAAAGTGCTGGGGGTCCTTGTGCATGAAACACAAAAGGTTAGTATGCAGGTTCAGCAAGTAATCAGTAAGGCAAATGGAATGTTGGCTTTTATTGCAAGCGGAATAGAGTAGAAAAGCAGAGAAGTCCTGCTACAACTGCAGAGGGTATTGGTGAGGCCACACCTGGAGTACTGCGTACAGTTTTGGTCTCTGTATTTAAGGAAGGATATACTTGCATTAGAGGCTGTTCAGATGGTGTTCACTAGGCTGATTCAGGAGATGAGGGGATTGACTTATGAAGATAGGTTGAGTAGGTTGGGCCTATACACATTGGAGTTCAGAAGAATGAGAGGTGATCTTATTGAAACTTATAAGATAATGAGGGGGCTCGACAAGGTGGATGCACAGAGGATATTTCCACTCATAGGGGAAACTAAAACTAGGGGATGTAGTCTTAGAATAAGGGCTGCCCATTTAAAACTGAGGTGAGGAGAAATTTCTTTTCTCAGAGGATTGTAAATCAATGGAATTCTCTGCCCCAGAGAGCTGTGGAGGCTGGGTCATTGAATATATTTAAGGCGGAGATAGTTTTTTGTGCAATAAGGGAGTAAAGGGTTCTGGGGAGCGGGCAGGTAAGTGGAGCTGAGTCCATGATCAGATCAGCCATGATCTTATTGAATGGCGGAGCAGGCTCGAGGGGCTAAATGGCCTTCTCCTGCTCCTATTTCTTATGTTCTTATGTAAAAGCAACTAATTACGTAGGAATGCACAACATGTTAAACTGTATCTGTTATGCTTGCGTAATTTGAATAGAATGGAGCTACTAATCTTTGAGGATTAAACCTCATTTAGAAATTAAAATATTTCAAGGTATTTGTAAACACTATTTCTTCACACTCCAATATTAAATATTCTGAGAGCTCATTTAGAGAAGATCTATTCTCATTTGCGTGACTGGAACTCCCTCTTTTACAAATTAGCAGCGTTAATCATACAGTCAGTGTGAATAAGGCTTTTATTGTTCAAATATGTCATTAATATGTGGTAAAAGTTAAAGAATTTTTTGGTGGTTTCAACAGAAACAATGGCTAGTGTTTTTAAATCTAGGTTGCTGGTAGCTCCTATGAATTGAATGACAACAGTTGTTATGTTGCAGCTACCAATCAACGTACTTGAGAATATTTAAATAGAGTAGTTAAACTGAAAGAAACTTGAAGTGTGGACCATACTATGTAACATTAAAGGAATACTCTATGGCAAAAACTCTGACATTGGCCATTTCTGTTAACACTGATATCAAACACATTTTTTTAAAATTGTGGTTATTTTCAAATTGAAATCTGATCTTTTTAACCTATATCTGCGTACATCCCATTACAATATTAGGTCATCTTTTCCTCTTTTTAAGACCATGGGATAAAGCCACTTTTTCAATTGATATTTGCAATCCAGAAACTCACAGTTTTGAAACATGTAGCATCACTCAATATAAGTTTGTTAATGGGAACAAAATAAGCAGCTACAATAGAGATCCCTTAAAACTTCTCAAGCAACCATTAAGCCATTAATAGGTGTAAGTTATTAAATATTTCCAGTTGTGTAGTGTGCTTACAATAAGCCTGCTTTCCCAACATCATCATCACCCTCGAAGTCAAGGATGACTTGCTTCCACACTAAAAATGAGTTCTCAGGAGACTGAAGAGTCCAATGTGGGACATAGAGTCTGTGTCACAGGTGGGGCAGTCAGTGGTTGGAGGAATGGGTGGTTGGGGCGCCTAGGTTGCCACGCGCTCCTTCCGCTGTCGAAGCTTGGCTTCAGCTTGCTCTCGGCGAAGAGACTCGCGGTGTTCAGCACCTTCCCGGATGCTTTTCCTTCACTTTGGGCGGTCTTGGGCTAGGGATTCCTAGGTGGCGATGACATGTTGCACTTTTTCAAGGAGGCTTTGCGGTATCCTTGAAGCGTTTGTTCTGCCCACCTGGGACTCGCTTGCTGTGTCGGAGCTCCAAGTAGAGCACTTTTTTTGGGAGTCTAGTGTCAGGCATGCGGACGATGTGCCCGTCCAGCGGAGCTGATCGAGCTTGGTCAATACTTCAATGCTGGGGATGTTGGCCTGAGCGAGAACATTGATGTTGGTGCTGCTACCTTGCTAATGGATTTGCAGGATCTTGCGGAAGCAGCGTTGGTGGTACTTTTCCAGTGTTTTGAGGTGCCTGCTGTACATAGTCCATGTCTCTGAGACATATAGGAGGGCGGGTATCATCACTGCTCTGTAAACCATGAGCTTGGGGCCGGGTTTGAGGGCCTGGTCTTCAAACACTCTCTTCCTCAGGCGACCGAAGGCTGCACTGACACACTGAAGGCAGTGTTGGACCTCGTCGTCGATGTCTGCCCTTGTTGACAGTAGGATCCCGAGGTATGGAAAATGTTCCACATTGTCCAATGCCTTCTTGTGAATTTTGATAACCGGGGGACAGTGCTGTGTGGCGGGGTCAGGTTGGTAGAGGACCTTTATCATGGGTGTTTAGTGTAAGGCCCATGCTCTCATTTGCCTCAGTGAGGGTGTTGACGATGGCCTGGAGTTCGGCCTCCGAGTGTGCACAGATGCAAGCATCGTCTGCGTACTGTAATTCGATGACGGCGGATGGGACGACCTTAGATCTGGCCTCGAGGCGGCAGAGGTTGAACAGATTCCCATTTGTCCTGTAAGTTAGCTCCACTCCAATGGGGAACTTGCTGAGGGTGAGATGGAGCATTGCAGCAAGGAAGATTGAGAAGAGCATTGGAGCGATGATACAGCCTTGCTTGACCCCGGTCCAAACGTGGAATGGGTCTGTGATGGATCCATTGGTCAGGATCACGGCAATGCCCTATTCATTATTGTTAGCTGGGCTTGCAAAAGGAATTAGCCAGCAATAGAAAATTATAGACATTAATGCATCCTTCTCAGGAAGCACACATGATGCTTTCATTCTCAGGCCACCCCATGACATATAGTGCTTTGAAGAAGAAGGAAAATAGATAGTGATTGGGCTATATAGTGCAGCCATAGCTAATGCTACCTCTGCACAATCTCTGCACTGAGCAGGGATCAAATCAAGATAGAAATGTGAAAATCAGGACCCAATAAAGTAAGCATTTGCGGTCCTAAATCAACAGTTTGAGGCCCACCCCCAACCCAGAAATGGCTGCAATATTCCTCAATGAAGGTAGAAAAAAGATACTATAGTCACATGGACATAGGCTTCACCTTGGACTTGGATGAGGAACGGTTGCAAAGCATAGAAACCCAGGTGTGCCAAAAAGGAGGGAATCATCCAAAAGTTTGATTGAACTCTAAAATTATCTACTATAACTTTTTATTGGATAACTTTTACAACCAAGACTTGTTATTTGATTTTACCTGTTTATTTTTTGCCTCAGAATGTTTGCATTTATCTACTTTAGAATAATAGAATCATAGAATTATACAGCACAGAAGGAGGCCATTCAGCCCATCATGCCTGTGCTGGCTCGTTGAAAGAGCAGTCGTGCTTAGTCCCACATCCCCCACTTTTTTCCATAACCCTCTAAGTTCCTTATTCCCAAGTACCTGTCAAACTCCCTTTGAAAATGATTTATGGAATTGGCTTCCACCACCTTTTCAGGTTGAGCGTTCCATATTCCGACAACTCTCTGTGTGAAACAAATTATCCTCACCTCCCCTTCTAGATATTTTGCTAATGATTTTAAATCTATGACCTCTGTTTATTGACCCACTCACCAAATAGGTTTTTCTCTATCTACTCTATCAAAACCTCTTATCATCTTGAAAGCCTCTATCACGTCACCTCTTAACCATCTTTGTTCCAAGGAGCATAGTCCTAACTTTTCCAACCTCTCTTCATAATTGAAGTACTCCATCCCTGGTAACATCCTGGTAAGCCTCCTCGGTGTACCCTTCTCTAAAGCCTTTACATCGTTCCTGAAATGTGATGCCCAGAATTGTCCACAATAGTCCAGCTAAGGCCTAACCAGTGATTTATAAAGATCTAGCAAGATCTACATCAGAAATAAGAACATAAGAAACAGGCGCAGGAATAGGCCATTTGGCCCTTCGAGCCTGCTCCGCCATTTAATAATGTTATGTATGTAATGACTCGATAGACTGAATACTGTAAGCTAATACAGGTACAAACCTGGCTCTGCTTTATTAGGGTCCAAAGTGATTACATTACATGATGGCTTGCCTTTTATACCTGGGCCGCACACATGTGCATACAGCCCAATGACCTCCGGCAGTGGCGCCACCTGGTGGCTAGTAACCCCAAGCAAACATACATGACAATATCCCCCTTTAAGATATTACTAACAGTCTTTTTACAAATTGAGACGGTCCGGGGCTTTCCGTTCCCAAGTTGATCGTCTCAGTTCAACCCCAGCCTTGGGCGAGCGTTCTGAGTCTGTTATGACTGGGGGCTGGGTAGCCAATCTGATGGGAGTGGCAATGACCATATCAGGGATTGAAAGTCCAGATTCATTGATGACAGTGGAGCCCTCTGATGACTGAGGGAAGGCTGGTTGGTCACTGAGTGTGTCTTCCTCAGACTGTTCCAGTTTATCCGTGTGCCGCAGCTTTATCTGATCAACATGTTTCCTGCATGTTTGGCCATTCTTGAGCTTGACAATAAACACTCTGTTACCCTCCTTGACCATAATAGTACCGGCGATCCACTTGGGACCTTGATCATAATTTAGTACATTCACAGGATTGTTAACAGAAATGTCGCGTGACACAGCAGCATGATCATGATACCACTACTGACTTTGACGTTTGTATTCAACATGATCGTTCAAGTCAGGGTGGACAAGAGAGAGCTTGGTCTTGAGACCTCTCTTCATCAGTAGTTCAGCAGGGGAGACCCCGGTGTGGGGTCTTGTCCTGTAACTAAGCAACATGCATGACAAGCGAGTCTGCAGTGAACCTTGAGTTACACGTTTCATACTCTGCTTGATGGTTTGGACAGCACGCTCTACTTGACCATTAGATGCGGGTTTGAATGGTGCTGACTTCACATGTTTGAAATCATTAAGTTTCATGAACTCTTGAAACTCCAGACTAGTGAAGCAAGGTCCGTTGTCGCTTACAACGATGTCGGGCAGACCATGAGTGGCAAACATAACACGAAGGCTCTCAATTGTAGCTGTAGATGTACTGGATTACATGATTATACACTCTATCCACTTGGAATATGCATCCACCACAATTAAAAAAATCTTTCCCAGGAAGGGACCTGCAAAGTCGATGTGGATCCTGGACCATGGTTTAGATGGCCACAACCACAGACTCAGTGGCGATTCCGCTGGTGCTTTACTTAGCTGCATGCAACTGTTGCACTGATGCACACATGATTCCAGATCAGAGTCAATTCCAGGCCACCATACATGAGCCCTGGCAATGGCTTTCATCATGACAATACCGGGATGAGTGCTATGTAGATCATGCACAAATTTCTCTCTGCCTTTTTTAGACATAACAACACGATTACCCCACTGTAAACAATCTGACTGAATGGATAGTTCGTCTTTGTGATGGTTGTAAGGTTTGGTCTCATCACCTATTTGCTTGGGTATGGCAGACCAATCACCACTAAGGACACAACGTTTCACAACCGATAATATCAGGTCTTGACTGGTCCAGGTCTTAACTTGTTGAGCTGTGACAGGGGTTCCTTCACTTTCAAAAGCATCCATTAATAACAGTAGGTCGGCAGGTTGTGGTGTCTCCACCTCCGGTGTGGACAACGGCAGACGGCTCAGTGCATTGGCACAATTCTTAGTGCCAGGTCTGTGGCAAATGACATTATCATAGGCAGATAATGTCAGCGCCCACCTCTGGATGTGGGACGATGCATTGGTATTTATACCTTTGTTTTCCGAAAACAATGAAATGAGTGGCTCGTGATCTGTTTCCAGTTCAAACCGAAGACCAAACAGGTACTGATGCATCTTTTTAACCCCATACACACAGGCTAATAATTCTTTTTCTACTATGTTGTAGGCTCTTTCTGCCTTTGACAAACTTTTAGAAGCATACGCAACAGGTTGTAGTTTACCTGACTCATACGCAACCAACTCCATATGACGAAGCATCACAGGCCAATACTAGATGCTTACATGGATCATAATGTACCAACAGTCTATTAGAGCAAACCAGATTAGTAGCTTTCTCAAAAGCTCTATCATGAGATGCACCCCAAACCTAGTTGTCGCCTTTTCTTCGCAGAATGTGCAGTGGCTCTAATGAAGTGCTCAGTCTAGATAGGAAATTATTGAAGTAGTTGAGTAGACCAAGAAACTAACGCAGCTCCGTCACATTCTGAGGCTTGGGTACATTTTTGATGGCCTTGGTTTTCGAGTCCGTAGGTCTGATGCCGTCGGCATCAATTTTCCTCCCCAGGAATTTGATTTCCTGTGCCATGAAGACGTACTTCGAACGTTTCAGTCTGAGTCCCACTTTGTCCAGACGATGTAGAACCTCTTCCAGGTTGTTCAGATGTTCGGTCGTGTCATGACTTGTGACCAGGATGTCATCTTGGAACACGACAGTTCTAGGGACAGACTTCAGTAGACTCTCCATGTTCCTCTGAAATATGGCTGCAGCCGAGCGAATTCCGAAAGGACACCTGTTGTAGATAAACAGTTCTTTATGAGTGTTGATGCACATAAGTTTCTTCGACGTCGCGACTAGCCCCTGTGTCATGTAGGCCGACGCCAGATCCAGTTTAGTGAATGACTTCCCCCCGGCTAGCATTGCAAACAGGTCATCAGCCTTCGGTATTGGGTATTGATCCTGTTTCGAAACTCGGTTGATCATAACCTTGTAGTCTCCACAAATCCTGACAGTGCCATCACTCTTCAACACATGAACAATGGGGCTGGTCCATTTGGTGATATGACCCCTTCACACTGGAGTCTGCCCAGTTTGATTTCGACCTTCTCCCTCATCATGTACGGAACCGCCCGAGCTTTATGATGGACAGGTCTTGATTCCGAATCCACGTGGATCTGCACCTTGGCTCCCATGAAATTGACGATGCCTGGCTCAAATAGCGAAGGGAACTTGCTCAACACTTGAGCACATGGAGTATCATCCTCTGACAACAGCGCTTTGATATCGTTCCAATTCCATTTGATTTTTTCTAACCAGTTTCTGCCGAACAGCGTTGGACCATTGCCTGGAACAATCCATAACGGTAAATCATGAACCGCACCACCATACGACACCTTGACTACTGCACTGCCAATCACTGTTATGAGTTCTTTAGTGTACGTACGCAACTTGGCATTGACTGGACTCAGGTTAGGCCTCACAGCCTTAGGATTCCACAGCTTGTCGAATGTTCTCTGGCTAATTATTGATTGACTCGCACCCGTGTCCAATTCCATCGGTACCGGCATACCATTAAGTTTCACATTAATCATTATCGGTTGGCTCTTTGTTAGGAACGAATACAGTCCATACACTTCCTCCTCTGGTATCTCGGATTGCATATCCGGATCTGCGCTATACTGGTCATCATTCTCCATGTGGTGTGTCGCAGCACGCTTGCTCAGTTGCAGACACATGCGCTGGAGATGCCCCAGTCTCGAACGAACAGCCTTTGCAAATGTACTATTTAAACCGACACTGATGAGGCCGATGATTGCCCCCACAACGCCAACATGATGAAATCAGATTCATTCCCGTTGACTTTAGGCAGCCACAGGTTTTGCGTACGCAGTCGAGTAGGCCCTGCCATATGCAGCTCTGCCAAACGACGATACAATCTTGTTTACAGTACTTGCCGAGTTCCGATTTTGCGATGATATCTGCTTTAAGTTTTTGTCAGTCGTCATGCATGCCTGGGCAATCGTGATGGCCTTGCTCAAATCCAGCACCTCCGCCACCAGTAGCTTACGCAGGGTCACCTCATTGTTGATGCCGATTACAAGGAATTCCTGCAGCATGTCTCCCAACGTGTTTTTGAACTTACACAGTCCAGCTAGATGTCTTAGGTCGGCAACGAATTCCGACACATCCTGGCCCTCAGTATGAACATGCTTTTAGAATCGATATTGTGAAATGATGATGCCTTCTTCTGGTTTCAGATGGTCATGCACCAGAGCACACAATTCCTCATAATCCTTGTCCGTTGGACTTGCAGGTGAGAAAAGATTCTTTATGAGTCCATAAATTTTAGGACCGCAAACCGTGAGGAAGACCGCCCTGTGCCTAACTGCGACAGTGGGTTCCTCCATTTTGTTGGCCACGAAGTACTGGTCCAGGCGAGCTACAAAATCTTTCTAGTCCTCCCCATCCATGAATCTCTCCAGAATTCCAATTGTGCTCATTTTTGCATGCGAAGGTTCTTAAGTTACCTCGTCGCCAAATGTTATGTATGTAATGACTCGATAGACTAAATACTGTAAACCAACACAGATACAACCCTGGCTCTGCTTTATTAGGGCCCAAAGTGATTACATTACATGATGGCTTGCCTTTTATACCTGGGCCGCACACGTGCGTACAGCTCAATGACCTCCGACAGTGGCACCACCCAGTGGCTAGCAACCCCAAGTATACATACATGACAAATAAGATCATGGCTGATCTGATCATGGACTCAGCTTCGCTTCCCTGCCCGCTCCCCATAACCCTTTATTCCCTTATCGCTCAAAAAGCTGCCCATCTCCACCTTAAATATATGCAATGACCCAGCCTCCACAACTCTCTGGGACAGACCATTCCACAGATTTACAACCCTCTGAGAGATGTGATGCATTTGGACTTCCAGAAGGCATTTGACAAGGTGCCACATAAAAGGTTACTGCACAAGATAAAAGTTCATGGGGTTGTGGGGTAATATATTAGTATGGATAGAGGATTGGCTAACTAACAGAAAACAGAGAGTCGGGATAAATGGTTCATTCTTGGGTTGGCAATCAGTAACTAGTGGGCTGCCCCAGGGATCAGTGCTGGGACCCCAACTATTTACAATCTATATCAATGACTTGGAAGAAGGGACCGAGTGTAACGTAGCCAAGTTTGCTGACGATACAAAGATGGGAGGAAACGCAATGTGTGAGGAAGACACAAAAAATCTGCAAAAGGACATAGACAGGCTAAGTGAGTGGGCAAAAATTTGGCAGATGGAGTATAATGTTGGAAAGTGTGAGGTCATGCACTTTGACAGAAAAAAAGTCAAAGAGCAAGTTATTATTTAAATGGAGAAAAATTGCAAAGTGCTGCAGTACAGCTAGACCTGGGGCACTTGTTCATGAAACACAAAAGGTTAGTATGCAGGTACAGCAAGTGATCAGGAAGGCCAATAGAATCTTGGTCTTTATTGCAAAGGGGATGGAGTATAAAAGCAGGGAAGTCTTGCTACAGTTATACAGGGTATTAGTGAGGTCACACCAAGAATACTGCGTACAGTTGTGGTTTCCATATTTAAGAAAGGATATACTTGCTTTGGAGGCAGTTCAGAGAAGGTTCACTAGGTTGATTCCAGAGAGGAGGAGGTTGACTTATGAGGAAAGGTTGAGTAGGTTGGGCCTCTACTCATTGGAATTCAGAAGAATGAGAGGTGATCTTATCGAAACTTATAAGATTATGAGGGGGCTTGATAAGGTGGATGCAGAGAGGATGTTTCCATTGATAAGGGAGACTAGAACTAGGGGGCATAATCTTAGAATAAGGGGCCGTCCATTTAAAACTGAGATGAGGAGGAATTTCAATCTCAGAGGGTTGTAAATCTGTGGAAGTTGCTGCCTCAGAGAGCTGTAGCAGCTGGGTCATGGAATAAATTTAAGACAGAGATAGACAGTTTCTTAACCGATAAGGGAATAAGGGGTAATGGGCAGGGAAGCGGACCTGAGTCCATGATCAGATCAGCCATGATCGTATTAAATGGCGGAGGAGGCTCGAGGGTCCGTATGGCCTACTCCTGCTCCTATTTTTTATGTTCTTATGTAGAAGAAATTCCTCCTCGTCTCAGTTTTAAATGGGCGGCCGTTTATTCTGAGACTATGTCGCCTAGTTTTAGTTTACGCTATGAATTGAAATATCCTCTCTGCATCCACCTTGTCGAGCTCCTTCATTATCTTATGTGTTTCGATAAGATCACCTCTCAGTCTTCTCAACTCCAATGAGTATAGGCCCAACCTACTCAACCCATCTTCATAAGTCAACCCCCTCATCTCCAGAATCAACCTAGTGAACCTTCTCTGAACAGCCTCCAATGCAAGTATATCCTTCCTTAAATACAGAGACCAAACCTGTACACAGTACTTTAGGTGTAGCCTCACCAACGTCCTGTACAGTTGTAGTAGGACTTCTCTGCTTTTATACTCTATCCTCCTTGCAATAAAGGCCAACATTAGATTGGCCTTCCTAATTACTTGCTGTACCTGCATGCTAACTTTTTGTTTTTCTTGTACAAGGACCCCCAGATCCCTCTATATTGCAGCATTTTGTAATCTCTCCCCATTTAGGGCCTTAGAGAGGGAAATGGGCAATACGGACGCCATTTTTAGCCTCTGAGGAAAGGTGGAGAATTGTTCTGAGTTATTTAGAGAATAAAATTGATGCAAATTGTACTCAGAAATTTGGGACAGGGAAGATAAATAGGTATTATCACCTTATTTAAGTTAAATAGATCTCATTATATATTGGAATTATTTATTAAATAGCTTTTACGCACTGAAGTTATTTAATGATATTCCGTGGTGACACAGAATAAACAAACAAATCTGCATGAAGAACTGTATGTTTTAAAACTTATGTAAATAAGAGAGAAGGTACAAAAGTTGTAGAAAAATTTTTTTTATTAACAAACATTATTTTTTTTTAAGAACTAATGAACAACACCCTCCCTCCAACCCCCCACCCCCCGCACCAACACACCCTTCCCTCAAAATCCCCAAAACATTTGAAGAAGAATAAATTGAACATTTTAAAGAACAAGTGACCATTTCAGTCATGACATCAAGTGACCATTTCAGTCAATGATAACAAGTGATCATTTCAGTCATGACAACAAGTGACCATTTAAGTCATGCTAACAAGTGACCATTTCAGAAAGAATGGAAAATGAACAGTTAAGTAATGGTAACAACTGAACAAGTGAACATTTAACTATTGAATACAATTGGCCAATTTAGTAACAATAACAATAACAAGAGTATAATAAATTGATAACAGCAAGTGAACATTTTAAAACAAGTGAACCATAGAGAAGACTCCCCCCTCCCTACCTGCGGCCACGTTTCCCTCCAGATCCTGTCCCACCCCGTGTTCGTACCCCACCCGCCCATTTTGGTCTACGCAGACCGACACCAAAACGTCGTGCAGAGTGGGATGTCAAGACTTCCTGCCGTGGTGGAGGTGACGGAGAGGAAGCGGAAGTCTGAAGCTCTACTTCCGAGTCTGGAGGAACTGTGCTCTCTGTATTCACTTGCGTGCTCGGAGTTTTGCTGCGAGCACACACGACACCTTGGGGTGCAGCGCCGTGTCCAGCCAGCAATGCATGCCATAGGGCATTGGTTGCGGCTGTCAGCTGCCGAATAGCCTCCAAGGTTTCCTTTGCAGTCAGTGACTGCTCAGAAGATGTTGGAGAAGTTCTGGCAGAACTCGCTCCAGGATGCTGGAAACTGGCTCCAGTTCACAGAGGACTGGTTCCAGTTCGCAGAGAATCCCTCGAACCCGTGGATAAGGTCGCGACCAATCGCGACCGTCTCCCTGCACAGGAAAATCAAGCTCTCTGTCTGGCCCTCTAAGGCAAGCGGTTGCTCGCCACGCTACCAGACCTCCGTGGGGTCGGCGATTGCAATATGACGCGCCTTGGCGTCGCCACCTGCTTCTTCCATCTCAACCGAGATAGCCACAAAAAAAATCTCTTCTTCTTCCGTCTCCATCTCCTCCTCCTACTCCTCCTCCTGCTGAAGCACAGCAGCAGGAGTCTGCAGTGGCTCCTCTTCTTCAGCCTCCTGCGATGTGGAGACGGTTCAGTGGTAGTGGACTCCACTGACTCGACGACCACTTGACCTTTAATTTGATAAACAACGATTAACTATTCAAATCATTGCGTTACAATTTTTCTCGAAGTCAAAACATTGCAATGCTTTCCATTACCCCATATGCACGGGTGATCACAAGCTTTAACATGACCTAACATGACCTCATTCGAACATCTATAGTACATCACCATTATATATCAGATTATATTATAATTGCATAACATTACATTGTAATTGCATAACATTGCATAGCATCAAATTGCATAACATTACATGCGTAACTACGATATTTTCAGTATTTACTAATGATTCACACATTGAACAACGCACATTTCTCATTACTCACATGTCTTAAGGATGGGTTCGGCCACACCACGGGATGTGACCGAACGGCTTTCTAGCCCCCTTTGTTTAAGCATAGTACGCTCGTTTGAGACAATACTTCCTCACCCTCAATCTGTATTACAAATTCAACCATACTGCGATCACTCATTCCGAGAGGATCTTTTACTAGGAGATCGTTTATTTTTCCTGTCTCATTACACAGCACCAGATCTAAGACAGTTTGCTCCCTTGTCGGTTCTGTAACATACTGTTCTAAGAAACAATCCCGTATGCATTCTATGAATTCCTCCTCCAGGCTACCCCGTGCGATTTGATTTGACCAATCGATATGAAGGTTAAAATCCCCCATGATTGCTGCTGTTCTTTTTTCACATGCCTCCATTATTCCCTTGATTATTGCCCGCCCCACCGTGAAGTTATTATTTGGGGACCTATAAACTACGCCCACCAGTGACTTTTTCCCCTTACTATCTCTAATCTCCACCCACAATGATTCAACATTTTGTTCATTAGAGCTAATATCGTCTCTCACAACTGCCCTGATATCATCCTTTATTAACAGAGCTACCCCACCTCCTTTCCCTTCTTGTCTATCTTTCTGAATCGTCAGATACCCCTGTATGTTTAATTCCCAGTCTTGGCCACCCTGCAACCACATTTCTGTAATGGCCACCAAATCATACCCATTTGTAATGATTTGTGCCGCAAACTCATTTACTTTATTTCGAATGCTGCGTGTGTTTAGGTAGAGTGTTTTAATACTAGTTTTTAAACCATGATTTTTAGTTTTGACCCCTCCTGCACCCCTATATATTCAGTGGCCCTTTTTGTTTTTTGCCTTGGGTTTCTCTGCCCTCCACTTTTACTCATCTCCTTTCTGTCTTTTGCTTTTGTCTCCTTTTTGTTTCCCTCTGTCTCCCTGCATTGGTTCCCATCCCCCTGCCATATTAGTTTAACTCCTCCCCAACAGCACTAGCAAACACTCCCCCTTGGACATTGGTTCAGTCATGGTCAGTACTGAGGTAGCAGTACAGGTATGTGAGGATGCAAGTTCCAGAGCAACCGGACGGGGTCCTAGTCGTCTGATGGCGGTGCTGCGCCCCCTGCTAGCGGGGTGGGCTTGGTTCGCTCACCTTGCCAGGACTCAGGTCCTTTGCCGTTGCCTAGTGGTGGGCAGAGCCACAGATGTGTGTGGTCTCCCTGTCCTCCTTTGAGGGCTGCAGAATCTTCTGCCTGCTCTCTAATGGTTTTGGGAACTTGGCTGTTCCAGGTCCCGTTTGGGGAACACGTTGGTTCTGACCTTTCGCTCCTGGACATGGCCAAGGTAGCGACTGGGTCTGGGGGCTGTACTGTCTCCACCCGTGTGGTGGGCAACGGCGGCCGACTGCGCGTATTGGCGCCGTTTTCGTTTCCAAGTCCGTGGCGAATAGTGCCATTGGGTGCTTGCAGCGTGGGATAGACCTGGGACAGGGTATCAGGATCAGTGCCTTCACCCTCCGGAGGTCACTGGCTTGCTACTTTTGGGGCACTCTATTCCCGACATCTTGTAACATTTTGTTCTTTACATTCTTAATCAGTTCGTTACATTGATTGCCAGTCATACAATGTCTCTTTAAGTTCAGTTGGTTACAGGTCTCCTTTAAGAGAACCCTGCCACACCACGCTACCTCTCGCTGCAGCAGGGATGCTATCTTGCCTCTGTCCTCAAGGTCAACTGTCTTGATCCTTCTCTCCCGTGATTCTGCCACAAAAACTGGAAGAGTGCCTGTGAATTCAATCTTCCTCCCCAGGAGTCCTGCCACTGGAGCCGGGAAGGTGCTTTTAGGTCGTTCCAGTCAGATCATTGCCATACAGTCACGATGGACGGTCAGTGCCTCAGGTGCTGCGCTGGTCTATTCTCTGGTGCCTGGCCCAAGCGAAGGTGAGATTTTTCTCTGCCTCTGAGCATGAGGGACATCGATTGCTGGAGTGAAGAGGTCTTCCCATTTCCACTGGGTCTTCCCCATCCACCTTCTTCCGAGTAGCATTGGACCATCTCCTGCAACAATCCACAGGAATAACTTGTGCACTATGCCATTCTGGATTACACTTATATCTGCACTACCAAGGACAGGGATCAGCTCCTTGGTGTAGGTGCGCAACTTTTCCTGTACTGGAACCAGCTCGGGTCGTTTTTCATTCTATAGCCTCTCAAAGGCATCCTGGCTCATCACTGACTGGCTCGCTCCCGTGTCCACTTCCATGAAGACCGGAATGCCGTTTATCTCGACTTCCATCTTCACTGGAGGACAATCGGTGGTGCAGGTATACACTCCATACACTTCTTCTTGGGGCTGAGCTGCCTCGCTGGCCAAATCATCATACTCCCTGCTGGATTCAAAGTAATCTACCGACTCCTCTGCTGGACGGTGAGTCGTATTTCTTTTACACATACACTGGAGGTGGCCCTTTGTGTTGTAGGCTTTGCATATGTACTCAGTAAACCGACACTGCTGAGCCCTATGGTTTCCTCCACAACGCCATCATGGTGCTACTCGATTAGCACCCCTCGGCGGACTCTGAGTTCTGGAACCCTGAGGTCTGTGCTCTCTGCCCTGGGCAGAGCCACCTTCTACAGTCTTGCCTGTGAAAGGCGCCATTCTGTGTACAGTACTTGCCGGGTTTGAGTCCACAGGATGAATAATTTGTTTAGTGCTGCAGGTCGAGGTCATGAACGCCTGACTGATGCTGATGGCCTTCTGCAGGTTGACTGTGGTGATGGCAGATAATAGCTTGTGAAGGAGGCCCTCGTGGCCAATTCCCATAACGAAGATGTCTCACAATGCTTCGTTGAGGTGCGTGCCGAAATCATACGATGCCGCAAGTCTCCTGAGGTCGGCAGCATATTTTGCAATATCCTGGCCCTCAGGTCTGCGGTGAGTGTAGAATCTGTCCCTGGCCGTGAGGATGCTCTATTTTGGTTTTAGTTGGTCTCAAATTAGTTCAGTCAGCTCATCGTATGTCTTATCCTTGGCTTTCATGGGTGCCAGCAAGTCCCTGACAAGGCGGTAGACCTCGGGCCCACAATTGGTTAGCAGTACAGCCTTGCGCTTCTCCGCCAATGTGTCCGTCTCCCCTGCCAGGTCGTTTGCCACGAAATATTGCTCGAGCCTTTCTGTGAAGGCATCCTAATCATCACCCTCTGTGAAGTCTTTTAGTGTGCCAAAGGTAGCCATAATTGCATGAAAGTCCATATTCTCGTCGGCAGTTATTATGTCTGTAATGCACTTATGAATGACTCCACGAGGCAATGTGTTGTACGCAAACTGTAGTGACACTGATCCTTTATACGTAACTCCAGAGTGAGGCAGCCACATGGTGGCTCCCCTTTTATACAGCCCTTGCCACCAGGGCAGGAAACCGTGGTCTCCACCAGTTGCACCCTCTAGTGCTGCCAGCATGTATATACACAGTGTAAACCTTATTGAAAGTACATCAGGTAAACAAGTGTCCATCTTATGCAACTATACAGTGACTACACAGAGTATATCTATAGTCTGCCTATATAACACTCCTAGTCCAATTATTGCCTTAAGAAAGTTGCACTGCTGTGGTCAAATGATCTTTCCGTACTTTGTAATACCATTTTAAGGCATATGAAAAAATATTTAAGAAAGGATGAAATGAGGAAATTAATTCCTTCCAAAGACTATTTGTAATCCTTCCTGAACTGCACCCAGGTCATCTCTCAAGGCTCGGTTCTGAAAAATATCTCCCTGCTCCAGAGCTAAATAAGATAATACTCCACGATACCTGTTCCATTTATATCATGTTTTATACATCCTCAGCTGAATTTTTTGGAATGTGGAGAAAAGGGAGGTAAAGTTAGTTGAGCCAGCATGGGGGCAAATTTGTTATCTAGAGGTATTTGTGGAAAGGCCCGGGACTACTTTTGGGGTTAGCCACAGATTAGCAGACCAATAAAATAAAACAACCAATTAAAGTATTAGAAGGGTAAGCGAGAAAGGAAAATTGTATTGATAGGAAACTTGATCCAGTCGAACATAAACTAGGAACATCCCAGTGAGTGTAATCAGTATAGTAGTGTAGTGTAGTGGTAATGTTACTGGATTAGACAATTCAGAGGTCCTGGACTAGTAACCTTGTAGTACATGAATTCAAATCCCATCAGGAGAATTTGAATGCAGTTTTAATAAAAATCTGGTATCAAGAAGCTGTTGGATTGTCATCAAAACCATACTAGTTCATTAGCTTTAGCAAAGGCATCCTAAGGGCCGAAATTGCCCACAACCCGTAACGGGGTGCATCCTCTGGTTTTTAAGTTTTTCTCCACTGCAACCCATGCACTTTGTAGTTTTTTCGGTCGGGGCAGATGTTGTGGCGACTGAGGGACGGAAGTGTCCTTGCAGCAGTTCGGCCAGCCCGACCAGACAGTTAAAGGGGAGGGCCGCTGCGAGTTCGGCCGACAATAAAAAATAAAATGGCATCGCCGGCAACGCCGCCTCCCCTTTAAGTGCGGCCGCGCCGGCGACCAACTAGATGTGCACCAACAGAAAAAGCTGTCGGTAGCACTGCTCCCATGGGGCAATTCCGCAAAAGGAATATTTCCCGCGGGGCAATTTTGGGAAGGGGTTGCCGCCGGTCCGTAAGGGGCGGGAAAACGAGCGGAGCCGTCCCCTACACCGCTCCGACCCTGAGGAAGGGCAATGTTTAAAATGGTGTCCCCTCCGCGGGGACTCGGCGGCTATTCCGCGCTCTCCCAAGGCCGCCGCTTTCATCGGAAGGGGAAATTTTGGCCCCATAGTGTCTTTACCCAATCTGGTCTCTATGTGACACTTGTCCTGATAGGTGGCAACATCAGGCAGGTGGACTGCTGCCATCGTCATTCCACTGGGCCCTGGATCTGTTGCTCCAATGATCACTGGCATGATTGATCTGATAATAGCTATCTGATCCTGAAAGCTCGGACACACAGCACTTACCGTGGTCTGGAAGCCGCGATTCATGCTGCACTTCGTTCTGTCCTCTATTGACATCAGAGTTACAGTCTGCGTTTCCTTGAAGGTGGAGGCAGCAACTTTGCCGCTTCCTCACTAGGGTTCTGGGGCAGATTCCAATGAAGCTATCATGCTTTCTATTGGAAAGGAAGAGAAAGCTTCCATGATGTTGCCATGAAGGGCAATTGTAGACTCGACAGTTGCACCTGCCAGTTGATGTACGTACACGGAGAGTAACCTCTGCGCCTGCAGGATCCCAAAGTATGGAAAATGGTCCGCGTTTTTCAATGCTTCGTCGTGGATTTTGATAACTGGGAGACAGTGCTGTGTGGGGGGGGGGGGGGGGGGGGGCAGGTTGGTAGAGGACCTTTGTCACCGATGTTTGGTGTAAGGCCCATGCTCTCATTTGCCTCAGTGAGGGTGTTGACGATGGCTTGGAGTTCGGCCTCCGAGTGTGCACAGATGCAAGCATTGTCTGCGTACCGTAATTCAATGATGGCGGATGGGAAGGCCTTAGATCTGGCCTCAAGGTGGCAGAGGTTGAACAGATTCCCATTTGTCCTGTAATTTAGCTCCACTCCAGTGGGGAGCTTGCTGAAGGTGAGATGGAGCATTGCAGCAAGGAAGATCCAGAAGAGTGTTGGTGCAATGATACAGCCTTGCTTGACCCCGGTCCGAACGTGGAATGCGTCTGTGATGGATCCATTGGTTAGGATCATGGCAATGCCCTATTCATCATTGTTAGCTGGGCTTGCAAAAGGATTTAGCCAGCAATAGAAAATTATAAACATTAATGCATCCTTCTCAGGAAGCACACATGATGCTTTCATTCTCAGGCCACCCCATGACATAAAGGGCCCAAGTTTCCACATGATTTGCGCTTGATTTTTAGGAGCAACTGGTGGAGAACGGACTATCTTAGAAATCGCAATTCTCCACATTTCTTTTCTGCAGTTCTAGTCAGGTAGAACAGTTCTACTTTGGAACAGAATTTTTTCTTCAAAAAGGGGCGTGTCCGGCCACTGACCCCTGATTTCAAAGTTTCCACAGTGAAAACGTACTTCAAACTAACTTAGAATGGAGCAAGTGAAGATTTTTGTAGAACTGAAAAAACCTGTTCTACACATTAAAAAATCAGGCGCAGGTTACAAATTAGGCGTCCAGAACGAGGTGGTGGGAGGGAGGGGGGGGGAAGGGAACTCATTAAATTCTACAATAAATCCTTATTTATACTTCTACAAATATTATACAAATAAATCCAACCTGAATAAAAATTTATAAGCAAAGAAAAGATTAAATAAACCATCTTCCTACCTGTGTGAAAGTGCTTCAGCCAGCCTCACAAGTTCGTTCGTTCATTCCCGACGGCAGGGGGGGAGGAGGAAGCCGTTCCCGACGGCGGGCGGGCGGGAGGGAGGGAGTGCGGGACCGACCGACCGAACGCAGCGGGGGGGGGAGGAAGACGTTCCAGACGGCGGGAGGGAGGGAGTGCGGGCCCGATCGACCGAACACAGCGGGGGGGGGGAGGAAGACATTCCAGACGGCGGGCGGGAAGGAGACAGTGAGAAGGCTGCAGGAAGCCTCAGTGCTGATGTGCTGATGGCAATGTGCTTTTATTAAAAAATGTTCAAAAATTAAACAGCTACAAAGAACTATAAAAATGGCCGAGTGCCAATGTTCCCTTCACACTGCGCGTGTGCGAACGCTCCAACGCGCATGCGCAGGGTTGCCGGCAGGGAAAAAACTAATTTAAATAGTACCCGCCCTCTCCCACTTACAAAATCGGCGCGAGTGTAGGCTCCGCCCCCCTGGGCGCCGCGCCAAACAGACAAGGAGCTGCAGGGCTCTCCAGAATCGCGAGGTTTTTTTCCGGCGCCGTTTTAGGCGCGAAAAACGGGCGCCCAGCTCGGAGGGGCGCCCGTTTTTTATCGTGTGGAAACATTGGCCCATATTGCTTTGAAGAAGAAGGAAAATAGATAGTGATTGGGCTATATAGTGCAGCCATAGCTGATGCTACCTCTGCACAATCTCTGCACTGAGCAGGGATCAAATCAAGATAGAAATGTGAAAATCAGGACCCAATAAAGCAAGCATTCGCGGTCCTAAATCAACATGTTTGGACCAGTTTGAGGCCCACCCCCATCCTGGAAA